>NC_090444.1:60614967-60918273 GCF_031143425.1 Pleurodeles waltl | reverse complement strand
TAAGTATCATGGATCCACAACTGCAATAAGCCAGACACAGACTGAATTAGAGGCGCTGATGTACAAATTGAATGATATTAAAAATAGGTCTCAACGTTCCAATCTGAGATTTATTGGAATTCCAGAAGAGATTGAAACTGCGTCCTCAGTTACAAAAGTAATCTCCGACTTGATTCACAACTATATTCTTCTTGACAAGACTTTGGCTTACCCAGACTTGACCATCACGTGGGCCCATAGAGTTCCTTAAACACGGTCTCAGAATTCCAAATATCCACATACTATCCCGGTCATTTTTGGTGATTACAGGATAAAGGAACAGATCTTATCTCAAGCCATTAAAACAAGAATGTTCAAAGTTGAAAGTGATTTCTCTTTTAGGGTCTTTTCTGGTATGTCCATAACCACAGCACATCGACACCGTGATTTTGTTAGCCTTATTGATGACTTTAAAAAACTGGGGGCCCCTGCTGGCGTAGTCCAAATAGCGAAGCTAAAGTTTTTTCATAAAGGCCAGGCCCATATTTTTCAAGGCATTCAACAAGCAAAAGACTTTCTTGCCGCTCTTAATGCGTAACATGTGTCAGATGCATGCTAGATATTCGCCAGGAATGTCATGGTCATAAAAGGAGGGGGAAGGAGGGGAAAGGATAAGTACCGGATGCTCTATGATGATACATGAAGATACATGATGTTACACATATTACTTTATATTTTATAACTTTGCTCCGCTCCCTTGCTTTTTCCCCTCTTTTCCTCACGGGTCCATACCTGCCACTCTTTCCAGACACAGACCCAAGGGGTGCCACATCAATGCACTAATTTTTGGTGATCGTGGGGGGTTCACTTTTGGGAGAGACAGGGTTCACTGGGAGGATGAGGTCATGACGGGCATGCCTATCATTTGTGAGTGGGAGGGGTGGGAGCACTTGTTGGGTGGGCTCATGCACTGGGATGGGTTGCAAACACAAGAAAACTAGCAACTTATCGTCTAGAAGGATTGTGCAGAGAAAAAAGGGTTTACTGAGGATAAAAATCCTTATGAACACACCTAATATAGATTTCAAGATCAGGTCCAGTGCCAACAGGCCTTTAAAAAACATTTATTTTTTACCAGTTGAGTGATAGGCAAACTAGCACGTTCTCCTCTGGCTCCATTAAAATGTCATCATGCAAAGCGAATGGGATGAATAATTCACATACATTTAGAGCAATACTCCACTGGTTAGGATCCTCTCAGGTGATTTTTCTTCAGGAAACTCATCTCAAACAGCAGACCACCTGTCCTAGCATCCCGAACTTTATTTCTCATTCCTTTTTTCGCTTCCGCTAATGTGGCCGTCCATGGGGTGGCAGTTCTCCTCACACAGGACTTCCAAGAAGAAGTCCTTGAGGTCTATTTGGATTCTCAAGCAAGATGGATAGTTGTCAGCGTTAAGGTAGGAAGGCAATTAATGCACATTTCAAGTTTCTGTGGTCCCATAGAAGATGAAACAACCTCTCTGCAAAGTCTATATGACCTTTTAAGCACACTTCCTGGCCTTTTGGTAGTCAGTGGTGATTTTAATATTATTCAAGCTATGAATCTTGATGCCTCTCGCAAAAATCGGTCACAAAACAAACCACAAGCACATTGATTTTTGACAAAATGTGTTCATGATCTGGCTCTATAGGATCCTTGGCAGCTGGATCATCCACAAGAGCAATGTTATATCTGTTTTTCAAAAAGGTTTAACTCGGCATCAAGGATTGACATCTTCCCAGTATCTCATTTTTGGGATACATTTGGTTCTGATATAATATCCAACCACTTTTCGGATCACTCCGTTCCATTGGTACAACTATCTCCTCTGTTCAGTAGTGAGAAAGTCCCAGGTGGTCTCTGGATGAATCTTTATCAACTAATGAAGGCTGAACTTCCGCACTCAAATTATCAGTTGCTGAGTTTCTAAGTAGAAAAGAAGCAACTGCCTCTATTTTTACCGTCTGGGAGTCATGCAAGGCACACATTAGAGGGGAAGCCATAACTTTTAATGCCTTTCTTAGGAAGGCCAAGAAGGAGAAAGTAAACAGCCTTCAGCAGGAACTCAACTATGCCACGCGCCTGCCTCAGTCACTTGGCGATCACAAGTCATGGACTCGCCTCCATGAGGCTAAAACTCAATTGAAGAATCTTTTTTTAGAACAAGAGATTGTCAATCATAATACATGCCTTCAGCAATATTACGAAGAGAGTGAGCACATAGGTAAATTCCTGGCACATTATATTATAAAACGTCAGAATGCTTCCTTAATCAAATCCATTTTTGACGCATCCCAGGGGCGTATGGTCGGCCAGGCTAATGAGATAGGGAAGGTGTTTCTAACGCATTATACAAAAATTTACGCTCCCAAGTCAGCTACAAGCGATGAGCTCATTCATGAATATCTTGGATCAGTCTCGACCAAGAGCTCCAATCTACACTGCTGCAGCCAATTTCCAAAATAGAGGTGGCAGAAGCCATTGGGGATTCTCCAAATGGCATAACTCCCCGGGAAGATGGTCTTCCAGCGGAGTTGTATAAAATCTTCTCCAACCAGATTGCGGTGACCTTAGCTGCACTCTTTAATGCAATACTCAATGGCAAAAAAGTACCTAGTTCATTTACCCGGGCAGTTATTGTCAGCTTTCTTAAGAAAGACAAACTTGCTGAAAAAACAGATTTTTATCGCCCTATTAGTCTTTTTCATTATGATTATAAGATCCTTCTGAAAATCTGGGCAGCTCACATTACGCCTTTAGCTCAGGGGCTTATCCATCATGATCAGTGTGGTTTTCTCCAAGGAAGATGTATCTCTAAAACAAACTTTCTGCTTCAGGCAATCGATTATTACTCTACGAATAAAATGAAAGCAGCTGTAATAATTCTAGATGCGGAAAAAGCTTTTGACCTTGTACAATGGGAGCCCCTTTTTGCAATCCTCCGCAAATTTAAGTTTCCTAACAAAATAATCAATTTTTTTTCCAGTCTTTACTAAAGGGCAGAGGCCGACATCTTAATCAATTCACAAGTAATCAGTAAGGTACCAATACGGCGTGGGACCCGACAGGGATGCCCTCTGTCTCCGGTCCTTTTCACTCTTTTTATTGAGCCATTGGCTTTGGCCCTGAGGCAGGATATTCCTATAAAATCCCCGGTGCCAGGTGCCCCCAAGCTAAAACTTTTTGCAGATGATGCAATTCTATACCTTGCTGCCGATTCTCAGGATATTGAAAAGGCCTTCAGCAAAATCCAAACGTTTTCTAACCTGGGAGGCTATCGGATTAATAAATCCAAATCCAAGGCTTTCCTGTTTAATGCTCAAGATTCTGTATTGCAGCTGAGATGCAAACTAATTATCGGACTTCTCATCCTATCAGATACTTAGGCGTTTATGTCACTCACAACATGTCCAACCTTTACTTGTTGAACTATCTCGCTACACTCAAGAAAGCACAGGCTCTCATGCTTAAATGGCAGAATTCACCACTAGCGGAAATTGGCCCGATTGCCTTGATCAAAATGATGATACTACCTTTATTCTTATTTATACTTGCTAACGTTATGATCAAGGCTTTTTTAAAGTTCTTCAATGATCTCAATGTAATACTACATGAATTTATTTGGGCAAACAAAAAACCTCGCACTCGGTTGGAGACAGTGCAGCTCTCTATCGAGGAAAGTGGACTAGCCTTACCCTATTTTAAAAAGTATTACGAGGCGACCTATCTAGACTGGATTGTGAGCGCTTCTTCCACACATCATGTTCACTCAAACTTCTATTTGAAACAGATGCTTCTTGAGAACAATATTCATTTGTCTCATTTTCTTAAAATGCCATGGCTTCCGAAACACACCAGATACAAGATCCCAAATCTTTTTTGGTCCAGAGGTGTAGAACTTCAACTGGCCTATCATTTTACTCGGATCCATCCAACTATTCCCCTAAGAGAAGCTGTCACTTTTGGGCTTTCTCTTGCTACCAAAGCCCTAAATGACTTGGAAAATCTGGGGTTGGGAAAGCTAAAAGATTTTTTAATAGGGGATAGTGTCATACCACGGACACAACTCCAAAGCTATTCCATCATGTTTAAGCTTTTCGTACCTCCAGGTTCTTCACTTCATCCGATCAATGTTGTTTTTTAGGTCAATATTCAGCTGAGTCACTATCTTTCGGAATTGCACAAGCCATATGGGTTCAGAAACAGACAGGGGTCGGTAACTGGTATGGTAACAGTCTAGAAGGATTGCCAGCTAAAGGTCTCCCTCCTGCTCTAAGCAGAATAGCAGCAGCTACAGCTTGCATGATTGATCCCCACACGTGGAAACATTATAATAACCTTTCCTCTAAAGCCAAACTTTAAGAGAATGTCATTCCTCACCAAGTGGATGCTTTACTATACTCCTTCACAACTTAACAGGATGGACCGTCATTTCCAAGCAATTTCTTCCGATGCCATTGTGAGGCTGGGGATTGGCTGCATGTCTGTTATGTTTGCCCTGCTGTCACTAATTTTTGGGCCAAAATGTTTCCATCAATTAGTTCGAAACTACAGGTAGCGTTAGCACCAGAACCATCGGGGGCACTTTTCGGGATATCCAATCATCCCGGGCTCTCTAAATACTCAAAACAATACTTTTTTATTGCAACTTTGATTTCCAATTCCCTGATCCTATAACAATGGAAGACCCCCCTAGCTCCAACATATGGGGCCTGATTACAACTTTGGAGAATTTGTTAATCCGTCCCAAATGTGACGGATATACCACCAGACGTATTACGGTTTCCATAGGATATAATGGACTCGTAATACGGCTGGTGGTATATTTTTGGGATGGATTAACACCTTCCTCCAAAGTTGTAATCAGGCCCATGATCTTTGGGAAAAGAAAATGAGAGCAGTCCAAGCTAAAGAAATTCTGTATGCACACAAAATCTGGGCCACACGGAAATACCATGCCATTTGGGAAGCGACTTTTTCACTCTCAGTCTGATCCAGACCTTAATCCTATGCAATAGATATTGATTTATCACACCTTTATGATTCACTAGATTAGTATTATTATGTAAAAGAAGCACAACAAAACTCAGTACTAAATACTGCACTGTATTGTATTGATTTTCTCCCATGTTTTGTTATCATGCTTCAAACTTTCTAAGCTTGAATGTCGTACCTGCTCTGATTGTGTAATAAAAATATGTTTAAAAAAAAAAGTGATCTATGGAACAATTGCTAGTGGTAAGATTTATTGCTACCATCCTCACATCAACTTTTGTATGTTTGACCTGTTTGCCTCCCCTGAAAATGCCCAGCTCCCGAGGTTCTGCTCCCACTCTCCAACTCCAGCAGCTCGGAAGGTGGCTGCTTTTAACTTTCCTTTGGCCTCGTCATCTACTGTATTGTAGGAGGCTGGCCTGGTTTGTAGTGGGTACACCTTATACCAGGTCAAGTTATCCCTGATTAGTGAAATGTAGGCAGTGTCTAGAAGCCAGGATCTCTAGGGGTAGCTGTAGCTGAGCAGCCAAGGCACAGTGCCCATACACGTGAAAGAAAAAACAACACAGTTACAACACTGTTACAAAATAAAAGGTACTTTATTTTGGTGACACAAATGCCAAAAATACCATAGAGACTATACTCCCTTAGGAGGTAAGTAACACACAAATTACATACACTAGTATGCAGAAATGTGCATAAAATCAGAAAATAGTGCAATTAGTGAAAATCACAATAGTTAGAAATGGGCCTGGGGGAACACAAACCATATACTAAGAAAGTGGAATGCGAATGTCGGTTTCTCACCTAGGCAAGGGTAGTGTGTAGAGGGGCGCTGGGAGTATTAGAAAACACCAAAGGTAAGTACTAGAACCCACACCAGTACCAAGGAAAGCAGGAGTAAAACAAAGTAACTTTCCCAGAGCACACAGAAACATGAGAAAGAAGATCACGCAAGAACCAGAAGAGGCTGCAAGACACCAACAATGGATTCCTGGACCTGAGGACCTGTGGTAGAAGGGGACCAAGTCCAAGAATCACAGAAGAGTCCAGGGAGAACAGGAGCCCCTGCTAACCCAAGTGAAGGTGCAAAAGAAGAACCACCAGTGAAGAAGAACAGTCAGTACTGCACCCAAGAAGGTGGATTTGGGTTCCTGGGTAGTGCAGATGATGTCCCACGCCTGATGAAGGATTGCAGTCTGATTTGCGTCGCTGGAGTCCACCAGCAAGCCTTAGCACATGTAAAGCTCACAATTAGTGGAAAATGGCACTGCCCGGGACCAGGAAGGACCATGTGGACTCTACCCAGGAGGGGGGGTCAGAGAGGGCTCTCAGCATGGGTACAAAGAAGGTGCCAAAGGAGGCCCACGCAGCACTACAACAAAGGCTTGCACGCCACCGGAGAACCACTCAGGAAATGTGCATTGCAGGATAGAATGCTGGGGGCCAGAGCTGCAAGATGCACAAAGAACTTCTTGTAAGGATGTCACCAAGCCTTGGCAACTGCAAAACACGTTGTGCACAGGGGTACTGTCCCGCGTGGGGAAGCAAGCCCTTACGTCCACCAAAGTTAAACAGTAGGATATCAGGACCGTCAGGACCACTTCAGTCCACTACCTGTGATGCAGGATCCACGCAGCTCAGCAGGAGAGGGGAGCCACGCAGCTGGTCATTGTTGCAGTAGGTGCCTGCTGAAGCAGACGAATGACTCCTTCCCCCCAAGTGAGATTCCTTTGGTCTTCTGGTGCAAGCTGAAGACAGGCTGTCCTCTGAGGATGCACAACTGGGAAACAGTTGCAGGTAGGAGCTGAAGATACAATGTTGCAGAAGGCATCTTTGCTTCTTTGTTGCAGTTTGTAGAGTTCCTGGTGGGTCCAGATGCAGTTTCTTCTGTGAGAAGTTGAAGTGGAGGATGCAGAGGATTCCTGCTGTAGTCTTGCAATCCGAATCTGAAGAACCACCCGAAGGAGAGACCCTAAATAGCCCTAAAAAGGGGATTGGTCACCTAAACAGTTAAGCACCTATCGGGGGGCTCTGACGTCACCTGCTAGCACTGGCCACTCAGATGCTCCCAGAGTTCCCTGCCAACTTGAAATCCAAGATGGCAAAACCCAAGGACCCAATGGAGGAGCTCCGAGCACTACTCCTGGGGTGGTGATGGACAGTGAGGTGGTAACTCCCCTTTCCTTTGTCCAGTTTCACGCCAGTCCCTGAACCGGTGTAGACTGGATTATCCAAGGACGGCACCAGATTTGCCCTTCAAAGCATTTCCAGTGGCTTGGGGAGGCTACCCCTCCCAAGTATGTAACACATATTTCTAAAGGGAGAGGGTGTAACACCCCTCTCCCAGAGGAAATCCTTTGTTCTGCCTTCCTGGGCTCGAGCTTCTCAAGCAACAGGCGGGCAGAAATCTGCTTTTGAGGTGACAGCAGCTACTTGTCCTCTGGGTGTAAAGGGAGCACTCATCTGTGTGACTACCCCTCCCACTACCAGCTACACTAGTGGGTCTGCTAGGTACAAGATCTTTGGAAGAACCCTCCATTCTGACTATGCAGGTCTCATTTGCCCCATGTGCATTCTTTCAGTTTGGAACCCCCTCTGTTTCCATTTCTTTTCAGGTTGAAATAATTGGTTTGCAGACTCACAGGAGCATCTTGACAGGCCCATTACAATCAGAAACCTAGATGCCCCTTTACCTGAAAATCCTATCCTAGGTACTCAAAAACTTTCCAGTGTTGGTGCGGTACTCTCTCCTCTGTTCATTGCACACTCCTTTTGTATTACTGTTTTGTGTGGCGGGGTTGATGAGAATCTTGCTATCCACTTCCAATGAACACAATAGACAGATCTTAGAACATTTCATGGTCCTCGGGTTAGTTTGGGTGAAGAGGAGGTTCTGGTTTCCCTTGTCCTGAAAGTTTTTTTCTTGTCTTGTTCCATGTGTAGTCTTTCTGTGGACCTTGCTTCTGATCTTCAAATTACTTTGGGTCCCCCCTTTCAAACTTTTATGTTCTGTTGATCTTCACTTTCTGACAATAAACTTTGTTTTTCTGGATCGCAATCTCTCTAGCTCCTCAGACTGGTGAGCTGATTTTTTTCTATTGTGCAGACCTCTCTCCCTGAACATCCTTGAGGGTGGTGTTGTGTTTTGCCAAGATCTTGAAGTCCCCCCTCAGGGTAGCAGGGTCCTTCTTTTTCCCTTCCCCATTTCATTTTCTGTGGATGGGGATGCCTTACATGTAATGGATGTAAAAAGAGAAATGTTGGTTTATTTTGAATGTTCTAAAGGTCTTTGTTTGTCTGATCATCTTTTTGTAAATTTTACGGGAGCTGGAAGGGGTGAAAGGATTATTCATTGGGCGTTAGTCCCTGTATTTGTTACACAATTGCTTTAGCCTCTTCCTCTGCTTTTACTCCCATTTCCTGAGCGTCTCCAGGATCGATACACCGACGTGTGGCTACCTCCGGGGTCCAACTCCAGGGTTTTCCTTGTTTCGCTTTATATGAAATTTTAAGATCCCACACCTTTATACAGCAGTGTAGGCTACGAAATCTACAGTCTGAGGGTTGTTCCTTTGGGCTGAGCAAGCTTAGTTCTGTCCTGCCTACAATTGTGCACGACACCAATAAACTATCACTGGGTTTTGCATTAGCGAGTGACATATTGTGTGCACATTTTCTTATGTTGTAGGTTGAAGGCTGGTTTTTGGCTTTGGTTTACCTCCTGTAATGTCGAGGATGAGGGCTGCAGAGGTAATGTTTCGATTACTTACCAGTACTCTTCAGTACTCCTAATCCTCATACGCTTCACAGACATCACTAAAAGCCCCCCGTTCCCTGACTTCAACCTTTGAGTTGGCTAGGATAAGTCAGGGCTTATGCTGGAAGCCATCGCCTTTGTAGCAGTGGTGTAACATAAGCTCCCGCAGCCCCCACGGTGCAAGGGGTAGGTGATGGGCCAGGGAGGGTGGCCCCTTCCATCTCCTTTGCAGGGGGGCCCTCAAGTTTTGTTTCACTGCTTTGTAGCACCCAGTAGAGTGGGCCCAGTCTCTCTTTTGGGCATGATTGTGAGTTCTTCTTCTCTGGAGATTGACTTACCTCACAGTGGATCACTGCGACAGGACCAGTAGGGTTACGAGTAATAAGGACGTCAGTGATTCAGAATATACTGATACGTGCAAATGTTAAAATAGTTCCCATGTAGACCACAAACCTGTGTGGACCACAAGCTGAATACCTTGTCAGACAACCTATGCAGCTTGGATGGGTCAGACTCAACATTTCTTCTAGAGGTTTGAAAGTTGTGTTTTTGATGTTATGCAGCATGTCGATTTGTGGTCTCCTTATTTCTGATTAATGTTCAATGGTCTTCTAGCCAAAGACATGCATAATTCTTTGGTTGCCACAGCATAATGGGTGCCATCTTCTTATCAGAAACAAATGAGCTGCAGCTGCATAGTGTGACAATAGAATACACTGCACACTGCTGTGCTGGGCCAGGTCTGGAAAGAGCTGGATTAGCCAGAATAACAGAAGGGCACCTCTAATTATGAGATGTTCTGTATGTTCCCAGCATTTGTGTAGTGGATTTGTAGCATTTGTACAGTCTCATAGTGCTTTCGAAATCTGATGTGTGTGTGTACACAGAAGTTTGAGAATTTCTGACTGCAACGTTGTATAGCTTTTTGAATGCAAGGGTGGAGGAATTTCAGCCCTGGTTCTCTCCTGCTGACCTCTGCTTAATACTCTGAATTACATCCATCCTGTTCTGCTCACTAAAAAAGCTTCCTTTGCAGTTCCTCAGTCAATTTATTGGGGGGAGGGCAGGTTAAGAAAGGCCAGGGAGCTGAAATTCAAGACAGGAGCAGTGTGCGGAAAAACTATGCACCGTACAAGGGTCCACAGCAGCCATAATACACATTGCGTGTGTCCACTAGTGCATGGCAGGCCCATTCATTGGGGTTCAGTAGAGAAGACGAGCTTGGGGTGCAGGGGCAGTGCACGTAAATCAATCAATCAATCAATCAGGAATTTGTAAAGCGCACTACTCACCCGTGAGGGTCTCAAGACGATGAGGAGGGGAGGGGAAGAAGGTGGAGGGGAAGTGCTGCTACTGCTCGAACAGCCAGGTCTCGAGAAATCTCCTAAAGATAAGGTCTTTGGTCTGGCGCAGGTGGGTGGGAAGAGTGTTCCACGTTTTGGCGGCGAGGTGCGAGAATGATCTACCGACGGTTGTAGTTCTGAGGATGCGTGGGACGGTTGCGAGGGGGAGGTCGGCGGAGAAGAGATGCCGGGTCGGGGTGTAGTAGGAGAGTCGTCTGTTGAGGTATTCTGGTCCAGTGTTGTGCAGTGCTTTGTGAGCGTGGGTGAGGAGTTTGAAGGTGAGTCTCATGTTGACTGGGAGCCAGTGCAGGTTTTTCAGGTGGTCTGTGATGTGGCAGTGCGGGGATGTCCAGGATGAGGCATGCGGAGGCGTTCCGGATGCGTTGCAGCCTCTTCTGGAGTTTGCCCGTGGTTCCTGCGTAGAGCTGCCTCCCCTTGTGACGCTGATCTGAAGATGGCACATGAGGAACAGAGGATGGAGTGGGGAAAAGGTGGGAGAGGCAGAACCAATTAAAACCAAGCAATACAGGCAGCTACAGGGCCAGAGTTTAGCCAGCCACCCAAAACAGCTTCTGTAAAAGTAGAAAAACATATGTATGGCACAGTGCAACAGAAACAGCAGCACCCAAAAAAAAAATTCTATAAGCCTTTAGCCCACTGGACTTCACACTCTTCCTTTGAGCACACTGGGGAGTAATGGATGAGGGTGGGTCCGGCTCATGTGTTTTGTGTTTTTGTGGTACTTTGGGCACACTGTTGAGTCTGAGGGGCCCAGCTTTGTGTTTTTTTGTACTTGGGCACACTATGGAACCTGGGAGACGCAGCTCACCTGTTTGTGTTGTTGGTACTTGGGCACACTGTAGAGCCTGGGAGACGCAGCTCACCTGTTTGTGTTGTTGGTACTTGGGCGCACTGTAGAGCCTGGGAGACGCAGCTCACCTGTTTGTGTTGTTGGTACTTGGGCGCACTGTGGAGCCTGGGAGACGCAGCTCACCTGTTTGTGTTGTTGGTACTTGGGCGCACTGTGGAGCCTGGGAGACGCAGCTCACCTGTTTGTGTTGTTGATACTTGGGCACACTGTGGAGTCTGAGTCTGTTTTCTGTGTTTTTCCCTGACAGGCGCCGCTGTACCGAGCCCGGACAGGAACTGTACGCGCTTCAATGGGCTCTGTCTGGAGGCCTGCCCCAGCACAATGGTCCCGATGGGTCAGAATGGACTGTGCCAGAAAGGCGTGTGCTGCACCATCTTACTTGCGTGAAGAGTAAGGATGCTGGAACAGCTGTTAAAAAGAACCAAGACTGTACACAAAAATACAAAAATATTGTGTTATCTTTGTGTATTCGGTGCCTGAATGCGGGATTCATGTAATGATTATAGTCATGTGTTCCTCCACCAGGTGTCCCAGGTGTAAAAGCCCACAATACTTACTACAGGTCAAAGCGCTTGCGCGTTCGACCTAAAAACACACAAACTCTCTTGTTATGCTTTGAGGGCCTTAAAAAATGTTTACTTTTAAAAATAATGTGTTGTAAGTCCCTTAACAATCCACAGTCCTCTCCCTTTCCACTGGCCCTTTCATGTCCTGCTGCTTATATCATGTGTTTTAACTAGGGTGACCACCCGTCCGTAAATTTCACGGACTGTCCGTAATTTCGCCCTGCTGTCCGTTGTCCGTGATGAAAGCTTTAACGGACAGCATTTGTCCGTAATTTTAGCCTTTCACCTAAAGGGCAACGGAGGCAGGGCGAAATTACGGGCAGAGGAGTTTCCCCAGCTGGGCTGGAAGGCAGGGGGTCTCCTGTGCTCTGAGGGAGGGAGGGGGCAGACAGATAAGAAAAGGCCTTCTTGCCAGGGGGTCTCCTTCCCTAAAGACATGCAAATGTGGGCAACTGGTAAATCTGCAAATACAATGGGGGTTGAAAACCTGCATTGAATTTACTAAAAGGAGCCACTTGAAGTTTTCTGGTGGGAAATATATTTCTTTCAGAGAGGTATTGTAATGGTTTTCCAAGGTGAGCTGTGGAGTGTGTGGTTTTAATGGAGTGTTATAAAAAATTTTTAGCACTAGGTAGAAACTGTATATTATTCAAATCTGTATTTGAGAAGCGCTTTTTTTTTTTATTTAACCAAAATGTATTCGCACATTTTGTAGCAGCCTTTATTATGATGTAATTGTATTTTTTACAGTTCTTTCAGGTACCTCGGTACCTCATAGTACTAACAAACATTGGCAAAGCCAGTAGGTCTCATCTACGAAAGAGTTATTGGCTTTGCAAATGTGTTTTATCCATTAGCCATGTTATACACCAGAGTAGCTGCTGTTCAGCATGGCTTAAAGCTAGTGGCATAGTGGTGTGGAGTAGAGTAGCATAGGAGCAGTGGCATAGAGCCCAGTGGTGCAAAGTACAGAGCAGTGGGGTACAGTGCAGTTGTTTAGAGTGCGTTAGCGTAGAGTGCAGTGGTTTAGAGTGCAGTGGCATGGAGTGGCATGGGACAGAGTAGAGTGGCATAGAGTGCAGTGGAGTAGAGTGGCATACAATAGAGTGGAAGAGAGAGCAGTAGTGTAGAGTGGTGCAGTGGCATAGATTGCAGAGTAGACTCACGTTGCAGGGAGTGCAGTGGTGTAGTGTAGAGTGGTGCAAAGTAGGGCAAAGTGCTGTAGAGTGGAGTGATGCAGAGTAGAGTGGCATAGAGTGCAGTGGCATAGAATGCAGTAGTACATAGTACATTCGTGTATTGTACGTGGTGGAGAGTGCAACACTGCAGAGTAGAGTGTCAGTGCAGTGATGTTTTGTGGAGTAGAGTGGCACAGAGCAGTGGCGTAGAGTACAGTGGTATAGAGTAGAGGGCAGTGGCGTGCAGTTTAGATTGCATTGGCGCAGAGTGCAGTGGCATAGAGTGGCATGGGGTAGAGTTACATAGAGTGCAGTGGAGTAGAGTGGCATACAATAGAGTAGTAGAGAGTGCAGTAATGCAGAGTGGTGCAGTGTCATAGACTGCAGAGTAGAATTGTGGCATAGAGTGTAGTGGTGCAGAGTGGAGTATTGTAGAGTGGTGTAGAGTAGAGAATAGTGCCTAGAGTGCAGTGGCATAGAGTAGAGTGGTGTAGAGTGCAGAGTTGCAGATTAGAGTGTCAGTGCAGTGGTGTAGAATGGTATAGAGTACAGTGGTGCAGAGTAAAGGGCAGTGCTGTTGTTTAGAGTACACTGGTGTAGAGTGCAGTTGCATAGAGTGGCATTGGGCAGAGTAGAGTGGCATAGAATGCAGTGGAATAGAGTATATTGGTGCAAAATGCAGTAGTACAGAGCAGAGTGGTGTAGAGTATAGTGGCGGCCAGAGCAGTGTTGCAGAGTGTCAGCTTGCAGTAGTGTAGAGTGCATTGAACTAGATTACAGTGGTCAGAGTAGTATAGAGTACAGTGGCGTAGAATAGATTGTTTCAGAGTAGAGTGCAGTTGCATAGAGTGGAGAGGTGCAGGGTAGAGTGCAGTGGCATAGAATGCAGTGGCATAAAGTAGATTATTTCACAGTAGAGTGAGGTGGCTTAGAGTGGAGAAGTGCAGGTTAGAGTGAAGTTGCATAAAGTGGCATAGAGTGTGATGGCATAGAGTAAAGTAGTGTAGAGTGCCGGGGCATAGAGTGCAGAGGTGCAGAGTAGATTAGGGTGGTTGTAAGTAAGGAGTTGACCGGGTGAAGATGGTAGTCTGCCACAAGGGTTTGGAAATTTAGTAGCTCACTGTTCAGAAACAAAGTCCCCAATTTTAAGACACCTGCAACATGCCACTGATGGAGTTGCTCTGAGCACAGCCATCCTGTGTGAGTGGGAAGGCTTAGCAAAGGTAGTGCAGGAGCATAGGGTTTCTTAGTGTCTGGGAGTTTACAGGTTCTGGCAAGGCAAGAGAAAGCCATGCATGATAACCCCGGATGGTGATCCATAGAATGGTCAGTAGGAAACGATGAGCAGTGCATTAAGCCTTCCTTAAAAGTCTTTACTGGTAAACCCCATCTCATGCAGAGAGGTGGGCAGAAAGCCAGTGAGCCACCCATTGGACATCTGCAGCTGAATAAAAGCATTCTAAGTCCAGAAGATCTAATCCACCCGCAGTCACAGTTAGCTTTAGAGTGGAAGGAGCTCCTGATGGCGCCGCAGTGACCAAATCAGATGTGTGGCCTATCTGAAGAAGGAATGACGGACGAGCAGGGGAAGGTTTGCACAATAATACTATCATTGTGGTAGCACACCATCTTTGCTAGTGCCACATGGCCTCTACAGAAAGCAGAAGAGAAGACCAAAAAGCAAACTGGGCTTGGAGGGACCGTTCGCTCTGCCGAGATTTTCATCCTGGAAATCAGTGTAAGAATGGTAGATATTAATCATTAGGTATCAAAAGGTAACTGGTTCCCAGTTCAATCTGAGATCTAATTGTGTATGAAGGCGAAAACAGTGCCATATGTTAAAGAAACACTAATTAAATTTTAAAATTTTGAAATTTTGTTTGTGCAATTTACATCCCAAATATTTTGAAGATTCTATGTGTACTTGACACTTAGGGATAACCCAGATCTCTAGTTTGGCTTTTGCTTAATTTCAAAACCATATAAAGACATGGACTAAGTGGGCAATTGCCTCGCACAACCTTGCAAGGGGTCTGGCCCCTGCTCACCCTTCACAAGCACTAACAGCGAACCATTGCACCAGAAGAGTTTGCCAAGGTGGATGGGTGTTGATTGTTCAACCACTTGATAGTGCCCTTTCTGTTTTGCTCCTGTGTGCAGACAACTTCCCAGGTACCCAATACCTTCAAATAGTCTTGGTGGACCCATCTTGTCTGATTTTAGGAATTGTCCCACCTTGTTCTTCTCTTCTTTATTTATCCAGTTGTTAGCAACAACCCCTTGAATTACTTGCAGTGGATCTCCCATTTGATCTCGATTTCATCCTACTCTTTTATTATCTTTGATTGGTAGTCCGGGCTCCCATTTCCTAGATAAATGTAGAGTCCCAAACATACACTCTAGTGCAGTGAGACTACAGACGAGTTATGGGTACATCACATCCTGTCATTAGGTGTGAGACTGTCACCAACACCATCTGCCCTGCCTCTTTAAAAAAAATTAGGTTGAAAGTCCATGGGCGGTTGGGGTAAGTCAGGTGTTTTTGTTCAATTTGTTTAAACTAGCATAAGGTTAATTACCTTAATGTTTCCCAAACTGTTTGCCAGGGGTTTTGAAATGTTCAGAAACATAATCAAAATGTTGCTGTTATTTTCTCTTCAGGAAAGATAGGGTAGATTTGGGTAGGGGTGATGGCCTTGCCGTGAAGGGCATTAATTTACTACTGAACAAGGACGTAATGTGACACCTGAATGCAGCACACCAGGAGGCAATCACAAAAGGTCCACAGTGAATTATTAGTGCTATGTTAAAAAAGAGTAAATAAATGCACTGACAACATAGTGAGGCATGGCCTCTCTTGCGTGTGTCTGTAAAACTAACGTTTGTGCTTGAATTTTTGTCCTGAATTTTGACCCTTTGTCCTGAATTTGTGTCCTGAATTTTGACCCTTTGTCCTGAATTTTTTACAGTCCTGTCCAGAATTTGCCTCAGTGCCAGGTGGTCACCCTAGTTTTAACAACATGTATCAGTGTAATCGTTTGGAAATCTGAAGATCACCCCCCCCCCCAATCATACTGACCAGGCCACACCCCTGGGTGTGACGTAAGTTACATAAATACCCAGGGGTGAGGTCACACCACACCTTCATGCGCTGGGCACCAGTTCACTGGATCCCTTCTCTAAGGTGTGCCTCTGCCCGGCCCCCGTGACCCAAAGAACACCTGTGCTTGGCTGTGTGAGAGACCCCCCCAAGGGTGAGAGACGGGGGACAGGTCACGGGGGGGCTGCTCACAGTGCAGTGCTTTGAGTGCACGCAGCCTCGCCTCCTGTGCAGTGAAGGTTTCACTCGCCCTGCAGTGCGCACAGCGCCCCCCACATGAGAGAGGGCACCTCACCTGTGTGCGTCACTGCGCCCTGCTGCAGACGCGGAGTGTGCCCGAGCGAGGCCTGGCAGCTCCCGCGCCTCAGGCTTCAGGTTTAAAGATGTGCCAGCGCTGCCTAAGAGCAGAGGGCCATGATGGCACCGACAGAGGCAGATTGTGAGCAATGGCGCAGTGGAGTGCCCACACATGCCTGCTGCAGTCCGATCAGGTATCGGCCCCCAGCATGCACAGGGTACAGCATTTTGGTACCTTCTGGCCGAGTGTATCATGGCCCCTGGGTGGACCCAGCTCAGGCGAGTCCAAGGCAGGTGCAGGGAAGCCTGTCCCAGCTGCAGTGATCACCTGGAGCCCACAGCTGGCACAGGGATGTCTTTAGTACATTTGCGCCCTAAGATGTATACATGTGGCCCACTTCTTGGGGAGTCGACCCCCACCCATGCGTGCAGGGTCCTGTCCTCTCCTGGTCTGATCCAACTCCCCGCCCTTCCCCAACCTCCAGGAACTGGTGTCCACCATCCGCAGGGATGGCTGGTGCTCAGGGTGGCCACAGGGTGATGTATCCCTGCTCCCCACGTCACATCTCCCTCTTCCATGAAAAAACAAACACTGGCAAAGCCAATAGGTATGGCCTTTCCAGTAGCTGGATTACCTCAAGTCGTTATTAGATGGCCCTCTCTGGTTACATCCAATGGTTTGAAATCCTCAACAAAGCTCCACCGTGGTCCTTCACGGCTTTACTAGATGTCTCTTTCAAGACAGAAACAACTGCTCAATGCGACTCTCACAAAGCTGCAATACTTCATGTGGTCACTAGGTGGCCCTCTTGAGTCAGATCCAACAGCTTGAAGTATTCACAGAGTTGCAGGACTTCATCATCACTCAAAGGGACTCATTTACGTGTCCCTTTCGCCACTGGAGCGTCACTTTTCATGACACTCCGGTGGCGCTATGCCCTGCGCCGTATTTACAAGGTGGCTTTAAGCCACTTTTTGTGGCTTAACGCTACCTTGTAAATGAGGCTCCTTCACACGCAGCACTTTGCATGGAAAGGGCGTGCAATGGGTGTTGCTTTGGGCGTTCCACAGCATAAATTGCATTTTGATGCTGCCCTATATTTATAAGATTTCATAAACCTGAGTCAGCGCCAAAGTCTAACGCAACCCCAGGCGTGGCGTTAGCATGCAGCAACGAGGAGGAATGATTTCCTTTCTACTCGTTTTCTGCTCGTTCTATGTGGGCTGCATTCTGCAGCACGCCTAGAAAGAGCAAATCCCCACCGAAGATTGTTTTTGTGTAGGAAGGTGTCCCTTCCTGCACAAAAACAATCTCCCCGCAACGCAGCCATCCTTGCACCACGACGCAAGGGTGGCTGCGTTGCCTCACAAAATGCACCGGGGAACAGGGAAATACAGGTACTTGTTAATACGGCACAGCCCTGCGTTTGTAAAGTGACGCAGCACGGTACTGCCAATTTTGGCACCACGCTGTGCCATTTTATTGTAAATGAAGCCCAATGTTCCTCTTGAGTCAAAGTCAACTGCTTCAAATGCCCTTCACAGAGCTGACACGGGGTCCCTTCAACATAAAACAAGTACATATACACCGTTGCTACTCAAGTGAATTGTGCGTATATTCAACAGGATAAAAAATATGCCAAAGCTGATTTATAATGGTGGGTCAATATTGATACTGCCAATAAATGTTTTGATTACTATGGAACGCACCCGGTGGTACATTAAATTGCTTTTAAGCCTGTTCTTAGCAAACTGTTTTTTGAGTGGTGCAATGCTTGTTTGCCATTCATTGCAGTTGATTGTATTAATGACCACAGCTCTCTGCTGTGGTACGACAAATCAAAATGTCAGTGTCAGCTGAGC
Organism: Pleurodeles waltl; assembly: GCF_031143425.1. Classification (NCBI taxonomy): domain Eukaryota; kingdom Metazoa; phylum Chordata; class Amphibia; order Caudata; family Salamandridae; genus Pleurodeles; species Pleurodeles waltl. The sequence goes on along the minus strand of NC_090444.1, from coordinate 60,900,278 downwards.
AAAACATTAGATAAAGATATTTGATGAAAGGTTCTTTTTTTACTTGTTTGTTGGTGTTATTTGTAGTTTAAATAATATGTGCTTAGTAATATGAACATTTTGCAATTGAAACAACAATGCTGTACTCTACAGAACTATGTTTTCTTGATATAGGCTGAACTAGGCCTCAATTAGGCCTCAACTCCGGAAGACCTAGGGGAATGCTTGCTAGAAGGAAGTTTGAGGCTCCCTGCAGATTCCAGAACTTTGCATCAGAGAAATATGAGGAAATGTGTTTTTTACTCAAAGGTTTAGGTCTGCAAAGGATTCTGGGTAAAACAACATGGTGAGAGCCATGCATGTCTCTCAATCCTGGAATCCCCTAGGTGTCTAGTTTAAAAAAATGTACAGGTTTGCTAGGTTTCTATAGGTGCCACCTCAGCTGGGGCCCAAAATCCATAGGTACCGGCTTTGCCAAAAATGGGTCAGTTTTGAATGGAAAAATGTAATGTATCCAGGTTGCGTTTTGGACCGTTTCCTGTCTCAGGCACTAGGCCTACCCGCACAAGTGAGGTACTATCCTTATCAGAAGACATCGGCGAGTATAGAATAGAAGAACAATTGTTATTACCAATTGGATTTTGCTGCATTGTGTCTTCCAAATGTAATCCAGTGAATAAGAAAGAAGACATTTTGAAAAATACTCTCCAATTCATATGCTAGTGTGGGTACCCACAGATTCAGACATACAAATAACCACTGCTCTTAAACTCATCTTCCAGCTGTTGTGCCCATTTTGGAAATACATAGCTTTCCTTGAAACCTATTTTTCACTCTTGATATTTCACCGAATGAATTGCTGGATACCCAGTACACAATGAAAAAACATTGTACGGTGCAGCTCATTTATTAGCTCTGGGTACCTTGGATTCTTGGAGAACCTACAAGAAGAGTACAGTAGATGTAATAGTATATTTCTTTTTGAAAATCTGACATACTTAAAAAAAGTTTTTCAGGAGACTTGGGGGAAGAGGGAGAGGGGTGGAAAGAAGTTTGCGTCTCCCTGCAGATTCCGGAACTTTGTGTCACAGAAATTTGAGGGAATGTGTTTTTTTTAGTCAAAGTTTAAGGCTTGCTAGGAATTCTGGGTAAAGAACCTACACAAGTCAGCCCACTCTGGATAATCCAAGGCGTGTATTTTTTTAAAAATGTACAGGTCGGCTAGGTTTTCCTAGCTACCCATATTGAAAAAAAGGGTCAGTTTTCGGTGGAAAAATGTGATGCGTCCATGTTGCGATCTGGGCTGTTTCCTGTCATGGGCACTAGGTATACCCACACAAGTGATGTATCATTTTTATCAGAACACTTGTGGAAGCCTAATAGTAGAACATTTGTTATTACCAACTGGATTTTGCTGCATTTGTGCCTTTCAAGTGTAAGCCAGTGTATAAAAAAGAAGACATTTTGAAAAATACCCTCTAAATCATACGCTAGTATGGGTACCGACAAATTCAGCGATGTGCAAATAACCACTGCTCCTCAACTCCATATCTTGTTCACATTTCAGAACTACATAGGTTTCATTGATACCCGTTTTTCACTCTGCCTATTTCACCATATGAATTTTTTCATACACAGTACACAATGAAAAACCATTTTACAGTTGTTTCAGTTGTTGGCTCTGGGTACCGTGGGCTCTAGGGGAACCTACAAACCCTATATATCCCCACGGCTTGAAGGGCCTTGTGAACATAATGGTATATTGCTTTTGTGAAATGGTCATTGTGTCAAAAAGGTACAGATGAAAACGTCATCACAAAGGCTGTTCTCCCTCATTTTTCAGTATTTCTTTTTTCAACAGTTAGGGCCAGATCTAGGAAGATAGCAAATTGCGAGTCCTTCCGACTCGCAATTTTCAACTCGCAATTCGCGATGCAGAACGGTGTCTCAGACACCTTCTGCGACTCGCTATGGGGTCGCAAAGACCCACCTCATTAATATTAATGAGGTGGGTCGCAGTTTGCAACCCCATTGCGAGTATGGGCACTCACAGGGATGGTGGCCTGCTGGAGACAGCAGACCTCCATGTCCGTGACTGCTTTTAAATAAAGCAGTTTTTTTTTTTCTATCTGCAGCCAGTTTTCCTTAAAGGAAAACGAGCTGCACATAGAAAAAAATACCAAAACCTTTTGTTTCGGTATTTTGCAGAGCAGGCAGTGGTCCATTGGACCACTGCCTGCTCTGAAAAAATAATTTTGTGATCATTCACAAAGGGGAAGGGGTCCCAGGGGGACCCCTTCCCGTTTGCGAATGAGTTACCATCCACTTCAAGTGGATGGTAACTGCGAGTTGATTTGTGACCGCTTTCGCAGTCGCAAATCAACTTACATCGCGGTGCGAGTCGCAAATAGGAAGCACCCCTTCCTATTTGCGAGTGGGAAACGCATTTTGCGAGTCGGATGTGTTTCTGCATCGCGTGCGGGCATTAGCGCCTCGCAAACGGCGTTTTTTGCCGGTTGCGAGGCGCTAATGCCTTGCTACATCTGGCCCTTAGTTTCTTAGAGAAAATCTTAAAGGAGATACACATATGATCCCTTGGTGAATACAAAACTTTGTCTACTTTCCAGAAATCGATAGCTTTTCTGGATCACTGATGGGTTTCGTACTGGTTTCCACCACAAACTGGACTTAGGTTGAGAGCAGAAAAAATAGGAAAAATGGATTACCTCGTTCTATTTTTTATTCAGCTCTGCATGTTCCTGAAAGCTGGGAAGATGGTGACTTTAGTACAGCAAACTGTTCTTTGTTGCCATTTTTAGAGATCCAGAGAACTTTTTTCATAGTTTCCCCTAAAAAACTCAAATTGTAACTATATTTTGCAAATTTTCCCTATAAGGGAACCCACAAACCCTGGATACTTCTAGAATCCCCATGATGTTCTGAAAAAAGGACACAAATTTAGCTTGACTACCTGATGTGTTAAAAAAAGTCATGGAGCCCTAAGCGCAAAATACTCCATATAGCCAAAAACGGGCACAGCACTGGGGTAGAAATGTGCCAGCAGCTAAGGGGATATTGTCGAGCTAACAACAAGCCCTCCTGGATCAGGTACCCAAGCCTTGCTCTACTGATCCCCTCTCGGGCCTGCTTATAATTCTCATCCTGATGATCACCCCTTTATCCATGCGGCTCGAAGCGTTGACATTATCCGTAGGAAGATTTTGATTCATTCTATACTTGTAACTAGTTAATTGACAACGGTACAAACCAAAACCTTTCTACAGTCATACGGACTTTGTTGTTTTTTTTCTACACGTTGTGTTGTGTGATTCCCCTAAGCGCCAAGGACTTTTTCTCTCACTGGTTGCTTTTCATCAAAATAGCCAGTTTAGGTATTATTTGTTAAATAAAGTGTACCTTTTCATTTCGCATGTAATATGTGAATGATTTGTTTCTAACATTTATTTTTTCATTTTTCCAATTTATTATTTTCACCACGTTCTCACATAGCACTGTTTGAATACAAACATCATCCATTATGGGTAATGTGACCCTAGAAGGAAATGGATATTATTCAATGACAAATAGTTTTAGGCCAGGGAACTAACCTTTCTCCTTAAGTAGTTTACTGGAGATTATTGTGCGGTGATGGCTTTCATGGGCTAGGTTGATTATTCATTGGCGCAGTGATTTTGAAGTAAATAATCTGGTCCTGGTGAAAGGATTCCTTGCTCAGTTCATCTTGCACGTTCTTGAATGCCAACAGTTCCTCTTAGTTGGTCCCTTCTTGTATTGGCAGTTTTTGTTAATATGCCTTTGTGACCTTCCACCAACCAGCCAGACACCTGTGATCTGCCTCCCTCTTCCCCACAGACACCCCTGGATCCGGTGATCCAACAGAGGAGGACGCTCCTTCTCTCACCTGGCGGCCAAAGCCTGGAACATCCTTCCCCTGCACCTTAGGAATGCCGCTTCTCTCCGGGAACTCAGGAAAGGACTGAATCCCTGGCTGTTCAAATGAACAGAACACTGCGATGTAGCTAGGATCTCCAGCGCCTTGAAACCCTCACTGGCAATTTGGTGTGGTTTATTAATCCTAATTGATTGATTGATTGTGTTTGCCTCTTCATGGGGAACTTTACTTTACACAGTGTAGCATCTTTTCATGACCCACAGCCTAGTTCAGCCAGCAAGACTCACTCATTCATTGTTCAAAGGTAATGCAAGTCATGGTTTCGGCGGGTAGGAGGGAGTGTCTTGTCACATAGTCTCCCTGAATATGTTCTTTTCCTAGATTTGGATTATTTTGAAATCGCATTCCATCGGTTGTATGACCCGCCTTTCTGTTCTTGGTGGGATCTTTGGCTCGGGTCTCTGTGCATTGTTAGTAGCGCCTCTTGGTCTGTTACAATGGGAAACGGTTTAAGAACATGAGGAGATGTTTGCAAGCCACTCAACTGTGAGACTTTCCTTTTCTGACTGGGAGTAGGCCTCTTCTCCTTTCAGACTACGACTGGTAAATGTCATGATCCGCATGGGTGAAACCAACCCTGGCATATGTTGTGCCAAGATTGTGCCAAGTCCTACAAGGCGGTCATCTATGTTTAATTCAGTGCATGAGTTGGAGTCGGAACTCTCAAGGTGATCAACAAAGCTTATAGCCTCTTATACATCCTTAGAGCTTTGGTGAACTCTGTTGACCAGTTGAACAGTTGCCCTGGTTAGTCAGCTCCTTGAGGGATGTGCTCATGATGGCAACATCTTTCATATATCAAGAGCAATAAGTCACTGTGCCAGGAAAAGAACTGAGGTCTGCTACATCAGCCAGTTTCTGTGTTGCATTGAGCACTGCAGCCTTGGCTGGGCCTGGGTGCATTCCCTTATGGGAGAAAATGTGTCCACAAAATGTGAGGTCTTCTATCTATGGTTGACATTTTTCAGGACTAAGCACCAAGATGAGTGCATACTTCTTTCAGTGCAAAGCCATGCTCTTTTTTGTTGTGATCATGTACCAGGATGTTGTCACAGTAGCTGAATTAGTTCTTGATGGGCATGACACACTTCTCACTATCTCCAGGAAGACCTCTGCTGCAGATGACAAATGGTACCTGCACCAGACTGCTGTTTTGTATGTTGCAATAGAGGGCAGATGCTTTGCTGAACACGGTTTGGACTACAGATTTTTATGAACTTGTCAAATTAAGGTGTTGCAGGGGCCATTTGTGCAAAGTATAGTGGCCATCAGATATAACACGATCCACTGTTCATGAGTGCTCCTAATGGATGGCTGCAGTCTCGTTTGCACCTAATACACTAACTCTGTCTGGATTTTCCATGACATGGACCATTCATAGAGATTTTGCCCTGATAAAGCTCTATGTCGGGCGAAACGTGTTGGCTGAGCTTTTGCTCGTGTATGAAGAATAAAGAATTCAAACAACAAGAAATTTCTTGATCAAGGCTGTAAATCTGATTATTTGTAAACTTTACTTTGTGTGTTTCCTCTCTAATATATACAAATTATGCTGGGCCATTTGGTAGCTAGCCTATTAAGGTGGGCAGCCAACAAATATATTTTGTGGAACTTACTGGTGGTGCGGTACAGTGGTCCTTTGCTACCTTCTGTCTTTTTACATGTCATTCCTGGAACATGAATTTCCTCTTAGAGTGAAGTGTTGCCAATGGTAGGCTCTCCCTGTATTTCCAATATTTGCTAATGTGGCACTCCATTGAAAAACATCTACAGCATCTACAGTGCGTGGTGACTGTTTTGGTGGCACTCCCATCTTGTCATAATCAGAAGCAATGGGATACTGCAGGTTGTCCAAGAGTCTAATATGAAAACAGCAACGTGTTTCCCACTTGTACAATGACAGAGGCAGTCTTTTTGATTTCTTTCTTGTTCTGGTTGCCATTTAGGAGTTGAGGCTTCCTGTAGGAAAGTGCCACTGTTGGCATGGTTAACCCCCCCACATTTTGCCTAGTGTTGATGCCAACTTTGATTGAAAGTGTGCTGGGACCCTGCTAACCAGGCCCCGGGACCAGCGTTCTTTCCCTAAACTGTACCTTTGTTCCCACAATTGGCACAGCCCAGGCACACAGTTAAGTCCCTTGTAAAAGGTATCCATGGTACCAAGGGCCCTGTGGCCAGGGAAGGTCTCTAAGGGCTGCATCATATATTATGCCACCCTAGTGGATCCCTCACTCAGCACATGCACACTGCCTGGCAGCTTCTGTGTTCTGGTGGGGAGAAAAAGGCAACGTCGACATGGCACCCCTCTTAGGGTGCCATGCCCACAAACCACGGCCAGTGGCATAGGTAAGTCACCCCTCTAACAGGCCTTACACCCCTAAGGCAGGGTGCACTATACCACCGGTGAGGGCATAGCTGCATGAGCAATATGCCCCTACAGTGTCTAAGCCCATTCTTAGACATTGTAAGTGCAGTGTAGCCATATTGAGTATATGGTCTGGGAGTTTGTCATTAGGCACTCCACAGCACCATAATGGCTTCACTGAATACTGGAAAGTTTGGTATCAGACTTCTCAGCACAATAAACCCACACTGATGCCAGTGTGGGATTTATTGAAAAATGCACACAGAGGGCATCTTATAGATGCCCCCTGTATGTTAGCCCAACTGCTAGTGTATGTCTGACTGGTCTGTGCCAGCCTGCCACTTTCAGACGAGTTTCTGACCACAAGGGGTGAGTGCCTTTGTGCACTCTTTGGTCAGAAACAAACCTGTCCTGGGTTAAGGTGCTTTACACCTCCCCCTGCAGGAACTGTAACACCTGGAGGTGAGCCTCAAAGGCACTGCAGCTAGTGGAGATGCCCCCCTCCCCCCCGGACAAAGCCCCACTTTTGGAGGCAAGTCCGGTGGGAAAATTAGGGAAAACAGGGAGGAGTGACCACCCCAGCCAGGACCACCCCTAAGGTGTCCAGAGCTGAGGTGACCCCACCTCCCTGCAGAATCCTCCATCTTGGTTTGGAGGACAGGGACCAATAGGGATAGGAATGTGCCTGCCCCCCCAAAGGGAGTGGGCACAAGGACGGTGTAGCCACCCTCAGGGACAGTAGCCATTGGCTGCTGCCCTCTGACCCCCAACACGCCCCCAAATCTAGGAATTAAGGGCCTCCCTGAACCCAGCTCACCAGATTCCTGGTGACCTACAAGAGGAAGAAGGACTGCTAAGCTGAAAACCCTAGCAGAGAAGAAGGAAGATGACAACTGATTTGGCTCCAGGCCTACCTGCCTGTCTCCTGCTTCAAAGAACCTGCAAGAAGACTAGCGACATGGCCAGTGGGCCCAGCAACCTCCTACAACTCCAAAGGACTCCCCTGCACCAAAAAGGACCAAGAAATCCCGAGGACAGTGGCTCTGTCTCAAAGAAACCTACAGCAATGGACTCCCACCTCACTCCAGATGCGTGAATCCTAACCCCTGTGCACCCGACGCCCACGGCCCGTGTCCAGGGGGTCCACCCAGCAAGAAGGGGTCCCAAGGTGATTGGGAGCAAGAGCCCACCCTGGGTTGACCCCTCCAAACCTCCACGACGACGCCTGCAGAGGGAATCCAGAGGACCCCCCTGACCGCGAGCTCCGGACGAAGATATCTGACACCTAAAGGAAGCACTGCACCCGCAGCCCCCAGGTCCTGGAGAACCTGACCCCCGGTGCAGCATCGACCAGCAAGCAGCCCTCTCCCCTGTCCAGCCGGTGGTTTGCTCGAGAAGCCCCCCTGCACCTCGACTGCAGCCTCACAGTGACTCCTGGGGTCCCCTCATAGAGTTGCACTGAAAACCCGATGCCCTGTTTGCACCCTGCACCCGGCCGCCCTAGTGCCGCTGAGGGTGCGTGCTTGGTGCCTACTTGGGGCCCCTCCAGTGCTCTCTTGAACCCCCCTGCTCTCCCCTCCAAGACGTGGGTACTTACCTGCTGGCTGACCAGTTTCCCAGTATCCCCCTGTCTCCATAGGACCCCACGTTAATTTTTTGTTCTTCTTTGACCTCTGCACCCAACCGGCCCCTTATTGCTGGTGGTGGGTGTTTGGGGTTAACTTGAACCCCCAACGATGGACTACCTAAAACCTGGAGATAGGAACTGTAAGTTGAATACTTACCTGTAAAACTGTACTATCTTTTCCTCCACCAGGAACTGTGGAAAATTGCAGTGTCCACTTTTAAAATAGATTTTTGCCATTTTAAAGAAAACTGTATACACTGTTGATTCCATTGAAAGTTCTGATTATATATATACAAAATACCTTTCATTTTATGTACTTAACTGCAAACTGAATCTTGTGGTTCTAGAAATAAATTAACAAAACATATTTTTCTATAAAAATCCTATTGGTCTGGAGTTAAGTCATTGAGTGTGTGTTTCTTCTATTGCTTGTGTGTGTAAAACAAATGCTTAACACTACCTTCTGATAAGCCTAACTGCTCGACCACACTACCACAACTAGAGCATTAGTATTATCTATTTTTGCCTCTGTCAAGCCTCTGGGGAACCCCTCGACTCTGTGCACATTATGGCTCTCATTACAACCCTGGTGCTTGGTAATAAAGCGGTGGTAATACTGCCAACAGGCCGGCAGTAACAAAAATAGAATTATGGCCATGCCAGAAACCACTCAGATAGACAGCCACATTAACACACCGACCGCCACGGCGGTGTCAACAAGCACCACAGCGGTAACCGCCAACAGCCAGGCGGAAGACAATGTACCGCCCACAGTAATATGAGACACCTATCCGCCACCTTTTCCAGGGCGGTACCAACGGCATCGAAAGCACGGTGGAAACAGAACACAGAAGTCAAAGGACTCACCTCTGGAGACTCAGGGAACAACCACGACGCCATGGAGCCCGAGTTGCACATTTTTCCGATGCTAGTCTACCTTTTCCTGCATGATAAACACCATCGCCGGCGAAGATGACCATGGTGAGTACTGCTGCCTAGCACACAAGGGAGGGGGGAGGAAAAAGAGAGTGACACACGCAACACGCAACACGCAACACCCCCACCCCCAACACCATACACACGACCAGATGCACAAACATCACATATCCCCCTGTACCCCTCAGGAATAATGCAAGGACAAAATGATTTGAAGAAAGTCAGTGTAATACGAATAAAATACTATGAATAAGTGCAGCAAAACCCAAACGTATGTACAAATGTAGAGACACTGCCCAGTCCTCAATGTCCGTGGGCCACAGGGCCACATCACATAGGCCAAGGCCCAACCTCATTCCTGCAACAACACGGAGAGAACACTGCAGGGGCATCAGGTCGAAAATACACAGGCACCTCAGGGGGATGGGGAACGCGGGGCACCTCAGCTGGAAAAAGGGACATCGCCACTGGTCCTAAAGGGGCAACATGCCCTGTGCTCTGTCTTGGGGAGTGCAGGGCCACAGTCTATCAAGTGGTTGGGTTGCCCACTGCATGGTCCTGGGGAGTGCAAGGCCACAGTCTCTCAAGTGGGTGGGTTGCCCATTGCATGGTCCTGGGGAGTGCAAGGCCACAGTCTCTCAATTGGGTGGGTTGCCCACTGCTTGGTCCTGGGGAGTGCAAAGCCACAGTCTCTCAAGTGGGTGGTTTGCCCACTGCATGGTCCTGGGGATTGCAAAGCCACAGTCTCTCAAGTGGGTGGGTTGCCCACTGCAGGGTCCTGGGGAGTGCAAGGCCACAGTCTCTCAAGTGGGTGGGTTGCCCACTGCAGGGTCCTGGGGAGTGCAAGGCCACAGTCTCTCAAGTGGGTGGGTTTCCCACTGCTTGGTCCTCTGGAGTGCAAACCCACATTCTCTCAAGTGGGTGGTTTGCCCACTGCATGGTCCTGGGGAGTGCAAGGCCACGTCTCTCAAGTGGATGGCTTCTCCACTGGGTCTGGAGGGGGCTTTGTGCCCAGTGTGCTTCATCCTGGGAAGGATTGGGTGAGTGGATGGCTTCTCCACTGGTTCTGGAGGGGGCCTTGTGCCCAGTGTGCTTCATCCTGGGAAAGATTGGGTGAGTGGATGGCTTCTCCATTGGTCCTGGAGGGGGCCTTGTGCCCAGTGTGCTTTATCCTCGGAAGGATTGGGTGAGTGGATGGCTTCTCCACTGGTTCTGGAGGGGACCTTGTGCCCAGTGTGCTTCACCCTGGGAAGGATTGGGTGAGTGGATGGCTTCTCCACTGGTCCTGGAGCGGGCCTTGTGCCCAGTGTGCCTTATCCTGGGAAGGATTGGGTGAGTGGATGGCTACTCCACTGGTCCTGGAGGGGGCATTGTGCCCAGTGTGCCTCATCCTGGGAAGGATTGGGTGAGTGGATGGCTTCTCTGCTGGTCCTGAAAGGGGCCTTGAGCCCTGTGATGCAGATCTTGAAGTGTGCAAGGTCACAGTCTCTCACCTGAGTGTCACACCTACAGGATTTGCAGGGGCCAGGATGCACGACAGCCCATGGAGGCAGGACTACACAATGCCCGGCGGCGGTGATGGCTGCTCAGTGGTGGCAGTGGCGGGGCCGGTTTCGGGGCTGGCAGTGGTGGGGGGAGGCTCCAGCCCATCCCCTGCAGCCTCGGACGTCTGCCTACGGGGGCTGCTACTGCTGGCAGTGGTGCTGGTGGCAGTGGTGGGGGGAGGCTCCAGCCCATCCCCTGCAGCCTCGGATGGCTGCCCACTGGGGCTGCTGCTGCTGCTGGCTGTGGTGCTGGTGGCGGTGCTGGCAATGGTGGGTGCAGGCTCCAGCCCTTCCCTGGCAGCCTCGGACGGCTGAACCGCCATGGTTGGTGCTGGGGGCTCCGAATGAGTCCCAGCAGCAGGCCTCCTGTCCCTCCTGCCTGCAGGTGCAGGCCCCTTGCCCTTCCCTTTCACAGCTGGTGGTGCCTCCTTGCCCTTCCCTTTTGCAGCTGGTGGTGCCTCCTTGCCCTTCCCTTTCACAGCTGGTGGTGCCTCCTTGCCCTTCCCTTTTGCTGCTGGTGATGCCTCCTTGCCCTTCCCTTTCGCTGCTGGTGGTGCCTCCTTGCCCTTCCTAGACACTGCTGGAGGTGCCTCTTCCCCTTCCTTGATGCACCTGGTGCAGGCACACATTCAGTGCTGCTGGCTGGTGCCCGGGATCCTCTCCCACCTGCATTAGCTGTCAACACTAATGTGGTCGTGGACTAGGTGGCTGAGGTGCTTGCATGGGTTCTGACCACCCTGGCCCAACGTGAAGGACGGGGAGGGGGAGTGGTAGGGAAGAGGTCAATGGTGGAGAGGAAAAGCTTCTTAGGGACATTGGGGCTGGAAGAGGGTGAAGGAATGGGAGTGGAGGATGAGGGAGTGGTTGTTGGAGGTGTCTGCTGCTTTTGGGTGCAGGTGCATGGGCTGGATGCTGTTGTGAGGTGGATGGCTGTTGGGTGTCTGAGTGCTTGTGTTTGTGTACTTTGGGAGGAGGGGGCACAGACACAGTGGGAGAGGACACAGGGGACGTGTGCATGGATGTGGGGGTGGTGACTGCCAGTGAGGGATTTTAACTCATAAGTGTGCTGGTGATGGAGGTAGTGGATGAGGATGTAGTGCATGCAGGTGTGAGTGGAGATGGTACTGGGAGGGAGGGGGAGGAGGGGGCCACAGTGGAGGCAGTGGATGTTGGTATCTGGATGGTGTATGTGTGAGTGCCTGTGGGGTGATGTGTGGTGCTTGTGATTGCCTACCACTCCTGTGTGTTGTCCTGGGTGCATGCTCGTCTGCCTGTGTGTTTGGGATAGGTTGGGGTTGAGGGGAATGGGACTGGATAGAGGAAGTTGGAGGGAGGAGGCTAGAAACAGGGACAATTGCTGCCATCAGAGAGGAAGGATTGATCTCTGTTGGGCCGCCATGCCAGAGTGAATGCCCTCCAGGAATGCATTTGTTTGTTTGCCCCTGGATGGCATTCACAATGGTTGACTTCCCAACAGAGATGGATCGCAGGATGTCAATAGTCTCCTCACTCAGGGCAGCAGTGCTAACCAGGGCAGGGCCTGAGGTGCCTGTGGCGAATGAGATGCCCACCCTCCTGGGTGAGCGGGCACGGGAAACATGCTGAGGGGCTGCTGGGAGGGTGGTGCTGGTACAGGGGTGGTGGCTGTACCTGTAGTTGGGGTGGCCACAGAGGTGTCCGCCACCACCAGGGAGCTTCCATCGGAGGAGGTATCACTGTCCGAACTGTCCCCTCCTGTCCCCGCCATGGTGCTCCCCTCGCCCTGCGTCCCACTGGTGCCCTCACCGTCGGTGGATTCGGCCTCCTGGGCCATGTGGGATGCGGCTCCCTCCGTCGGCAGTGGCTCTGCTCCGCCGCCAGATGATGCTAATGCACAGAAGAACAGGGTGACAAAACAAAAAGGGGGGAGAGACAAAGGATACACTGTGTCAATGGCGGCAACAACACCACCGTTGGCGTACACGACACACACACACAGGGAACAGCCCTACGCACTAGGCAATGCACTAACAGTCACAATGCTAGTCACCAGCCCATGGACATGAATACCTAACACCAATAGCAGCATACCTAAGACCCACAGACCCCTGCCCAGTAGTGGATGCCTACCTCCTTGGTTGGAGGTGATTCACATCATACCCTGCCCAACATGGGACCTACCCTGCAATGTCAGGCCTGGCCTAGGGGCACCCACAGGCCCACATCCCCCACCCGGAGACGACCCCACCATGCGCAAGTAGTATATTGGTGAACTGTACTCACCCCCTTGTGGCTGCTGTGATGCCCTCAAGTGCCCATCCAGCTCTGCATAGGCCACCGCCAGTGTGCAGCCCATCAGGGGGGTCAGGGTTCGACAGGCACCCCTTCTTCGTTGGGAGGCCGTCCCCAGCTGGGCCTCTGCCGTCTTCCTTGCCCAGCGTCTCAGGTCCTCCCACCGTTTGCGACAGCGGGTGCTCCGCCTGCCATAGACCCCCAGGGTCTGCACGTCCTTGGCGATGGCACGCCATATACCCTTTTTCTGATGGGTGCTGACCTGCAGAAAAATACACATAGGAAAAGGGATCAGTCAGACCGTCCGGCCTGTTACACTCATGCCCCACCATAGCCCTCACATCCCCTTATGCACAGACATTGCCCCCCATACATGCAGCACGCTGCCCAGGAACCTTCCACTAACACCCCCCCTTACACAAGGCCCTCACACACAGCACTCCATGCATTCATGCCCCATGCATCGTGCTCACAGCGTACTCACCTGTTGGTCTGGAGGCCCATACAGCATTCGGTACTGGGGTAGGACCCCATCCACCAGTCTCTCCAACTCCACAACTGTGAAGGCAGGGGTCCTTTCCCCAGTGACACGAGCCTTAGTCGATTCCAGACACAGGTCACAGCAGCACTTGCAGTGTAGGTCCTCTCCTGTTGAAGGTCAGGTAGCAAGTGAGTGAACAGATAGAAAATGGCAGTCACGTCCGCGGCGGTGCATACCGTCACCGCCGGCGTACATCACCGTTGGCCATTGTAACCCATAGGCCCCAATGGTATCCAATGAGGAGTTGCACGGCGGTTCTCGACCCGCCTCCCGCAACGGCGCACAACATCAGCGGAATTACCTCATTTCCACATGTCCCTCAATTCAGAACAGGCGGACGCCATTTTGGGGGGGGGGGGGCAGGCCATGGCACCCAACTGCGTCACAGTACACATATGCACCATTTGGGCCTATATAACAATACACTGTTACAGTCACAACATGCAATGCAGTGTAGTGTTTGATAATGTGGAATACTGACCAGCTGCTCCCCGTTTTGCCCCCTAGATTACAACCGCTGCAGATGAATAGAAGATGGAGACATCCCCTGTGTACAGACCGCTGGTGAACTTGGCAACTATGGAGGACAGGCACATCATCCTCACCTATAGACATGACAGGGCCATAATCACAGAGCTGTGTGCCCAAATGGAGCCTGACCTAATATCAGCTATCCGTCAGCCCACCGGGATCCCTCCTCTTGTGCAAGTCCTATCTGTGCTCCATTTCTTGGCAAATGGATCCTTCCAAGTGACGGTGGGCTTGGCAGCAGGAATGTCAAAGCCAATGTTCTCAAACGTGCTGACCAGAGTGTTGTCTGCCCTTATAAAACACATGCACAGCTACATCGTATTCCCCCAGGTGGAGGATTTGGCCACAGTGAAAGCTGACTTCTATGCAATGGGACATATCCCCAACATTATTGGGGCTATTGATGGTACACATATTGCAATTGTCCCCCCCTCTCAGAAATGAACAGGTGCTCAGGAATCGAAAGAGCTTTCACTCGATGAATGTGCAGATAGTGTGCCTGGCAGACCAGTACATCTCCCATGTCAATGCAAAGTATCCTGGGCCTGTGCATGATGGCTTTATCCTGCAGAATAGCAGCATCCCAAAAGTGATGGCTCAACTCCAGAGGCACAGGGTGTGGCTAATAGATGAGCCCTGGTTCCCACCCAGTGGATATTGGTGTATGGGTATTTTGTGGGCCCTAAGGGTTAGAGTGTGTCTCACTCCTTGATATTTGCAGGTGATTCTGGTTACCCCAACCTCTCATGGCTACTGACCCCAGTGAGGAATGCCAGGACAAGGGCAGAGGAACATTACAATGAGGCACATGGGCAGACAAGAAGGATTATCGAGAGGACCTTCGGCCTCCTGAAGGCCAGGTTTCAGTGCCTCCATCTGACAGGTGGTTCCCCGTGTTACTCAACCAGGAAGGTGTGCCAGATCATCGTGGCATGTTGCATGTTGCACAACCTTGCCTTACATCACCAGGTGCCTTTTCTGCAGGAGGATGAGGCTGGAGATGGGCATGTGGCAGCGGTGGAGCCTGTGGACAGTGAAAAAGATGAGGCAGAGGATGAGGATGTGGACAGCTATCATTCGGCAGTACTTCCAGTGACACACAGGTAAGACACTGTAACTTCACCTTCCATTGCACTTTTGTATTGTAAATTTTCACTCAGCAGCATTGTGAATTTGATGAGGGTAGTGTTGTGACTCAGGCCCCCGGGATGCTGTCCTCAAAGGGGTGGGAGGGCAGTTGCTGGCTGCTCTTGTGCTCTTCAGTTACGGAACAGGCTATCCTGGAGCAGGGTCGCACTTGAAGGAACAATCTTCCTCGTCTCTTTTGTGCTGGCGGTCTGGGTGCCTCACCGAGGGTGGCGCTGTGTGCTACTTAGGCCAGGAGGTGGGCCGGGGCCTGTGCACAGGCCGGGTGCTACGTTTTCTCACTCAGCATCATGGTGAACCATGGCGGGCCATGGCCGGGTTGGGAGGTGTCAGGGCAGCAGCCGTACTGCATGTGGTGAAGCATCTCTGCTTGCCATGGCTTGTTGCTGTGCGGCACGACCACAAGCCTTCCGAAATTCAGTCTCCTGTCTCATCATACGAATGTTAAGTGGTAGAGAGTTCCAGAATTTGGCTGCCTGGTACTTCAAGGATCTTCCTCCCCAAGAAGCTCTTTTTACTTTAGGGAGCACTACCAAGGCTTTAGAAGACGATCTTAGGACCCTCGTAGGTGCATAGAATGAAACTAATGTTTTTAACTGATGAGGAGCCCCTTTATATAGAGCTCTATGAAGAATACATAAAGCCTTAAACTTAATTATTTTCCCCACTGGGAGCCAATGCAAAGCAATCAAAGCTTTCTTAGCCGATGTGGACCTAGGCAAATTAAACAATAAACGGGCCGCCGGATTTTGGAGTACTTGTAATATATTGACCACAGACCCTGGAGAGCCCAGGAAGAGACTATTACAATAGTCTAACCTGGATAAGATAAGGGCCTGTACTGCAAGTCTTTTGGCCAAGGGCGGAAGCAAACCAATGACCTTACGAAGTAACTTCAGTATTCCAAAACAGATAGCTGAAATTCTCCTGGCCTGATAGTCTAAAGTTAGTTTGGTATCCAACCAGACTCCCAATGCTTTAATCTGGTCTTTCAGTGGAGGTAGGTATTCTAAATGTATTGCTGGAAAAATATTCTTTGCCGGCTTGGCCAACCTTCCCAAAAACATTATTTCAGTCTTTTCTTCATTAAGTTGAAGCCTGCTATCTGTCATCCAGGAAGATACCGCTTGTAAGCAGGCAGGTAAAACTGAGTTATCAACATCCTTATTAGAGGAGAAAGAGACTACCAGCTGCGTGTCGTACGCATATGATACAAGGGAAACCCCGAAAGGTTCCACAACATCTGCCAGGGGAGTCATATAGATATTAAAAAGAGTCGGGCTCAAAGATGAACCCTGTGGCACATTAAAGTCTAAACTGGTCTGAAAAAAAAGAGCAATCTAAAACCTGAAAAGATCTATTTTGAAGGAAAGAGCTCAGCCATTTAAGCGCAAGGCCTTTAATACCACTTTTTTCGATTCTTTGAATTGAATTAGTAGTTCATGATTGACTGTATCAAATGTGGCGCTTAAGTCCAACATTATTACAGCTGTCACCTGTCCCAGATCCGTTTTCTAGCTTCTTCCGTAACCGCTATCATAGCTGATTTGGTGCTGTGGGCAGGTCTAACTCCCATTTGTGTTGAATGCAAAATCTTATGTTCTTCCAAAAATCCAGATATTTGAGTGTTGACGTGCTTGTTAGTTAATTTTGCCATAAATGGAAGAAGAGAAATTGGCCTATAGTTCTTAAGTTCGGCTCCATCTAAAGTGGGTTTCTTTAGCAGGGGCTTTACCACTGCATGCTTCCATGCTTCAGGTACCCTCCCGCTTTCTAAGGAGCTATTTCATAGCTCCGTTATCACCGGCATTGTGGCTACTCCTCCCTGCATAACTATATGAGGAGGTGCGGGATCTAATGGAGACCCAGATTTTAATTTACTAAGAAGCCCGGAGGCGCCTTCTTCAGAGATGGGGAGAAAGCTCTGTAACACATAGTCACCCTCCTTATTCTCAATGGGCTGCACAGAACTTATCACATCTTCACCTGGGAAATTTTTATAAATATCCTTAATCTTCTGTAAGAAGAATGAGGCGAAACTGTTACTATGTTCCACTGAAGCTCCCGTTGCTTCAGGGCAAATAGGGGAGTAAAGCAGCTCCTTCAAAACACAATATATTTGTTTCGGGGAGCCTGCAGCCCTTTCAATTTTATCGCCATAGTAGGTTGCTTGAGCTAATCTTATCTCACTATGATACAGCCTAATTGAGCATCTATATTCTTCCCTATCTACCTGTTTTAATGATTTCCTCCATTTTCTTTCGAACCTCCTACAATTTCTCTTCAGTGTCATTAAATGAGGGGAGAACCATGGGGACTTAGCTCCATTCTTCTGCCCAGAAGGAGCTTTATAGGGCAGCACCATATCAAGACTGTTAAACATCCAGTCGTTAAAAAGGGTGGAGTCCATCTGAAGGTCCCGCATAAAATCTTTTTTACTTCTGGTTAGTATATTAACCCATTCTACTACCTTCTTCAAACTGTGCCATTTCCTAACCTTCCTGTTTAAAGGCTGATGAAGGCCATGATGATTGGACAGCTTGATTTTTAAGGTAATTAGAAAGTGATCAGACCATGCTACAGGAGCAAGGGGCAAAGCACTCAACGAAGAAAGATTACTGAATACCAAATCTATTGTGTGTCCTCTCTCCTGTGTAGGACCACAGATTAATTGATGTAATCCTAACGCTTCCAAATCATTCACCAGACGCTTAGTTGCCGTCAGTTCTAAATTATCCAATTGGATATTGAAATCTCCTAACACCATTAAATTGGGTTTCTTGCAGATTAATTCCGCAATCCGCTCTGGTAATATGTTAAGGAATTCTTCATAGGGTCCTGGTGGACGGTATAATAGGACTCCTGTAAATGTAAAAGTTGGGTTGAAGGTTAAAGAGAAACTCATCCCTTCGCATCCTAAGAGGTCCAAAGGACAGCAACTAAAAAGAAGGCCTTGTTTGAAAATGACAGCTATGCCCCCGACTTTACCATTATCTCTATCAATTCTTGCAATAACATACCCTTTGGGTAGCGCAAGTGCTAACTCCGGACCCGAGCCCTCATGGAGCCAGGTTTCAGTAAGGAAGAGGACAGCCGGTGACTTCTCACTCAAAAGAAGATTTATATCTAGCGTATGTGCCGGCAAAGAGAGGCAGTTTATCAGCTGAACAGTCAAACTTTTTTTGGGCTGCCCTAAATCCGAGCCTCGTGGTTCTTGCAGAGTCCATTCACAAGAGGGACAGGTCCAAGCCCCCAACGCTAAGTTGGGACAGATACAACAGCCTTCTCCTGTACTCTTCATCAAATCCCTAAGTTTCCCCAATGTATATGAAATAGCGGAACTCACCATCTTCTCCAAGACTAAGGGGAATGGCTCCTAGCCCCGTCCAGGCGCGGACGGGCGCAGACGGGTTTGCCTTTGGCGTGCCTTCATCGCGCGGACGCCGGGACCGGTTTTATTTAAAAGTTAAAAAGTTTGAATGCCGGCTGACCCAAAACACCACGGGTCCAGCCAAAAATACACATTACCCAGAAAAGTCCTTCTTTCAAATTCAAATTCAAATTCTCGTCTCCCCCACCTTTCAACCTCTAAACATTTCCACATATTAGCATCCCCCTTCCCTACAAACTCCCTTTCCCATCAAAACCACACCAAACAAAGAATTAAAAGTCATCCAACTTGCTTTGTTTAATATTCCGATCTCCTGCGCGGAATTCCAGTTCTTCTACCCTAAGGCAGGGTTGTTGTGGTTGGAAGGCTCCTTCTCCTGGACATTCTAGTAAGTGCACATAAATACAGACAATGCTAGAAATGTTAGCACTGTGCTGGACCCCAGGGTCCTGGTATCTTCAGATCTCACAGCTGTCTCTCTCCCGCACCCCCTTTCTGTGCCGGCATCACATCTGTACCAGGTTTACAGCCTCCTCTGAGCCACCCCTTGGGTCTCCCCACAGCAGGTGCGAGAAGGGTTTCTCTCTCCATCCGTCTCCACCAGAGAGATACTCAGTTGACATGAGAACCCCAGCAGGGTTCACAGCCAGCACCTAAGGCAATCAGGGACTTTACTTCACTGACACAAGAACCCTCAGGTCTTATAGACCGAACAGGCTTCGTGATTAGGACTTCTTGCCCACCCTGGTGTCCATTCATTTTTTTTTTAAAGATGTTTTCTATGGCGCAAACTCGACCAGAGGGTTTTGGAGCGATTTACGTTAGCACCGGGTGCATTACACAAGGACACACTCACTTTTTGTAGGCACAGGGAGATTAAAGGGCATATTTACCACTGAGTTGCGACACCCTTGTGCCTTGCAAGTGGGGCGCAAAGGTGACGCAACTACTAAGTCAGATTTATCAAGCCACACGAGGCCACCTTGTGTGCCCTACGTGGCTTGATAAATCTAGTGTAATGCAGTGCAAATCACTACGTTGAGTATTCTGCCCTAGGGAGGTGCTCCAAGGGTGAAGCGTGGGTGTTTCCACGCATCCACCCATGGATTTTAGGGCATTCCCAGATTTACTGTTACTGGTAGACCTGGGAATGCGTCACAATGCTATGCCTCCCCAGGTGAGACGTGACAAGGAGAAATATCTTTATATCTCCTTGTTTTGTCCTCTTTCTGCAGGACACATAGAAGGAGGAACATGCCTCAGAGGATTGTTTTTGTACAGGAAGGGGCTCCTTCCTGCACAAAAACAATTCAGTCTGCAACACAGACATCCTTGCACCATGGTTTAAGGCTGCCTGCGTTGGCGCCAGGGAGCCAAAAGGTCACCAGCTCAAGGAAACAAGGAATGTGCAGTATAATGTTAAATACGGAGCATTCCTGTCCTTTCCCTTCCACGCAGAGCAGCGCAGCGCGGTGGCGTGATGCACTGCGTGAAAGCCTGATAAATATGTCCCCTGTGATTTTCCCACAATCACAAACTCTTGAGTGGCAGTGGGCGTAAACCTGCAACTACGTTGGAAATGCCCACAACCTCACTGTACCATTGCCTATCTCAAAGCTTTCATATGCTGTAGTGTAGCCCTGAGTGCCTGCATTTTACAACGCTGGCACCCACCTTCTCAGTGTACCTTTGCCTCCATCACAGTTTTCGTATCCCGGAGTCCAGCCATGAGTGCCTATGAGTGATGGGGTGTGCATAAGGTGCATCTGCATAAGAGACCCACCGTCTCACTGAACACTTAGCTCCACTGGAGCCTTAATTTCCCAAAATGTAACCCTGAGTGCAAACCTGAGTGAATAGTATTGTGCGTAAACCTGGACCTCCGCGCTACACCCTCCAACTCACTGTACCTTTGCCTCCATTGGTGTGGTTCCTAACACAAACGTAGCTCTGAGTGCATATCTGAGTGAGTGACACTGGTGCGTAAACTTGTGTGCATTGGACACCCACCACCTTACTGTACCTTTGGTGCAGTTTTGTCTGTGTATTCCTGAGTGTAGGTCTGAGTGCGTATCCAAGTGTCACTGTGTACAAACGTGTGCCATTGCCTCACTTTACATGTGCCTTCATCCCAGCATTCATACGCCTGAGTGTAATTGGGTATCTGAGTGAGTGGCTGTAAGCATAGCTCCCAACTTTTCCGATTGCTTTTGTATGACAATTCCATGGTTTCAGTGCGCTTATGAGTGACATTCAACTGCAAATGTGTGACACTTGGAGTGCCAGTTTGTTGCACGTAAAACCAAGCAATGAAGTGTATGGAACACAAACAAAATATCAGGAATGATAGCATTTGAGCAATGAGAAGTTCTAAAAATATATTGAAACTGCTGCAAAAGCCCTGAAGTGGAAGGTTAACACTTGCTTTTCATTGAACACTAAGGGGCAGATTTACAAGAAAGTGGTGCATCGTCCCGATGCCCCACATTTCTTGTGCCCCCTAACAACATCATAGTTGCAGCGTGTTTACAATACGGCGCACCATGGTGGTCGCTACAAGAACAGCGTCAACATTTTTGATGCTGTTGTGCCGCTTTGCTGCACTAGCGTCAGAAATGTTGACGCTACTGCGGCAAAGCACAGAGAGCTCATGCGTGCATCACTTTGACGCCTGCCCTGAGCAGGCGTTAAAGATGCCAGAAAAAAAGGCGCAGTGAAATCTTGCAAATTTCACTGCGCCATTTTTTCAGGCCTCCCTGCTTGGGAACGCCCCTGGTGCATACATTATGCCTTACGCAGGCATAATGTGGTGCAGGGTGTTGCAAACTCGCGCAACGCATGCATTGTGCCACTTTGTAAATATGCAGTGGGGAAATGGCCACCTTAACGCCACCTTACATCATAAAAATGACGCTTAGGCGGCATTAAGGAGGTGCTAGGGGCTTGTAAATCTGCCCCTAAATTACTGCGCGGTTTGCAGTAGCCTGTCATATTGTGTGTAATACAATTTAAAACAATGTGAGTGTTCACAGTGTTTTTAGTTGCAGGCTGTGACCTCATAGCAGAAGTCACTATCTCCCAGTACACCAAGCAAGACTCAATTCTGTTTCTCTCTGGTTCCACACAAAGGCCCATATTTATACTTTTTTAGCGCAGCATTTGTGTAATTTTTTGACGCAAAAGCGGCACAAACTTACAAAATAAAATTATATTTCGTACGTTTGCGCCGCTTTTGTGTCAAAAAATGATGCAAATGTGGCGCTAAAAAAAAAGTATAAATATGGGCCAAAATCTCTACAGTGATTGCATTAACCAACTGAGGTAATGAAGAAGATTCCTGCCTTCAGGGCGAACAGCAGATTTGATCCTTGGCAGCCCTTTTGGATTGATGCGCTCCCTGTGTTACTCAGAGATCTCTTCTTTTTATGTCAATATGTCCCACTCACAGACTGCCCCATATTTGGTTTGCGGGTGGGGCAGATGAAATCATTCTGACTTTCTGCCCATGTGTGATCCTCAGCAGCTCTGCAGAGACTGATGCATATCGTGCTTTTTACGTTCTCTACTTTTTGGTATCCCTAATGGAGCCCCTAATGTCCCACTCTACTCCATGAAGACCAGTCCCCGCTTGGAGATGCTTGCTACACACACAGGTTATTTCCACCCCAGGTGCCTCCCTGTGTCTGGGGGAGGTACCCCCAAGAAGTGTACCCAAAAGAGAACAGCAAATGTGTTCTGCAGAGGGGACAACGGATGCTCTCCACAGTGTGTCTGCCCCAGTGAAGTGCACAAAAACAGCTTTTCCAAAAAGGCAGAGACACATCTAGCCTGAAACTCTGAAATATGCCACAAACTCTCTGAAACACGATCTCTGGTCCACACATGCACACACTGTGAAATATAGGATCATCTGTGTCCGTCTGTAATGTATGTGTCTACAATGCAAACCTATGTCTGTATATGCACACACTGCTTCACATATCAATGTACAGGATTGCATAACTACAATTTAGGGACAGTGGAGGTAAAATATTAACTTTCGACCAAAGAAACATATATTTTTAAAACTTGCAATTCAGGACAGCAATAAATCTGCATTCTCCAGGGTCCTCCACGCCTACACTAAAGCGCCTAGTACATGTTCTCTGGTGCTGGGACCTATTTCATACCTGTCCTTTCTTAACCCCATACATGGGTCCCTCATAGAAGAGAAGTGGCCACGTACTGATGCCTCAGTCACAGGTGAAGCTCTTGACTTTTCCCTCTGCGTGCAGCTCCCTCACCTGTGTTTTCCTTTTTCATTGCTACTTGTAGACCTCCTTACCTCTTACAACCTAAAAACAAAACTAGAGCTAATTATCATACAAATAAAAATCAGACATGTGAAAACTATTCCCTCACACGTCACAACAGACAATTTCAGATCCCAGACAGAGCTTCTAACTAGTTTGTCCTTCACACTGACCCCCAACGAGCTGTCTCACCTCCTGCAGCCTGTCACTGGATTCATGGGATGCAGGTCTCATGGTCTCCCACATGCACTGGGCTCATGAGGTTCTCACCTCAGGATACTCCTTGCCGAGTCATTCGCTGCTGTTAAGGACGAGACAGACCAGGCTGGGGGTAAACTGTCCTAGCCATCTGTTGCCAAGGTGCCAGTGCTGCCAGGGGCACAGTGGGTCATAGCCCAACACCCCAATTAGCAGCCCCGCCAGCACCCAAAGAACCAGAAGCCACACGTATGATTCAAAGAGGCCGGTGGGGCTGGCAGAGGGAGCACCATCTGTCTTTGCCCACAGGAAAGAAACAGGGCATCCCTGTGTGCCATGCCACCAGGACAGCGAGGCCTCCAGGTCTGGTGCAGACATGCGTTACTCCTTCTCAGGCAGAGACAAGTTCATTCTGGAGTACCACATGTCAAGGAGCTATATATGCGTGACCAATGCACCTTAGTGCGATGATGTGAACACCAGCATTAATATGTGTGAGTCTTACTCCTGATGCGTGGTACTTGGCAGGGCTGTGAACAAACTACCCACCTGAAGGAATAATCCCAACCCTTGTCAGGGTGAACCCTCAAAATCACTAAATTAACTTGAGATCAGCCCCCTGGTAGCTTCGGCACACAGCAGACAGGCTTAATTTAGGACACTGAGTAAAGTATCTATGCAGTACTATAGTAGAAATGCAACAAAATAAAAATCCCAAACTGAATTAGAAAAATAGGGGACAAAATGACACCAAAATGACAAAAATCATAGTAGGGAACCCAGAGATATGGTTTTGTAAACTTGTAAATAGGTATATAGTAGAGAAGCATAAAAGTGCAAATGATAGTCAACAGTCGTGGTAGACCGGGATCTAGGCGCAATTTGATACTGATCACAATGGAGCAGAGGTCAGATCCACCAACCAGGTTCGTCCTGGTCAAAGATATTACCTTCTGGCTTTAGTCCTTTAAGTCCCAGTCCACTAGAAGATTTTGCTAAAGCCTCCCAGGACCTCAGGGGAGGCACCTAAGGGCATATTTATACTTTCTTTGCACTGAATTAGCGTAATTTTTTATGCTAATTCAGCGCAAACTTAACTCCATATTTATATTTTAACACTAGACCCATCCAGCGTCAAAATATTGGAGTTAGTCATTTCTTGGATGCGTGAAACCACCTTGAGTCAATGAGATGCAAGGTTGCCATTCCCGTCCAAAAAATGACTCAAAGCTACTAGCGGCTTATTTATCCTCCCATGCAAAAATGTTGCACAGGAGAGGAGGCGGGCCTAAATATTGGCATTAAGCCTGCTTAGATCCATTATTTAACGCCTGAGTCAGGGCAGGCTTAAGGGGACCTGTGGACCCGTTTCCATGGTCAAACACCAAGTGAAAGAGCCCACAGGTTCCCACCCCAAGCCCCAGGAACACTTCCACCAACACCAGAGGGACACCAGAGGTTGGGGGACCCCATCCTAGGTAAGGAGGGTAAGTATAGGTAAGTATTTTTAAACATTTTTTAAAGTGCCATTGGGGGCCCTGAAACGGCCCCCCTGCATGGCACTGGGTGCAATGGCCAAGCCCAGGGGACCCTTGATCCCTGTGCTGGCCATTGGGGTGGTGGGCATGACTCCTGTCTTTTAAAGGCATTTTTTTTTGCCTCTAACCAGCACAGTGTCATTTGTTAGTGCAGAAACCCTTTCCCCCATACCGCCACCCCCACCCGGCTAACGTAATTTTCCCAGACGTTAGCCCACCCTTCACGCCGGCTTGCGGGGTTCTATAAATGTGGCACCCAGCTGGCGCTTTGGAATGACGTAAGCCAGAGCTATACTTTTTGACGCAAAACTGCGTTTGCGCAGTTTTGAATCAAAAAGTATAAATATGGGCCTTAGAGACTCACAGGTTGTCAGGCAGAGTTCAGTTCAGGTTCAGTGTCACTGGTCAGCTAAGCAGTTGCAGGGAAGGCATCTTGTAGCTTGTTGTATCCCTGTAGCTTGAAAAGGAGTTCTGCTTTATGACACCTGGAGTTCATTTCTCTGTCCTGGGTAGAAGGGGGAGAGCAGCTCCATTCCTTTAGGGCTTTTCTCAGGTCTCAGGCAGCAGGTTCAGTCCGATCTTTCTCAGGTCCAGGAGTGTTATGAAGTGGTGATGGAGGTGATATTTTTATTCCCGACACAGCCTATTGAGATGGAATGCCTCCTGGCCATACCCTAACCAGTGCGTTAAATGTTCCCGGGGCCAAACATATGCAGTGTGGGGATTTTCAAGATGACGAATGTCTTCAGCCACACCAAACTTGTGTTCTGAGGGCTGTGGGTGTGTGTGGGTAGTGTGCTATTGTATTCCCACATTTATTACTAAACTCCAGTTATGGCAGCCACTGTGCCCCCAATAAACCCAGAGAGAGAAGTCTGGTAGAACAAAGTAGGGGTTTCCAGCAACCAGAAAGTGGATACACAAATATTCTTTTGGAATCCCATTTCCTGCCCTTTCAAGTGCATTCCCAGTGTTATATTTAAACAAGAAAAAAGTAATTAAGCAAGAGTTGAATCTACCAGGCAACAGGACCTATGGTATGTGTTGCTTCCTCTGAATACCATGACTAGCGAATTTCAGTGGTTTGCATGTTCAACCCAGAACCACTCCTCAGTTTTCAACTGTTTTTTAGTATATCTATTTCTAGTCACTGAAAAAAAAACAAATCTTAAAGTGATGTTATAATTAGGAATTGTAATAATCTCTTACTTTGCATTGAAAAAAACCTTAGAAATTCACTGGAAAAAAAGAAAGGTTAAAGTGATGTTATAGTTAGCTGAAAATGTCAGTTATAATTTACCATTTTAAACTTTACAAATCACTAAACTTCACCAGTTGTTGTTTACTGAGCTAATTCTAACTCGCGCCCTCGCCATGTGCAACTTGTGACCTCATATATTACACCACTCAGGACATGTTCGTTGACATTATTGATGACACCACTGATGATATCTCAAATGACATATCTCTCATTTTATTTTTTTAGATAGAATATAAAAAGCATTTCTGTGTAATGAGGCAAAACCTCACACTGATAGGACTCTGATGAGGAGGCTTCATTACAAGTGGCCCATATAATTCTGATACGTGTGGTAATTAGTGGACAAGCTGTAGGAAGTTGGCTCTGTATATACTATTTCATAGTAAGAAATAGTGTGCACAGAGTCCAAGGGTTCCCCTTAGAGGTAAGATAGTGGCAAAAAGAGATAATTCTAATGCTCTATTTTGTGGTAGTGTGGTCGAGCAGTAGGCTTATCAGAGGGTAGTGTTAAGCATTTGTTGTACACACACGGGCAATAAATGAGGAACACGCACTCAAAGACTTACTCCAGGCCAATAGGTTTTTATATTGAAAAATATATTTTCTTAGTTTATTTTAAGAACCACAGGTTCAAGATTTACAGTTAATACTTTAAATGTAAGGTACTTCACTTAGATACTTTAGGAACTTTGAATGAAAACAATATCATGTACAGTCTTTGTAAAAATGGCAATAAGCTATTTTCAAAGTGGACACAGTGCAAAAATCAACAGTTCCTGGGGGAGGTAAGTAAAGGTTAGATTAGGAGGTAACTAAAACACTTACAAGTCTTAGTCCTGGGGCATAGGCAGCCTACCGTTGGGGGTTCAAGGCAACCCCAAAGTTACCACACCAGCAGCTCAGGGCCGGTCAGGTGCAGAGGTCAAAGAGGTGCCCAAAACACAGAGGCGCCTATGGAGAACAGGGGTGCTCTGGTTCCAGCCTACCTGCAGGTAAGTACCTGCGTCTTCAGGGGGCAGACCAGGGGAGTTTTGTAGAGCGCCGGGAGGGACACGAGAAGGCACACAAAGTACACCCTCAATGGCACAGGGGCGGCCAGGTGCAGTGAGCAAAGCAGGCGTTGGGTTTTGTATAGGTTTCAATGGAGGGACCCGGGGGTCACTCTAGCGGTGCAAGCAGGCACAGGAGGGGCTTCTCAAGACAGCCACCACCTGGGTAAGGCAGAGGGTTGCCTGGGAGTCACTCCTGCGTCAAAGTTCGGTTCCTTTAGGTCCTGGGGGCTGCGGGTGCAGTGTTGGTTCCAGGCGTCGGGTCCCTTGTTACAGGCAGTCGACGTCAGGGGGAGCTTCTGGATTCTCTCTGCAGGCGTCACTGTAGGGGCCCAGGGGGGTCGTCTCTGGTTACTCACGGGCTCGCAGTCGCCGGGGAGTCCTCCCTGAGGTGTTGGTTCTCTGGATCTCGAGCCGAGGGCATCGGGTGCAGAGTGTGAAGTCTCACGCTTCCGGCAGGAAACGTACAGTTTTTGAAAGTTGCTTCTTTGTTGCAAAGAAGTAGCTGGTTTTGAATAGGGCCGCTGTTCACAGGAGTTTCTTGGTACTGTAGTCCAGGGCAGTCCTCTGAGGCTTCAGAGGTCGCTGGTCCCTGTCGGATGCGTCGCTGGAGCAGGTTTTCGAAGTTGGAGACAGGCCGGTAGGGGTGGGGCCAATCAGTTGTCGTCTTCCTCCTTCTCTGCAGGCTTGTAGGTCAGCAGTCCTTCTTCTTTCTTCAGGTTGCAGGAATCTGATTTCCTGGGATCTGGGGAGCCCCTAAATACTGAATTTAGGGGTGTGTTTAGGTCTGGGAGGGCAGTAACCAATGGCTACTGTCCTTGAGGGTGGCTACACCCTCTTTGTGCCTCCTCCCTGTGGGGAGGGGGGCACATCCCTAATCCTATTGGAGGAATCCTCCAAACTCAAGATGGAGGATTTCTCAAGGCAGGGGTCACCTCAGCTCAGGACACCTTAGGGGCTGTCCTGACTGGTAGGTGACTCCTCCTTGTTTTTCTCATTATCTCCTCCAGCCTTGCTGCCAAAAGTGGGGGCAGTGGCCGGAGGGGCGGGCATCTCCACTAGCTGGGATGCCCTGGGGTGCTGTAACAAAAGGGGTGAGCCTTTGAGGCTCACCGCCAGGTGTTACAATTCCTGCATGGGGAGGTGAGAAGCACCTCCACCCAATACAGGCTTTGTTTCTGGCCACAGAGTGACAAAGGCAATCCCCTCATGTGGCCAGCAACTCGTCTGGTTGTGGCAGGCTGGCAGAAACTGATCAGCCTACACTAGAAGTCGGGTAGGTATTCATGGGGCATCTCTAAGATGCCCTCTGGGTGTATTTTACAATAAATTGCACACTGGCATCAGTGTGCATTTATTGTGCTGAGAAGTTTGATACCAAACTTCCCAGTTTTCAGTGTAGCCATTATGGAACTGTGGAGTTCATGTTTGACAAACTCCCAGACCATATACTCTTATGGCTACCCTGCACTTACAATGTCTAAGGTTTTGCTTAGACACTGTAGGGGCATAGTGCTCATGCACCTATGCCCTCACCTGTGGTATAGTGCACCCTGCCTTAGGACTGTAAGACCTGCTAGAGGGGTGACTTATCTATGCCATAGGCAGTGTGAGGTTGGCATGGCACTCTAAGGGGAGTGCCATGTCGACTTAGTCATTTTCTCCCCACCAGCACACACAAGCTGTGATGCAGTGTGCATGTGCTGAGTGAGGGGTCCCTAGGGCGGCATAAGACATGCTGCAGCCCTTAGAGACCTTTCCTGGCATCAGGGCCCTTGGTACCAGGGGTACCAGTTACAAGGGGCTTACCTGAGTGCCAGGGTTGTGCCAATTGTGGAGACAAAGATACAGTTTAGGGAAAGAACACTGGTGCTGGGGCCTGGTTAGCAGGGTCCCAGCACACTTTCAACTCATAACTTCGCATCAGCAAAGGCATAATGTTAGGGGGTAACCATGCAAAGGAGGCATTTCCTTACACAAGCCTACCCTGTATCTGTTTTTTGTGTTGTAGTCGCTGATGTTTTGTTTAAAACTTGCTGCCATTATTTGATATGGACTAAGTTGCATTTACATTTGCTCGACTGCAGTAAGCAGATCTTTTACATTTTCTTTCTCAGTGTTTTTGTTTTTCAATTACCTCTTCGTTCCTCGGGCGATCACATCACATTGTTCAATAGGTCTCCATATGCTCTGTGCAAAGACAACCAAATCATTTTCTGTCTGGCTTGACAGCACAGGTGTTGCCTAACAATTATGTGAGCATCACTTGAGAGGAGCTTTGTCTTCACCCTTATGTTGGTAATACATGTTTTGGATGGACAGAAGTTGTGTGCTTCCACACAAAAAACATGTATTTGCAAAGCCAATAGGTCTCACCTAAGCAAGAGTTATTGGCTTGGCAAATGCGTTTTAGCCATGCTGTTCACCAGTGTGGCTGTTGTTCAGCATCACTAAGAGTTAGTGGCATAAAGGAGAGTGGCATGGAGTGTCGTAGAATGGAGTAGAGTGTTGTAGAGTGGAGTGGCAGAGAGTGTTGTGTATTGGAGTGACATAGGCCCTCATTACAACCTTGGCGGTCGGTGATAAAGCGGCAGAAATACCGCCAGGATACTGGTGATAAAAAAAATTGAATTATGACCATGGTGGAAACCGACCACACAGACAGCCACTTTAACACACCGACCACCGTGGCGGTAGCAACAAGCACCGTGGCGGTAACCGCCAACAGCCAGGCGGAAGACAATGTACTGCCCACCCTATCACAACAAGCCAATCCAACAGCTTTTCCGGGGCGGTAGCAACGCCATCAAAAGCACAGCAGAAACAGTGCACAAAAGGGAAACGACTCACCCCTGGACACTCAAGGAAGAACCACGATGCCATGGAGCCCGAACTACAGGTGTTACCCATGCTGGTATACCTCCTCCTACACCAGGAACACGAACGGCGGTGAAGACGACCACAATGAGTACCGCACCTAGCACACAAGGGAGGGTGGGAGGAAAAAGAGAGTGACACACAAGCAACACCCACACCCCCAACACCATACACACAAACAGATGCAACAACATTACATATTCACCCCGTACCCCTCAGGAATAACGCAAGGACAAAAGGAAGTGAGTAAAGTCAGTGTAATAATATAAATTTCGAGAAATATGTTCTCAAAGCACAAAACAGTATCTACAATATATACAAATGGAGGGACACTGCCCAGTCCAAAATGTCCGTGGCCCACAGGGCCATATCACATAGGCCAAGGCCCCACTTAACTCCTGCCTCAATACGGAGAGAACACTGCTGGGGCATCAGGTCAAAAATACACAGGCACCTCAGGGGGGAAGGGGAAGGGAGGGCATCTCAGCTGGAAGATGGTACAACGCCACTGCTCATGGAGGGGACTACATGCCCTCTGTGATGTCCTGGGGAGTGCAAAGCCACAGTCTCTCAAGTGGGTGGTTTGCCCACTGCTTGGTCCTGGTGAGTGCAAAGCCACAATCTCTCAAGTGGGTAATTTGCCCAGTGCTTCGTCCTGGGGAGTGCAAAGACACAGTCTCTCTAGTGGGTGGTGTACCCACTGCTTGGTCCTGGGGAGTGCAAAGCCACAGTCTCTCAAGTGGGTTGTTTGCCCACTGCTTGGTCCTGGGGAGAGTAAGGCCACAGTCTCTCTAGTGGGTGGTTTGCCCACTGGTTCTGGAGGGGGCCTTGTGCCCAGTGTGCTTCATCCTGGCAAGGAGGGGGTGAATGGATGCCTCCTTCCACTGGTTCTGAAGGGGGCCTTGTGCCCTGTGATACAGATCTTGGAGGGTGCAAGGTCACAGTCTCTCACCTGGGTGTCACACCTACAGTTTTTGCAGGGGCCAGGACGCACTACAGGCCATGGAGGCAAGACTACACACTGCCTGCCGGCGGTGACGGCTGCTCAGTGGTGGCAGTGGCGGGGCTAGCGGCGGTGCTGCCAGTGGTGGCGGGAGGCTCCAGCCCTTCCCCCGCAGCCTCGGACGGCTGCCCACTGGGGCTGCTGCTGCTGGCAGTGGTGCTGGTGGCGGTGCTGGCGGCAGTGCTGCCTGTGGTGGGGGGAGGCTCCAGCCCTTCCCCTGCAGCCTCCCACGGCTGAAGTGCCATGGCTGGTGTTGTTTGCCCAGATGCTGCTCCAGCACCAGGCTCCATATCCATCCTGCCTGGGGCGTCTGTGCTTTTGTCATTGCCCTTGGCAGATGGTGTTCCCTTCCTGCCCTTGGCAGCTGGTGGTGCCTCCTTGCAACTGCCAGCTGGTGGTGCCTCCTTGCTACTGCCAGCTGGTGGTGCCTTCTTGCATTTGCCAGCTGGTGCTCCCTTTTTCCCCTTGGCAGCTGGTGCAGGCACACTGGCTGTGTAGACGGGTGTCTTCACGGTGCCTCTCACAACTGTAGTGGCTGCAGAAACGACAGTGGCAGTGGACTGGGTGGCTGAGGTGCTAGCCTGGGTCCTGACCACCCTGCCCCGAAGTGAAGGATGGGGGGGCATAGAATAGGTCAATGGTGAAGAGGAAAATCTTTTTAGGGACACTGGGGCTGGAAGAGGGTGAAGGTTTGGGAGTGGAGGAAGAGGGAGTGGTGGTAGGAGGTGTCTGTCTGCTGTGTTTGGGTGCAGGTGCATGGGCTGGATGCTGTCGTGAGGTGGACGGCTGTTGGGTGTCTGAGTGCTTGCGTTTGTGTACTTTGGGAGGAGGGGGCACAGACACAGTGCGAGAGGACACAGGGGACGTGTGCATGGAGGTGGGGGTGGTGACTGCCAGTGAAGGGCGTGTAGTGATAGGCGTGATGGTGATGGAGGTTGTGGATGTGGATGTAGTGCATGCAGGTGTGAGTGGAGATGCTACTGGGAGGGAGGTGGACGAGGAGGAGGAGGGGGTCTCAGTGGAGGCAGTGGATGTTGGTATGTCTGCCTGAGCCACTTATGTGTGTTTATTTGGGTGCATGCTGGTCTGAAGGTGTGCTTTGGATAGGCTGGGGTTGAGGAGAATGGGACTGGGTAGAGGAAGTTGGAGGGAGGAACAGGCCATGGCACCTAACTGTGTCACAGCAGACATAGGCACATTTACAGAACTACACGTTCACATACTGTTTCTGGTACAACATGCAAGGCATTTTACTCTGAGGATATGTTTGAATATGACCATCTGCTCACCGTTTTTCACCCTAGAGTTCAACCGCTGAGGATGAATAGGAGATGGAGACATACCCCTGTGTACAGAACCCTGGTGGACCTGGCAACAATGGAGGACAGGCACATTATCCTCACCTACAGACTTGATAGAGCTGTGTGCCCAATTGGAGCCAGACCTGATCTCAGCTATCCGTCAACCCACTAGGATCCCCCCTCTTGTGCAAGTCCTATCAGTGCTCCATTTCTTGGCAAGTGGCTCCTTCCAAGCGGCAGCAGGGATGTCACAGCCTATGTTCTCAAACGTGCTGACCAGAGTGTTGTATGCCGTGATGAAACACATGCGCAGCTACATCGTATTCCCCCAGGTGGAGGATTTGGCCACAATGAAGGCTGACTTCTATGCACTGGGACATATCCCCAACATCATTGGTGCTATTGATGGTACACATATTGCCTTTGTCCCCCCTCCAGAGAAATGAACAGGTGTTCAGAAATCGAAAGAGCTTTAACTCAATGAATGTGCAGATAGTGTGCCTGGTGGACCAGCACATCTCCTATGTGAATGCAAAGTATCCTAGGTCTGTGCATGTTGCCTTTAACCTGAGGAATAGCAGCATCACATATGTGATGGCTCAACTCCAAAGGCACAGGGTGTGGCTAATAGGTGAGCCAATGGACCCCACCCAGTGTCTGTTGGTATGTGGGTGTGGGGTTGGCCCTAAGGGTGAGTGTGTGGCTAACAGGTATCCCTCGATATTTACAGGTGACTCTGGTTACCCCAACCTCTCATGGCTACTGACCCCAGTGAGGAATGTCAGGACAAGGGCAGAGGAACGTTACAATGAGGCACATAGGCGAACAAGGAGGATCATTGAGCGCACCTTTGGCCTCCTGAAGACCAGGTTCAGGTGCCTCCATCTGACAGGTGGATCCCTGTGCTACTCATCCAAGAAGGTGTGCCAGATCATCATTGCATGTTGCATGTTGCACAACCTGGCCTTGAGACGCCAGGTGCCTTTTCTGCAGGAGGATGAGGCTGGAGATGGGCATGTGGCAGCGGTGGAGCCTGTGGACAGTGACGAAGAGGAGGCAGAGGAAGAGGATGTGGACAACAGAACAACTATAATACAACAGTACTTCCAGTGACACACAGGTAAGACACTGTAACCTCACCTTCCATTGCTGTTTTGTGAAGTGAATTTTCTCT
Source organism: Pleurodeles waltl (assembly GCF_031143425.1). Classification (NCBI taxonomy): domain Eukaryota; kingdom Metazoa; phylum Chordata; class Amphibia; order Caudata; family Salamandridae; genus Pleurodeles; species Pleurodeles waltl. The sequence continues at coordinate 60,867,281 of NC_090444.1, read as the reverse complement.
GGCAGGCTGCTGTTCTGTAGGAAGTTGGCTCTGTATGTACTATTTCAAAGTAAGAAATAGCATGCACAGAGTCCAAGGGTTCCCCTTAGAGGTAAGATAGTGGCAAAAAGAGATAATTCTAATGCTCTATTTTGTGGTAGTGTGGTCGAGCAGTAGGCTTATCAGAGGGTAGTGTTAAGCATTTGTTGTACACACACAGGCAATAAATGAGGAACACACACTCAGAGACAATTCCAGGCCAATAGGTTTTTATATAGAAAAATATATTTTCTTAGTTTATTTTAAGAACCACAGGTTCAAGATTTACAATCAATACTTTAAATGAAAGGTACTTCACCCAGGAATCATAGGAACTTTGAATCAGCAAAATAGCATGTACAGTTTTGGCAAAAATGGCAATAAGCTATTATAAAACTAGACACAGTGCAAATTTCAACAGTTCCTGGGAGAGGTAAGTATTTGTTAGTTTTGCAGGTAAGTAAACCACCTACAGGGTTCAAAGTTGAGTCCAAGGTAGCCCACCGTTGGGGGTTTAGGGCAACCCCAAAGTTACAGCACCAGCAGCTCAGGGCCGGTCAGGTGCTGAGGTCAAAGTGGTGCCCAAAACGCATAGGCTTCAATGGAGAAGGGGGTGCCCTGGTTCTAGTCTGCCAGCAGGTATGTACCCGCGACTTCGGAGGGCAGACCAGGGGGGTTTTGTAGGGCACTGGGGGGACATAAGTCAGCACAAAAAGTACACCCTCAGCGGCACAGGGGCGGCCGGGTGCAGAGTGCAAACAGGCGTCGGGTTTTCAATTGGATTCAATGGGACACCTAGGGGTCTCTTCAGCGAAGCAGGCAGGCAAGGGGGGGCTCCTCGGGGTAGTCACCACCTAGGCAAGGGAGAGGGCCACCTGGGGGTCGCTCCTGCACTGGAGGTCGGATCCTCCAGGTCCTGGGGGCTGCTGGTGCAGTGTCTTTACCAGGCGTCGGGTTCTTTGAAGCAGGCAGTCGCGGTCAGGGGGAGCCTCTGGATTCCCTCTGCAGGCGTCGCTGTGGGGGTTCAGGGGGGTCAACTCTGGCTACTCACGGGCTCGCAGTCGCCGGGCAGTCCTCCCTGTAGTGTTCTTTCTCTGCAGGTCAAGCCGGGGGCATCGGGTGCAGAGTGGAAAGTCTCACGCTTCCGGCGGGAAACGTGGAGTCCTTTTAAAGTTGTTTCTTTGTTGCAAGTTTTGGTTTCTTTGGAACAGGGCCGCTGTCCTCGGGAGTTCTTGGTCCTTTTAGATGCAGGGTAGTCCTCTGAGGCTTCAGAGGTCGCTGGACCCTGGGGAATGTGTCGCTGTTGCCGTTTTTCTCGAATTGGGGAGACAGGCCGGTAGAGCTGGGGCCAAAGCAGTTGGTGTCTCCATCTTCTCTGCAGGGCTTCAGGTCAGCAGTCCTTCTTCGTCTTAGGTTGCAGGAATCTGTTTTCCAAGGTTCTGGGGGCCCCTAAATACTCGATTTAGGGGTGTGTTTAGGTCTGGGGTGTTAGTAGCCAATGGCTACAAGCCCTGAGGGTGGCTACACCCTCTTTGTGCCTCCTCCCTGAGGGGAGTGGGGCACATCCCTAATCCTATTGGGGGAATCCTCCATCTGCAAGATGGAGAATTCTAAAAGTCAGAGTCACCACAGCTCAGGACACCTTAGCGGCTGTCCTGACTGGCCAGTGACTCCTCCTTGTTTTTCTCATTATCTCCTCCGGCCTTGCCGCCAAAAGTGGGGCCATGGCCGGAGGGGGCGGGCAACTCCACTAGCTGGGATGCCCTGTGGCACTGGTGTTACAGTTCCTGCAGGGGGAGGTGGGAAGCACCTCCACCCAGTACAGGCTTTGTTACTAGCCACAGAGTAACAAAGGCACTCTCCCCATGTGGCCAGCAACATGTCTGGTGTGTGGCAGGCTGGCAAAACTAGTCAGCCCACACTGGAAGTTGGGTATGTTTTCAGGGGGCATCTCTAAGATGCCCTCTGGGGTGTATTTCACAATACAATGTACACTGGCATCAGTGTGCATTTATTGTGCTGAGAAGTTTGATACCAAACTTCCCAGTTTTCAGTGTAGCCATTATGGTGCTGTGGAGTTCATGTATGACAGACTCCCAGACCATATAATCTTATGGCTACCCTGCACTTACAATGTCTAAGGTTTTGCTTAGACACTGTAGGGGCATAGTGCTCATGCACTTATGCCCTCACCTATGGTATAGTGAACCCTGCCTTAGGGCTGTAAGGCCTGCTAGAGGGGTGACTTATCTATGCCATGGGCAGTGTGAGGTTGGCATGGCACCCTGAGGGAAGTGCCATGTCGACTTAGTCATTTTCTCCCCACCAGCACACACAAGCTGGCAAGCAGTGTGTCTGTGCTGAGTGAGGGGTCTCCAGGATGCCTTAAGACATGCTGCAGCCCTTAGAGACCTTCCCTGGCATCAGGGCCCTTGGTACCAGGGGTACCAGTTACAAGGGACTTACCTTGATGCCAGGTTGTGCCAATTGTGGAGACAAAGGTACAGGTTAGGGAAAGAACACTGGTGCTGGGGCCTGGTTAGCAGGCCTCAGCACACTTTCAAATCATAACTTGGCATCAGCCAAGGCAAAAGGTCAGGGGGTAACCATGCCAAGGAGGCATTTCCTTACATGTTCCCACTGCAAAGGCCCCTTATTGTACCCTTTAACATGTCTATTTGCAGATATTTGTGCCCTCATGTGGCTCCTGGTGCATTGACTGCAGCACATTACAGGTCATAACTATGTATACATCACTGTACAGTCTATTTGCAATGTCTACTGATTGTTAAACAACTACATCCTTGAATCATTTGACATACTCCATACTTGTTTTTTCCAAGGGTGTTTATTTCAGTGCTGAGAAGTAAATGGGGATGTGCAGTGGGCTTGGATGATGGTGGAGGAAAGTCCAGGATAGAGTCCAGTCTATTGGTATCACAGGTGCATTGTCCAAGGGGGCATAGGAAGGGGAGCAATGTCAGTTCAAGGTGGACAGGGTGACAGAGTGGGACACAAGGGTGACAATCAGGGGAGTCTTATTTCCTGGCAGGGGTCTTGGCAATGTTTTTTGGCTTCTGCCTGGATCGCAGGGACTGTTTGTGGGGTGGTTCTCCTTCTGCAGGGGGTGGGGTGCTGATGGCCTGTTGGTCCTGTGGCGGGGCCTCCTGTCCACTAGCGGCAGCAGAGGTGGAAGGCTGTTCATCGGTATGGCTAGTGTCAGGGGCCGTTGGTGTGCCACTGCCTCCCTCATGGTGTTGGCCATGTCTGCCAGCACCCCTGCAATGGTGACCAGGGTGGTGTGGATGTCCTTCAGGTCCTCCCTGATCCCCAGGTACTGTCCCTCCGGCAGCCGCTGGGTCTCCTGCAACTTGGCCAGTATCTGACCCATGGTCTCCTGCGAATGGTGGTATGCTCTCAGGATGTTGGAGAGTGCCTCATGGAGAGTCGGTTCCCTGGGCCTGTCCTCCCCCTGTCGCACAGCAGTCCTCCCAGCTTCCCTGTTGTCCTGTGCCTCTGTCCCCTGAACCGTGTACCCACCGCCACTGACCCCAGGTTCCTGATCGTCATGTGTTTGTGGGGTTGCCTGGGGTCCCTGTAGTGGTGGACACACTGATGATTGACGTGTCCTGGGGACAGTGGTATGGGCACGCTGGGTGGGTGCAGTGGTGGTGTTTCCTGAGGGGGGAGGCTCCATGGTGGGATGGGACTGTGCCTGGGTAACCGACTGTCCAGAGGTCCCTGATGGGCCAGGTTGGTCATCCATATCCAGGCGTGCAGAGCTGCTGTCATCACTGTGGGCCTCTTTGGGGGTACTAGATGTTGCTGGCACCTCCTCTCCGGTGACGTTGTGTGGGGGTCCTGTGGGTATGTAAATGCAGTGTTATTGTTACTGCGTGTGATATCTTGTGAATGGGTTTGTTTCCCTCTATGGTTGTTATTACCAAGGCAGCTTTGGCTTGTGTGAGTTGTAATTTGGTTGGCTAAGTGATTGTCACTACTGTGCATGCTGTGGTGATGGGTGTCCATGCAGGGCTGTGAGTGGTGTCCATGCATTGTTGTTGCATGCAGTGCTGGGTACTGGGATGGGTGGGTTGTGATGGTGAGGTGTATGTGAGGTGGTGGGGTGATGGGAGTGAGGGTAGGGTTGGGGTATGTGATGACATGCAGTTAGGGGGGTGAAAGTAGTTAAGATTTGTCTTACCAGTGTCCAGTCCTCCTGCTACTCCTGTCAGGCCCTCAGGATGCATGATTGCCAAGACTTGCTCCTCCCATGTTGTTAGTTGTAGGGGAGGAGGTGGGGGTCCACCGCCAGTCCTCTGTACTGCTATCTAGTGTCTTGCAACCACGGAACGCACCTTCCCCCGTAGGTCGTTCCACCTCTTCCTGATGTCATTCCTGGTTCTTGGGTGCTGTCCCACAGTGTTGACCCTGTCCACGACTCTCCGCCATAGCTCCATCTTCCTAGCAATGGATGTTTGCTGCACCTGTGATCCAAATAGCTGTGGCTCTACCCGGATGATTTCCTCCACCATGACCCTTAGCTCCTCCTCAGAGAATCTGGGGTGTCTTTGTGGTGCCATGGGTGTAGTGTGTGTGGTGTGTGTGAGGGTGTGTGGGGTGATGTGTTGGGTGTGAGGTGCGTGGATGGTGTATGGGTGATGGTGTTCTGTGGCTCTGGTTCTGTGGGTGCTCCTGGCATGTCTCTGTTGTAAATTGTTTGTAGTGGTAAAGGGTTGTGGGTAATGTGGGTGGGTGTTTTATATTGGTGTGGGTGTGTGGTTGTGGTGTGTGTATGTGTGTCATGTGTGTGTAGTTTGTATTGACAATGTGGTGTTGTTTTGTATGTGTGTGTGTGTGTGTGTGTGTATTTTGTGCGCGGCGGTATGAACCGCCAATGTTTTACAGCGGTTGAATATCCGCTGCGGTGATTCGTGGGTCATAATGCTGTGGGCGTATTTCTGTTGGTGTAACGGTGTGGGTTTTGGTACCGCCATTTTATCACTGACCTTTGGGCTGGCGGACTTGTGTGTGTGTCTGTATAGTGGCGGATTTCTATGTGTGGGTCATAATACGCGTAGCGGTATACCACCGCGGTCGCGGTATGTTGGCGGCAGTCAGCATGGCGGTAAGTGGCACTTACCGCTAATGTCATAATGAGGGTCATAGTGTGGAGTATCTTAGTGTGGTGTACACTGGAGTGGCATGGAGTGTACTGGTATACAGTGCATTGGCATAGAGTATTTCAGACTATAGTGGCATACTGTGCAGTGGCATTGAATTCAGCGGCGTACAATACAGTGGCATAGAATGCGATGGTGTATATTAGAGTGGCACATAGTAGAGTGCAGTGGTGCGGAGTAGAGTGGCACATAGAAGAGTGGCACAGAGTAGAGTGCAGTGGCATAGACTGCCGTGGCGTAAAGTGCAGTGGTGTACAGTGCAGTGGTGTACAGTGCAGTGGCACAGAGTAGAGTTGCGTACAGTAGTGCAGAGTAGAATGGCATAGAGTTTAGTGATACAGAGGGCAGTGGTGTAGAGTCAAGTGGCATAGAGAGCAGTGGCGCAGAGTGCAGAGTAGAGCTGAGTGGCTTAGAGTGGTGCAAAGTAGAGTACCATAGAGTGGTGCAGAGTAGAGTATAGTGCCATAGGGTGCAGTGGCATAGAGTGGAGTAGTGCAGAGTAGTGTGGCATATAGTTCAGTGACGGAGAGTGCAGTGTTGAAGAGTAGAGTGTCAGAGTGCAGTGATGTAGAATGGAGTAGATTGGCATAGAGAGCAGTGGTGTAGAGTACAGTGATGCAGAGTAGAGTGCAGTAGCATAGAGTGCAGTTGTGTAGAGTGAATTGGTGTAGAGGGTTGCAGTTAAGAGTAGAGTGGCGTAGAGTGCAGTGGCATAGAGTGGAGTAGCGCAGAGTGGAGTAGAGTGGCATAGAGTGTAGTGGCATAGATGGGAGTGGAGTAGAGTGGCATAGATTGCAGTGGCATATAAACAATTGGTTCAGAGTAGTGAGGTGGCATAGAATGGTGCAGGGTAGAATACAGTTGTTTAGAGTGGGTTAGACTGTATTGGTGTAGAGTAAAGAGGTGTAGAGTGCAGTGGCATAGAGTCAATTATTTCAGAGTAGAGTGAAGTGGTGCAGGGTAGAGTGCAGTTGTGTAGAGTGTCAGTGAGTGTAATGGTGTACACTAAAGAGGTGTAGATTGCAGTGGCATAGGGTGCAGTGGTGCACAGTAAATTGGCATATAGTGGATTGGCGTAGCGTGCAGGGGCAGAGAGTTGAGTGTTACAGAGGAAAGTGCATTGGCATAGAGTGTATTGGCTTGGAGCACAGAGGTGTAGAGTGCAGTGGCATACAGTGCATGTTGCAGAGTGGCGTAGAGTACAGTGATGTAGAGTGCAGTTGTGCAGACCAGATTGGCGTGGTTTGGGCTGGAGTGGTGTAGAGTTCAGTGGTGTAGAGTACAGTGGTGTAGAGTGCAGTTGTGCAGAGTAGGTTGGTGTGGCTTAGGCTGAAGTGGTGTAGAGTACAGTGGCGAAGAGTGCATTGGGATAGAGTAGAGTGGTATGGGGTAGAGTAGAGAAGCATAGTGTGTACTGGCGTACAGTGCAGCAGCATAGGGTGGAGTGGTGCAGAGTGCAATGGTGTGGAGTTGTGTAAAGTGGAGTGGTGCAGTTTAGAGTGCAGTGGTGTGGAGTGGTGCATAGTAGAGTGACATGGCGAAAACTAGAGTATTCATGGTGTGGTTGCGCACTGCCATTACATGCAACCCATTTTTTATTGAAATTACCATTACATTTGCACAGACATGCAGTTTTACTAATAAAACTATACAGTTCACAGGCAAAACTGTGTGGACAGTGCATCACCTGGTGCAGTGGTTTGTTTTGATCATATTAAAGTATTTGTTTCCAACACACTTCAGAAATAAAAAAAATGTGTTTCATTTGTGCGTTCATAATTCTGAAGCACTTACACAGTTAATTTACCCATTGTCGTGTGCTAAAAAAAAACTTGTTTTTCCTACCCCCAGTATCCAGCAAGAATGTTACATAAATCCTTTCACTTTGAAGTCAGAGAAAGAAAAGTAAACAAGTGCCCTGTAAGACACTGACTGACATATAACCTCAGTTTTTGAATGCACAGCAAATGTGACGAGATAAGAACAAGATTTAAAGGCCTGTTAACAGAAAGCGAGTTGTGGAAGGATACACAAAACACAGTTTAGGCAGTGAGAGTGGCAAACTGAACCTGGAGAGCCTAAAGCAAATAAAGTCAGCAAATTTAAAGCCAGAAAGACTGAGTTACAAATCGCAAAGGCAATGGTAATCAACAAGTGGAATACAGCCCTAGGTCGGCTTTTTAAAAGTCTCCAAGATGTCTTTAGCAAACCAGACAGCTGTGCTGCCTGGTAGGCTCCGACCTAAAAAGGAGCTTGTCCTGGACGCAGCTGCAATCATTTGCTTATTAGGGTCGAGCCTGTGTCGCATGTGCGCTTGCACATGCGTATCGCTTGCGAGACGCTTTAGAAGTTAGAAAAGGGCTTGGAGCCCCGTCCACGTCACGTCAGTGTCTTTCATTCGTTCGTGGGCTTGCCTGTTAAAATCTGCTTGCTTTCATTAGCGGAAGGCATGCATCCGTCATGCGTTTCCGGTGGTTAGCCCTCCTCGAGCGCAGCGACCAAGTACTGAACATGAGAGGCTCGCTGTTTTCTGTTCGGTTTTTGGACTACTTTTTCTCTATTTTCGCTGTTTATTGTGCCAGCCTTTCGAGCACCCTGCGGGTGCAGGCATCTGCCAGTCTGTCTCCTCTGAGTGAGTGCGACTGGTCTGTGACTTCACTATGGACACGTGCTCTCTTGTTTGTAAACACGGGGTGCTGGGGGTTGTGGGGAGGGTGATATGTGCCCTTGTCAGGGGCATACTTTCTTTGGTGAGCTGCACTTCCTTAGTCACTCATGCAGGACTTTTGGGGGCGTTCTGGTTAATGCACTTTGTCCAGAGGGTACGAGGCGACTTTTTGAGGCACAAGGAGATTTTGATTTGCCGAGGGTCACAAGCTGTTGAGCCAACGCAGAGACTCGAACCTTGAATTCTATGTCAGGACCGGAGGCTCAGATTATGCTTCTCTTTCTATGCTTTATTTTAACAGCAGCCAATAGGAGAAGATGTTATTAACAAAAATATATCCCAGCATTCAAGGGAATAACATCACAACCATAGAGAGTACAGTGTATATAAACCTCCGAGGCAAATGAACTTCCTCTTTCTTTGCTGCTTCCACAACCAGTTAAGTGCCTCTGCATGTTTACTCTAATGTATTGACGTATTGTGTGTTAGAAGCTTATATTCTGGCAGCGCTAGCGAGCGCTGCAGATTTTTCTCCTTATTATCTTGTGGAGTGGGAGCGGGAGCTATTTACGAGGCTTCGCCCGTATATATTTACATTTCCCGAGGGCTGAAGCCCTATTTGTGCACGCGTGCACGACCACAAGCGCGCGCACGTGCTCGCTTGTTCGTCTGCCGCCCGTTTTTTCCGTTTTTGGATAAGAACAGTGTTGGCTCTCTGAGCGAGTCAGCGCAAGTGCTTCCACCGGCATTTCAAGTATTTTTTCCCTTCAATCCGACCACATTTTGCTCCCTTATGCCCTGTGACCTCTGAATTGGCTCAGGGTTGTAATAATAAGCATAGGTTCTGCCTAGAGTGCTGCAGGCTGCTCCCTCCACACTCAATATATATATATTTGAAATCTACCTAGCCTGCTGGGGTTTTTGCACTCCCTGTAGGAAGTTGGCTCTGTATGTGCTATTTCAAAGTAAGGAATAGCATGCACAGAGTCCAAGGGTTCCCCTTAGAGGTAAAATAGTGGTAAAAAGAGATAATACTAATGCTCTATTTTGTGGTAGTGTGGTCGAGCAGTAGGCTTATCCAAGGAGTAGTGTTAAGCATTTGTTGTACATACACATAGACAATAAATGAGGTACACACACTCAGAGACAAATCCAGCCAATAGGTTTTTATATAGAAAAATATCTTTTCTTAGTTTATTTTAAGAACCACAGGTTCAAATTCTACATGTAATAGTTCATTCGAAAGGTATTGCAGGTAAGTACTTTAGGAACTTCAAATCATCAAAATTGCATGTATACTTTTCGAGTTATTCACAAATAGCTGTTTTAAAAGTGGACACAGTGCAATTTTCACAGTTCCTAGGGGAGGTAAGTATTTGTTAGGTTTACCAGGTAAGTAAGACACTTACAGGGTTCAGTTCTTGGTCCAAGGTAGCCCACCGTTGGGGGTTCAGAGCAACCCCAAAGTCACCACACCAGCAGCTCAGGGCTGGTCAGGTGCAGAGTTCAAAGTGGTGCCCAAAACACATAGGCTAGAATGGAGAGAAGGGGGTGCCCCGGTTCCGGTCTGCTTGCAGGTAAGTACCCGCGTCTTCGGAGGGCAGACCAGGGGGGTTTTGTAGGGCACCGGGGGGGACACAAGTCCACACAGAAATTTCACCCTCAGCGGCGCGGGGGCGGCCGGGTGCAGTGTAGAAACAAGCGTCGGGTTCGCAATGTTAGTCTATGAGAGATCTCGGGATCTCTTCAGCGCTGCAGGCAGGCAAGGGGGGGATTCCTCGGGGAAACCTCCACTTGGGCAAGGGAGAGGGACTCCTGGGGGTCACTTCTCCAGTGAAAGTCCGGTCCTTCAGGTCCTGGGGGCTGCGGGTGCAGGGTCTCTCCCAGGCGTCGGGACTTTAGGTTCAAAGAGTCGCGGTCAGGGGAAGCCTCGGGATTCCCTCTGCAGGCGGCGCTGTGGGGGCTCAGGGGGGACAGGTGTTGGTACTCACAGTATCAGAGTAGTCCTGGGGTCCCTCCTGAGGTGTTGGATCGCCACCAGCCGAGTCGGGGTCGCCGGGTGCAGTGTTGCAAGTCTCACGCTTCTTGCGGGGAGCTTGCAGGGTTCTTTAAAGCTGCTGGAAACAAAGTTGCAGCTTTTCTTGGAGCAGGTCCGCTGTCCTCGGGAGTTTCTTGTCTTTTCGAAGCAGGGGCAGTCCTCAGAGGATGTCGAGGTCGCTGGTCCCTTCGGAAGGCGTCGCTGGAGCGGGATCTTTGGAAGGCAGGAGACAGGCCGGTGAGTTTCTGGAGCCAAGGCAGTTGTCGTCTTCTGGTCTTCCGCTGCAGGGGTTTTCAGCTGGGCAGTCCTTCTTCTTGTTGCAGGAATCTAATTTTCTAGGGTTCAGGGTAGCCCTTAAATACTAAATTTAAGGGCGTGTTTAGGTCTGGGGGGTTAGTAGCCAATGGCTACTAGCCCTGAGGGTGGGTACACCCTCTTTGTGCCTCCTCCCAAGGGGAGGGGGTCACAATCCTAACCCTATTGGGGGAATCCTCCATCTGCAAGATGGAGGATTTCTAAAAGTTAGAGTCACCTCAGCTCAGGACACCTTAGGGGCTGTCCTGACTGGCCAGAGACTCCTCCTTGTTATTCTCATTATTTTCTCCGGCCTTGCCGCCAAAAGTGGGGCCTGGCCGGAGGGGGCGGGCAACTCCACTAGCTGGAGTGTCCTGCTGGGTTGGCACAAAGGAGGTGAGCCTTTGAGGCTCACCGCCAGGCGTGACAATTCCTGCCTGGGAGAGGTGTTAGCATCTCCACCCAGTGCAGGCTTTGTTACTGGCCTCAGAGTGACAAAGGCACTCTCCCCATGGGGCCAGCAACATGTCTCGGTTTGTGGCAGGCTGCTAAAACTAGTCAGCCTACACAGATAGTCGGTTAAGTTTCAGGGGGCACCTCTAAGGTGCCCTCTGGGGTGTATTTTACAATAAAATGTACACTGGCATCAGTGTGCATTTATTGTGCTGAGAAGTTTGATACCAAACTTCCCAGTTTTCAGTGTAGCCATTATGGTGCTGTGGAGTTCGTGTTTGACAGACTCCCAGACCATATACTCTTATGGCTACCCTGCACTTACAATGTCTAAGGTTTTGTTTAGACACTGTAGGGGTACCATGCTCATGCACTGGTACCCTCACCTATGGTATAGTGCACCCTGCCTTAGGGCTGTAAGGCCTGCTAGAGGGGTGTCTTACCTATACTGCATAGGCAGTGAGAGGCTGGCATGGCACCCTGAGGGGAGTGCCATGTCGACTTACTCGTTTTGTCCTCACTAGCACACACAAGCTGGTAAGCAGTGTGTCTGTGCTGAGTGAGAGGTCTCCAGGGTGGCATAAGACATGCTGCAGCCCTTAGAGACCTTCCTTGGCATCAGGGCCCTTGGTACTAGAAGTACCAGTTACAAGGGATTTATCTGGATGCCAGGGTCTGCCAATTGTGGATACAAAAGTACAGGTTAGGGAAAGAACACTGGTGCTGGGGCCTGGTTAGCAGGCCTCAGCACACTTTCAATTGTAAACATAGCATCAGCAAAGGCAAAAAGTCAGGGGGCAACCATGCCAAGGAGGCATTTCCTTACACAACCCCCCCCCAAACGAAAGAGGATGAGACTAACCTTTCCCAAGAGAGTCTTCATTTTCTAAGTGGAAGAACCTGGAAAGGCCATCTGCATTGGCATGGGCAGTCCCAGGTCTGTGTTCCACTATAAAGTCCATTCCCTGTAGGGAGATGGACCACCTCAACAGTTTAGGATTTTCACCTTTCATTTGCATCAGCCATTTGAGAGGTCTGTGGTCAGTTTGAACTAGGAAGTGAGTCCCAAAGAGGTATGGTCTCAGCTTCTTCAGGGACCAAACCACAGCAAAGGCCTCCCTCTCAATGGCACTCCAACGCTGCTCCCTGGGGAGTAACCTCCTGCTAATGAAAGCAACAGGCTGGTCAAGGCCATCATCATTTGTTTGGGACAAAACTGCCCCTATCCCATGTTCAGAGGCATCAGTCTGCACAATGAACTGCTTAGAATAATCTGGAGCTTTGAGAACTGGTGCTGAGCACATTGCCTGTTTCAGGGTGTCAAAGGCCTGTTGGCAGTCCACAGTCCAGTTCACTTTCTTGGGCATTTTCTTGGAGGTGAGCTCAGTGAGGGCTGTCACAATGGATCCATATCCCTTCACAAACCTCCTGTAGTACCCAGTCAAGCCAAGGAATGCCCTGACTTGAGTCTGGGTTTTTGGAGCTACCCAGTCCAGAATAGTCTGGATCTTGGGTTGGAGTGGCTGAACTTGGCCTCCACCTACAAGGTGTCCCAAGTAAACCACAGTTCCCTGCCCTATCTGGCATTTGGATGCCTTGATAGAGAGGCCTGCAGATTGCAGAGCCTTCAAAACCTTCCTCAGGTGGACCAGGTGATCCTGCCAGGTGGAGCTAAAGACAGCAATATCATCAAGATAAGCTGTGCTAAAGGACTCCAAGCCAGCAAGGACTTGATTCACCAACCTTTGGAAGGTGGCAGGGGCATTCTTTAAACCAAAGGGCATAACAGTAAACTGATAATGCCCATCAGGTGTGGAGAATGCTGTCTTTTCTTTTGCTCCAGGTGCCATTTTTATTTGCCAGTACCCTGCTGTCAAGTCAAAGGTACTTAGAAATTTGGCAGCACCTAATTTATCAATGAGCTCATCAGCTCTTGGAATTGGATGGGCATCTGTCTTGGTGACAGAATTGAGCCCTCTGTAGTCCACACAAAACCTCATCTCTTTCTTTCCATCTTTGGTGTGAGGTTTGGGGACTAAGACCACTGGGCTAGCCCAGGGGCTGTCAGAGCGCTCAATTACTCCCAATTCCAGCATCTTGTGGACTTCCACCTTGATGCTTTCTTTAACATGGTCAGATTGTCTAAAGATTTTGTTCTTGACAGGCATGCTGTCTCCTGTGTCCACATCATGGGTACACAGGTGTGTCTGACCAGGGGTTAAGGAGAAGAGTTCAGGAAACTGTTGTAGGACTCTCCTACAATCAGCTTGCTGTTGGCCAGAGAGGGTGTCTGAGTAGATCACTCCATCTACTGTACCATCTTTTGGGTCTGATGACAGAAGATCAGGGAGAGGTTCACTCTCTGCCTCCTGATCCTCATCTGTTACCATCAACAGATTGACATCAGCCCTGTCGTGGAAGAGCTTAAGGCGGTTTACATGGATCACCCTTTTGGGGCTCCTGCTTGTGCCCAGGTCCACCAAGTAGGTGACCTGACTCTTCCTCTCTAGTACTGGGTAAGGGCCACTCCATTTGTCCTGGAGTGCCCTGGGAGCCACAGGCTCCAGAACCCAGACTTTCTGCCCTGGTTGGAACTCAACCAGTGCAGCCTTTTGGTCATACCAAAACTTCTGGAGCTGTTGGCTGGCCTCAAGGTTTTTGGTTGCCTTTTCCATGTACTCTGCCATTCTAGAGCGAAGGCCAAGTACATAGTCCACTATGTCCTGTTTAGGCTCATGGAGAGGTCTCTCCCAGCCTTCTTTAACAAGGGCAAGTGGTCCCCTTACAGGATGACCAAACAGAAGTTCAAAGGGTGAGAACCCTACTCCCTTCTGTGGTACCTCCCTGTAAGCGAAAAGCAGACATGGCAGGAGGACATCCCATCTCCTTTTGAGTTTTTCTGGGAGCCCCATGATCATGCCCTTTAATGTCTTGTTGAATCTCTCAACCAAGCCATTAGTTTGTGGATGGTATGGTGTAGTGAATTTATAAGTCACTCCACACTCATTCCACATGTGCTTTAGGTATGCTGACATGAAGTTGGTACCTCTGTCAGACACCACCTCCTTAGGGAAACACACTCTGGTAAAGATACCAATGAGGGCCTTGGCTACTGCAGGGGCAGTAGTCGACCTAAGGGGAATAGCTTCAGGATACCTGGTAGCATGATCCACTACTACCAGGATATACATATTTCCTGAGGCTGTGGGAGGTTCCAGTGGACCAACTATGTCCACACCCACTCTTTCAAAGGGCACCCCCACCACTGGAAGTGGAATGAGGGGGGCCTTTGGATGCCCACCTGTCTTACCACTGGCTTGACAGGTGGGGCAGGAGAGGCAAAACTCCTTAACCATGTTGGACATATTGGGCCAGTAGAAGTGGTTGACTAACCTCTCCCACGTCTTGGTTTGTCCCAAATGTCCAGCAAGGGGAATGTCATGGGCCAAGGTTAGGATGAACTCTCTGAACAGCTGAGGCACTACCACTCTCCTAGTGGCACCAGGTTTGGGGTCTCTGGCCTCAGTGTACAGGAGCCCATCTTCCCAATAGACCCTATGTGTTCCATTTTTCTTGCCTTTGGACTCTTCAGCAGCTTACTGCCTAAGGCCTTCAAGAGAGGGATAGGTTTCTTGTCCCTTACACAGCTCTTCCCTTGAGGGTCCCCCTGGGCCTAAGAGCTCAACCTGATAAGGTTCAAGCTCCAAAGGCTCAGTTCCCTCAGAGGGCAGAACTTCTTCCTGAGAAGAGAGGTTCCCTTTCTTTTGCTGTGTTGCAGTTGGTTTCCCAACTGACTTTCCTGTTCTCTTGGTAGGCTGGGCCATTTTTCCAGACTCCAGCTCTACTTTTTCACCCTGTGCCTTGCATTGTGCTCTTGTTTTCACACACACCAGTTCAGGGATACCCAGCATTGCTGCATGGGTTTTTAGCTCTACCTCAGCCCATGCTGAGGACTCCAGGTCATTTCCAAGCAGACAGTCCACTGGGATATTTGAGGAGACCACCACCTGTTTCAGGCCATTGACCCCTCCCCATTCTAAAGTAACCATTGCCATGGGATGTACTTTTCTCTGATTGTCAGCGTTGGTGACTGTGTAAGTTTTTCCAGTCAGGTATTGGCCAGGGGAAACCAGTTTCTCTGTCACCATGGTGACACTGGCACCTGTATCCCTCAGGCCCTCTATTCTAGTCCCATTAATTAAGAGTTGCTGTCTGTATTTTTGCATGTTAGGCGGCCAGACAGCTAGTGTGGCTAAATCCACCCCACCCTCAGAAACTAGAGTAGCTTCAGTGTGGACCCTGATTTGCTCTGGGCACACTGTTGATCCCACTTGGAGACTAGCCATACCAGTGTTACCTGGATGGGAGTTTGGAGTGGAACCTTTCTTGGGACAGGCCTTGTCTCCAGTTTGGTGTCCATGCTGTTTACAGCTATGACACCAGGCCTTTTTGGGATCAAAGTTTTTACCCTTGTACCCATTGTTTTGTGAAGAGGCTCTGGGCCCACCCTCCTGTGCAGGTTTTTGGGGGCCTGTAGAAGACTCTTTACTATTTTTAGTTTTGGTTGTCTCATCACCCTTCTGCTGGGGAGTCTTTGTGACCCCTTTCTTTTGGTCACCCCCTGTTGAAGTCTTGGACACCCTTGTCTTGACCCAATGGTCCGCCTTCTTTCCCAATTCTTGGGGAGAAATTGGTCCTAGGTCTACCAGATGCTGATGCAGTTTATCATTGAAACAATTACTTAACAGGTGTTCTTTCACAAATAAATTGTACAGCCCATCATAATTACTTACACCACTGCCTTGAATCCAACCATCTAGTGTTTTCACTGAGTAGTCAACAAAGTCAACCCAGGTCTGGCTCGAGGATTTTTGAGCCCCCCTGAACCTAATCCTGTACTCCTCAGTGGAGAATCCAAAGCCCTCAATCAGGGTACCCTTCATGAGGTCATAAGATTCTGCATCTTGTCCAGAGAGTGTGAGGAGTCTATCCCTACACTTTCCTGTGAACATTTCCCAAAGGAGAGCACCCCAGTGAGATCTGTTCACTTTTCTGGTTACACAAGCCCTCTCAAAAGCTGTGAACCATTTGGTGATGTCATCACCATCTTCATATTTAGTTACAATCCCTTTAGGGATTTTCAACATGTCAGGAGAATCTCTGACCCTATTTATGTTGCTGCCACCATTGATGGGTCCTAGGCCCATCTCTTGTCTTTCCCTCTCTATGGCTAGGATCTGTCTTTCCAAAGCCAATCTTTTGGCCATCCTGGCTAACTGGATGTCCTTTTCACTGGAGTTATCCTCAGTGATTTCAGAGGTGTTGGTCTCTCCTGTGAGGGAACCAGCATCTCTGACTATTATTTTTGGAGTCAGGGTTTGAGGGACCCTGTTCTCCCTAGATAGGACTGGTAGGGGGGAATTGTCCTCCAAGTCACTATCCTCTTCCTCTGAGTTGCCACCCTCAGAGGGGTTGGCCTTTTCAAACTCTGCCAAAAGCTCCTGGAGCTGTATTTTGGTAGGTTTGGGGCCCATTGTTATTTTCTTTATTTTACAGAGTGACCTTAGCTCCCTCATCTTAAGATGGAGGTAAGGTGTGGTGTCGAGTTCCACCACAGTCACATCTGTGCTAGACATTTTGCTTCTAAAAGTTGGAATACTTTTTAAGAATCTACAACTGGTTCTAGAATCTAATTCAAACTTTTACAAACTTTTAAACTCTAAAAGAAATGCTAAACAGGATCTAACACAAGGCCCTAGCAGGTCTTTTAAGAATTTAGAAAACTTTTCAAATTGCAAAAATCAATTTCTAATGACAATTTTGGAATTTGTCGTGTGATCAGGTATTGGCCGAGTAGTCCAGCAAATGCAAAGTCTTGTACCCCACCGCTGATCCACCAATGTAGGAAGTTGGCTCTGTATGTGCTATTTCAAAGTAAGGAATAGCATGCACAGAGTCCAAGGGTTCCCCTTAGAGGTAAAATAGTGGTAAAAAGAGATAATACTAATGCTCTATTTTGTGGTAGTGTGGTCGAGCAGTAGGCTTATCCAAGGAGTAGTGTTAAGCATTTGTTGTACATACACATAGACAATAAATGAGGTACACACACTCAGAGACAAATCCAGCCAATAGGTTTTTATATAGAAAAATATCTTTTCTTAGTTTATTTTAAGAACCACAGGTTCAAATTCTACATGTAATAGTTCATTCGAAAGGTATTGCAGGTAAGTACTTTAGGAACTTCAAATCATCAAAATTGCATGTATACTTTTCGAGTTATTCACAAATAGCTGTTTTAAAAGTGGACACAGTGCAATTTTCACAGTTCCTAGGGGAGGTAAGTATTTGTTAGGTTTACCAGGTAAGTAAGACACTTACAGGGTTCAGTTCTTGGTCCAAGGTAGCCCACCGTTGGGGGTTCAGAGCAACCCCAAAGTCACCACACCAGCAGCTCAGGGCTGGTCAGGTGCAGAGTTCAAAGTGGTGCCCAAAACACATAGGCTAGAATGGAGAGAAGGGGGTGCCCCGGTTCCGGTCTGCTTGCAGGTAAGTACCCGCGTCTTCGGAGGGCAGACCAGGGGGGTTTTGTAGGGCACCGGGGGGGACACAAGTCCACACAGAAATTTCACCCTCAGCGGCGCGGGGGCGGCCGGGTGCAGTGTAGAAACAAGCGTCGGGTTCGCAATGTTAGTCTATGAGAGATCTCGGGATCTCTTCAGCGCTGCAGGCAGGCAAGGGGGGGATTCCTCGGGGAAACCTCCACTTGGGCAAGGGAGAGGGACTCCTGGGGGTCACTTCTCCAGTGAAAGTCCGGTCCTTCAGGTCCTGGGGGCTGCGGGTGCAGGGTCTCTCCCAGGCGTCGGGACTTTAGGTTCAAAGAGTCGCGGTCAGGGGAAGCCTCGGGATTCCCTCTGCAGGCGGCGCTGTGGGGGCTCAGGGGGGACAGGTGTTGGTACTCACAGTATCAGAGTAGTCCTGGGGTCCCTCCTGAGGTGTTGGATCGCCACCAGCCGAGTCGGGGTCGCCGGGTGCAGTGTTGCAAGTCTCACGCTTCTTGCGGGGAGCTTGCAGGGTTCTTTAAAGCTGCTGGAAACAAAGTTGCAGCTTTTCTTGGAGCAGGTCCGCTGTCCTCGGGAGTTTCTTGTCTTTTCGAAGCAGGGGCAGTCCTCAGAGGATGTCGAGGTCGCTGGTCCCTTCGGAAGGCGTCGCTGGAGCGGGATCTTTGGAAGGCAGGAGACAGGCCGGTGAGTTTCTGGAGCCAAGGCAGTTGTCGTCTTCTGGTCTTCCGCTGCAGGGGTTTTCAGCTGGGCAGTCCTTCTTCTTGTTGCAGGAATCTAATTTTCTAGGGTTCAGGGTAGCCCTTAAATACTAAATTTAAGGGCGTGTTTAGGTCTGGGGGGTTAGTAGCCAATGGCTACTAGCCCTGAGGGTGGGTACACCCTCTTTGTGCCTCCTCCCAAGGGGAGGGGGTCACAATCCTAACCCTATTGGGGGAATCCTCCATCTGCAAGATGGAGGATTTCTAAAAGTTAGAGTCACCTCAGCTCAGGACACCTTAGGGGCTGTCCTGACTGGCCAGAGACTCCTCCTTGTTATTCTCATTATTTTCTCCGGCCTTGCCGCCAAAAGTGGGGCCTGGCCGGAGGGGGCGGGCAACTCCACTAGCTGGAGTGTCCTGCTGGGTTGGCACAAAGGAGGTGAGCCTTTGAGGCTCACCGCCAGGCGTGACAATTCCTGCCTGGGAGAGGTGTTAGCATCTCCACCCAGTGCAGGCTTTGTTACTGGCCTCAGAGTGACAAAGGCACTCTCCCCATGGGGCCAGCAACATGTCTCGGTTTGTGGCAGGCTGCTAAAACTAGTCAGCCTACACAGATAGTCGGTTAAGTTTCAGGGGGCACCTCTAAGGTGCCCTCTGGGGTGTATTTTACAATAAAATGTACACTGGCATCAGTGTGCATTTATTGTGCTGAGAAGTTTGATACCAAACTTCCCAGTTTTCAGTGTAGCCATTATGGTGCTGTGGAGTTCGTGTTTGACAGACTCCCAGACCATATACTCTTATGGCTACCCTGCACTTACAATGTCTAAGGTTTTGTTTAGACACTGTAGGGGTACCATGCTCATGCACTGGTACCCTCACCTATGGTATAGTGCACCCTGCCTTAGGGCTGTAAGGCCTGCTAGAGGGGTGTCTTACCTATACTGCATAGGCAGTGAGAGGCTGGCATGGCACCCTGAGGGGAGTGCCATGTCGACTTACTCGTTTTGTCCTCACTAGCACACACAAGCTGGTAAGCAGTGTGTCTGTGCTGAGTGAGAGGTCTCCAGGGTGGCATAAGACATGCTGCAGCCCTTAGGGACCTTCCTTGGCATCAGGGCCCTTGGTACTAGAAGTACCAGTTACAAGGGATTTATCTGGATGCCAGGGTCTGCCAATTGTGGATACAAAAGTACAGGTTAGGGAAAGAACACTGGTGCTGGGGCCTGGTTAGCAGGCCTCAGCACACTTTCAATTGTAAACATAGCATCAGCAAAGGCAAAAAGTCAGGGGGCAACCATGCCAAGGAGGCATTTCCTTACACTCCCCCTGATTGTAGTCTTGGACTACCACTGAATTTTACGTTTTGGACGTAATTAAATCGATTATGGCACACTCTTACTCCTATGAGGAGGAGGAATACTTTGGGGCCGACCCCCCCTTTTTTGAAGAAAATCTGGTGGGCACGCTGGACAAAAGCGTTCAACTTTCTGTTTTTAAAGTGTTAGCGAAGGCGCTTGCGCCTCTCACACACCATTTTGAGAGCTTTGCTCGCCAGAAGGGATGGCTTCCCCCAATTACGCCTTCCAAAGAAGTGCAAGCAAGCCAACCCTCTAATTCCATGGGTAAATCAATGGCCAAAAAGTGGGCTCACTTTTGAAAAGCTGTCTGCTTCCATTCAAAACGAACATGGTTATAGCGCCTCGCAACTGCAGGACACTTATGGGACAGACCAATCTTCTGCCCACTCCTCCTCCGCTTATTCATCGGATGCTGACTCTGAGGTAGAGCTCGGGGACTGCCCAGGCCTGAGTAAAAGAAAAAAGACAGAGAAAGCAAAGAGTCCAGTCTCCAAGACCCCTCGAGTGTTGACCTTTAATCCAGAGGATATTGTTCATCCTCGCTCTTCTAGCTGGACCCCGCCACGGAGGTGGCTTTATACCTTCAAGAACACATCAGAGCAGGTTTTGACAAGGACGTGAGAGCCAGGTTGCGGGCAGAATGCCCTAGACCAGACATTGAGGGTAAAGTCTCAGACACACCGGACATTGACCCTACAATGGTCACTTTATGAAAAAATGGGCTAAGGATCCCAAAAAGGGTCTTGATCGCGCATGGAGGTCTTGCCAAGACAAGCTCCTGGATCTTTCCGGCCCCCTGTCAAAAATTCTTGAGATGGCATACTTAGCGAAATAATCTAATTCCCCAATCGACCCAGACGTCCTGGTGGGTTGGGCCCAGTGAGCCATCTGCCATCTTGGAAATGCTAACGTTGCAATCTCCACAAAAAGAAGGCGTTCAATCCTAATGCGCATTGACCCCCATCTTAACGAACTTGCTACCTCTGAGTCAGGTCAAGTAGCTCAGGGTCTCCTCTTCGGAGCCCCCTTCATTAAGGATCTATCGAAGTTCGCAGCTACTTTTAATTGGATGGACAAAGCCCAACTATCCCTCAATAAGGTGTTCAGAGAAACTCTTTTTCAGAGGGCCGGACGTATGCAGGGTCTCTCGTCAGGCCGTTCCTATTATCAAGGCCCCAGACGTGAGTCCTTTGCCCGCGGACGTGGGTACAACAGAGAACACCAACAATCAGACTCCACGTTCTACCCTTCAAGGCCCCGAGGAGGCAGGGGCTGTTTCCGTAAAAACTACTACAAGGGACAACAGGGAGCTTCCCAGGACCCTACCAACTCAGGTGAGACTCATCCCTCCCTCGGAGGTGATTTTTGGGGGCAGGGTACAGACTTGTTTTGTAGAATGGCAAAAATTGACCAAGGATCCCTGGGTCTTAGAAACTGTTCAAGGTTTCAGGTTGGAGTTCTACCAATCCCCCCTTCAACAGTTCCCCCACCTCTTCCCCATTTTTCCCGTTACTATCAAGAGATCATAAGTTTGGAAGTGCAAGCGCTACTAAAGAAAGGGGTGATCTGTCATTCTGTTCCCCATCCCAGGAGCTTTTTAAGCCCTATTTTCCTGGTAGACAAGAAAGGCAGAGGTTCAAGACTAGTTCTCAACCTAAAAGAATTCAATGCCTGGATAGTCTACAGACACTTCAAAGTGGAGTGAATTCACCTCCTAAGAGATATTCTTCAGGAAGGAGACTGGTTGGTACGCCTGGACCTAAAGGATGCGTATCTGAGTATCCCTGTCTTTCCTCCTCATCGCCGCTTTCTTCAATTCATTTGGCTAGGCCAATGTTTCGAGTTGCAGGTCCTTCCCTTTGGGCTTTCTTCCGCTCCTTGGTGCTTTACCAAGGTGATGAGACCAGTAGCAGAGTCTCTGCGCTCCCGGGGGTGCACCTGATCCTTTATCTTGACGATCTGATTCATATGGCTCAGGATCCATCTCTCCTTCAAGTCCACTTGACGTGGACAATTCAACTTTTACAGAGTCTGGACTTCTTATTTTGCCTCTGAGGTTTATATACACTGTACTCTGTATGGTTGTGATGTTATTCCCTTGAATGCTGGGATATGTTTTTGTTAATAACATCTTCTCCTATTGGCTGCTGTTAAAATAAAGCATAGAAAGAGAAGCATAATCCTTGCCTCCGTGTCCTTAATAGAATTGAAAATTCTAGACGCGGAAGCCCGAAAAATTTTCAGCCAGCATTTTTTTTTGCTTTTTGCAACGATCCTTACACAAACATCACGCGTGAGCAGCACATTGTGTTTTCTGTTTGTCATTTTCCATTCAGAGTCTGCCCAGACTGTGAGATTACCAGGCTGTGCTCCTGATAGACGCTACACAAAAATGTTCTAGTGGTCTAGGCGCGAGCAGGTCAGTTTTTCAAAAAATAAGTCAACTCCTTAGGGGCTGCCGTGGTGCGATCACAGTTGCGAATCTTCACCATTTGTTGGATTTCACACCTCTGGCTGTTAACATCTGTTCATAGTTCACTTGCAAGTAAAATAAGTTCACCAAGGCATGTCAGCGCTTCTCCAACGGATGTAAAATTAAAGAAGGGTATCCAAAGGGTGGACAGATGTCAGGGCATAGGGAAGAAAACTGGGATCCATCTCCTTTGGTAAATACAAATAAGTATTGCTCTAAAGAGACTCCAGACGGTTGAGGCGGACTTCGTAGCTGTTACAGTAATCCGAAGAGACAATTGGGTATTTTTTTTTTAAACAAACATGTTTCCTGGGGACGCACATGTATAATTTTTGCGATATAACAATCAGTACACATAATTGTTAAATTAGACGCTTGGTGCCCCACTATACGTTTTGTGCGCTGTAAGAATACATCTCGTTATTACCTATTAACTACAGCACAGTGAAAGGCTAGGTCCTCCTGACAGACTCACACTCACGCGCGCCCTCCTACCTCTCTCACCCTCAAACTAAGCTACTTTGCTATGTGTTACACTCGTCTCGTGCACTATGCTAATTTTATTTTTAATCGCGGATCTGTACTGAATTTGGATCTGTAATTGAATCTGGATTTGGCATATGGGCTAAATAGGCACAGTATGTTTCATAATTGTAGCGTCGCCCCACTGTAGGGTAATGTTAGAGACGCAAAGTTGCAGACTATTCATGACTAAATCAAACTAACATTGCAAACTGGCTTGTCATTCTTTTATTACCACAAAGTGAGTTTTTGGCATGCACTTTCAGTCAGCTTCTAGGGGAAGTACTTGGGTGTGAAAAGCACAGACTGCACTGTCTCCACTCGAAACAGCAGGAAGAAATGGAATTAAGGGGCAATGTTTGAAAGAAACCTTACTGTGATACCCAAGTGTGTAGGTTAAACATTGTGTTTTAAGGAGATTTAGTTACTTGTGTAAGTCCTTCTGTCATTCTTGCTAAATAAAGATTTGTATGCAAAGTAAACTCTTCACTGTGATTTTGTTAACCACAACGTTGTGCAGTTTACGCCTTTTGTTTAAAAGGTAACCATGTACACAAGAGCAAAGTGCTGTGTGAAGATACAGTTTACGAAAGAGTCACCTCTTTCGATGGCTGGCGTATAAAGTATCATCTTTCCATCATGGAGTTCAAGCAGAGACAGGAACAAGGCTTCTTTCTGTAACAATTTGTAATGTCGCAACTCAGCTATGACTTGCTTTCTTATGGTGCTTCCTGTGATTACGCCAAAGTACCTTGCTGTGTCAGCGAGCTTCCCTGCCTCTCTCGTTTGGTGATGGGTTACAGTAGACTGCGGAATTAGATAGGGTTCCTGTGGGACTGGAAAAACAGCTATAGAACATTTCGGAATTTTGTGCTAAAATTTTGCCTTTGTAACTCAATTAGATGTTGACACTGCAGGTATCGTAGCTTTTAGGACTCGCCTGAGGCAGTACATGTGCTGTCACTTGTGGAACCTTTTTTTAACTTAAAGAAAACAAGCATTGACATTTAAGACATGTTGTAAAGCAGCACGACTGAATGTAAAAAAAAAAAAGAAAAAAACTCCACTACAAAAACACATAATAGATCCCAAACGCGAGACCTGTTGGCTTTGCCAATGCTTTTTTAAAAAAAATTGGGGGCTCTTGCTCCTCCCCACCTTCTGCTGCTTCTTTTTAGGGTCGAGCCTGCGACGCATGCACTTGCTGTAGTACTTTGAAAAGGGCTCGGAGCCCTGCCCATGTCACGTCAGTGTCTTTCATTGGTTCGTGGGCTTGCCTTTTAAAATCTGCTTCCTTTCATTAGCGGAAGGCATGGATATGTCATGCCTTTTCCGGTGGTTAGCCCTCCTCGAGCGCAGTGACCAAGGACTGAAAACATTTGAGGATCGCTGTTTTCCATCTGGCTTGTGGACCACTTTTTCTCTATTTTCGCAGCGCAATTTCGCTTGTTTCACAGCGCGATTGTGCTCAATTTTTTTTCCATTTAATGAGGCAAGAAAGGTCCGGTTGGGAGTTTACAACTGCTAAAAGTTCTAACTTCGAGAAATGCGATACCAGTTGCATTGCTAAATGCTTGTTTTTTTAGCTGCCTAAGCATGAACTTTCAGGAGGTCACGTGATACTGGAATGCTATTAGGTGTCTTAGATACCTAGATAATTGATGTTGTTTTTCTGTGGCAGCAGCACAGGTGGGAGGAGAGCAATCAATAATCTAGATGGATTGTAGGTCTATCTAACATTCCTTTAAAGCCAGACCTATTGGGATTGCAGTGCTTGTTGAACATTTAAATAGACTCAAATATGGTCTTTCATGCAGGCGGTCAGTAAATTGTCCGTTCTAACAGTCCGTTCACCACTAGGTGGCGCCAAATTACAAGAAGTCAAAACAGGCTTAATGTTACATAGAGGACAAGGGGGGATGAGCAGGTCACGGACTCCCATCCTAGAAGTTGGACCGCACCGCACCTCCCCTCCACCTGAGGCCAGCACATGGAGTAGCACTAACTGGACAACTGGAGTGGGCCCAGGGGAAGCAGCCGGAGACGGGGTCCCGCATGCAAGTAGTGATGCACCTCCAAAGTGCATGGGATCCGGAGCCTGCACTGGAGTTAGGGCACCATCAAAATTTCCTGAGAGATATTTCACCTAGATCCACTATCATCTATATGCGGATGACACTCAGATTTACCTTAAGGTGGCCTCCAATCACGATCTCTCCTTCCTTAGCTCTACTCTCGACTCCATTCAAAACTGGATGGTAACTCATCAACTGATCCTGAATCCCTCCAAAACAGAATTCCTCCTCCTTTCCTCCTCCCTTTCTCATCCCCCAGTGCAAACATGGATGGATCAGATCAATCTAATGAACAATAAGCCCATCATTGTCGAGAGCGCAAAATCCCTTGGTGTCATTCTCGACAAAAAACTTAATCTACTCTCCCACATTAACTCCATTGCAAAGTCTGCTCGACACCAACTGCGCCTTCTTTGGGGGATTCGTCGCTTCTTCCCGGAGCACGACCTTAAAACCCTGGTCCAAGCGCTGGTTCTCTCCAGATTGGACTACTGCAACTCTCTTCTTACTGGCCTTCCCAGATCCCACCTTTCCCCCCTGAAGTCTATTCTCCATTCAGCAGCTCGTTTCATATATGGGGCCAAAAGAAGCGACCACATCACACCCATTTTATCCACCCTCCGTTGGCTTCCCATAGAGGCAAGATCTATCTACAAAACTGCATGTATCACCCACAAAGCCTTGCACTCCTCCTCCCCTCGCTACCTGGTGAATAAACTGAAACTCTCTGGGGGCTCCAGACCATCACGTAATGCAGAAAAGTTATTGCTTGAACCTCCCATTTTCAAGAAGGAAAGATTGATGGCCCAATCCTTTTCAGGCAACGCGGTGAGAATCTGGAACTCACTTCCGCCTCAGCTTCGAACCACCACCTCTTCCCAGGCCTTCAAAACTGACTTCAAAGCTCTCCTCCTTCAAAGACACTTCCAAAGTTAATTCAAGCCCTCTGTTTTCAGAAGGAAGTCCTTCCATTATAGGATATTCTGTTCTCCATGCCTATAGAAGTGCCTTCCCAGGGTGTTTTTGTGTTTTGAGTGTCTGCCATTTAGTGCAGTATTTTACCTCTACCTGTATTTTGTACTCGTTTGTAACATGCACACGGCACCTTTCCTTTTCAACGTATCATTTGCTACCTCTTATATCTTGTTTGCTTTTGATACATGCACAACGGCCACCACTGCCTCATGTAACGTAACTATTGTTTTAGTGTTTTGAGTGTCTACCATTGATTGCAACTTTTTTTTTACCTCTATTCGTACTTTATTTTCTCTTGTAACCTGCACACGTCACTTTTTCCTCTCATAACGTATCGTTTGCTACCTCGTTTATTTTTTGCTCTTGATACGTGCACAATTATCACGATTGCCTCTTGTAATGTAACGCTTGTTTTTGTAACAGGCTCACTTGTAATTCTTCTCCTCTTGTATCTTTACTTTGCCTATTGTGAAGCGCTCTGACACCTTCGGGTAAAGTCCGCGCTATATAAAAACGCATTAAATAAAATAAATAAAAAAAACTTGGAAGAATGTTAGGGGGCAGGTGCAGGAAAAAAAGGCGAAACGTTGCAATCTGAGAAACCCCAGCTGAGTCGCCCAGCGAACAAGCAAAACTGGGAATAATAGACAGTCTCCGCACATGGTGGATGTAACTAAGTGCAGCACTTTAGGAGAGGAGAGTGGGGGACTCTAAGAATATAAACGGGAGAATGTCTCTCCCCCGCTGACGTCTGCAGAAGCAGAGGTAGCTTCAGGCGGGAGAGAGACAATATAAAACCATGTGTTTGCTGCAAAAATCCGGGGTCTCTCGCATGACGTGACTCAATTGACTTGTTTGCTAACACGTGTAAAAAGTGAAACTACAAGTCCCAGAACACAACGCGCTCTAGACTGACAGTTCGAGAAACCCAAGTGGCGCTCCGCGCGGTCCTTCCTGGTCCTGCAGCATCTGCACTTGCAGGGAGTGGGATCCAGGAACTGCGCCCTGCTGACACCCCCTCCTGCAGGGGCCCCTTCTGGTTCCGGCTGTGGGGGAAGTGCTGAGCTGTCAGAGCCTGGGGTGCAGGAGGGGGCAAGTGGTGCATAGGGCAGAGAAAAGGGTAAACACGGTTTTTATTAATATGTTAAAGACGTCGATGTCCTTCAGGTTTCCTTTGTACACTAGAAAAACAAGCGACTGATTTCACACCAAGGTGACTCTTTGTTAAGTCCACGCTCAGGGCTGTTATGTCCGGCCCCGGATTATACCAGTAAACCCCGTGAGGGGTGACTCACAATACTGTGGTGATAATAGTGGTGACCCTATGTTTAGCGATGAGGTGGTAGGGTCCTGACGTCAGGGCTCGGAGGCAATAAAGAGGACCGCATAGTTTGGCGCGGTAGTAAGAAAGTACGACCACCGTGTGTGTGTGTGCATTCTTTATTGCGCCCGCTGTGCCGAAGCGCGCTGTCCGTCGTCCCGGCCAGGGACACTGAGTGAGTGTGCACCTCGTAGGGTGAACACAACAAATTGGCGACGAGAGTGGGATAACTCACCGTGTGTTCCACTCCGTGTGAACGGAGCGCTCCATGTGAACGGAGCGACGGCGGAGCCGCGGCGGCCGGGCAAGTTGGGAGACGCGTCAGGAGACAGGTGCCGGGAGCGGCAAGAAGAAAAAAAAAGGAAAACGGACCCCGGCACAGTCCCGAGGCGGCACGAAGAGCGGAGGCGGAACCACTGAACACACGTGGCGTCCGCACTCCGACAAGCCCACAGAGCGGGCGAACAGCGTCACAAGGCGGCGAGGCACACGGTGAGAGAAGGGGGCGGGTCTGCTTAAAAGGAGGAATCCCAAAAGGAGAGCAGGCCACGCGAACCTCGCATCAGAGCACCGTGCTCCAGCAGAGAATAAAATAAATAGATATCTCATGAAGCACGGGGTGAGAAGCAATTAGGCCCCACGGGAAGAGCTTACACCACTAATCTAGGGGCCTAGGAAAAGGAAATACCAGAGCACAATAGAAGAACAATAACATAATAAAAAAAAAATCAAAAATTGTGCAGCAGTACCATGGCCACGTTCCCAGCATTAGAGCCGTTTGTAGTGGAAGGGCCTCCATCAGCTCAGGCAGCTAAGTGGAAGTCATGGGTGGAGCGCCTGGAAAATTATTTTGCAGCAATGGTGCTGGACCCAGACAGGCAGAGACCGATGCTCCTGCACATGGGGGGAGCCATGATACATAGAATTAGCAAAACAGTAGCGGAGGAGGGACCCCCGTTCAACTACCGAACTCTAAAAAGGGCAATCACAGCGTATTTTGAACCCATGGCGAACCCAGACTATGAACGATTTCTTCTCCGCCAAGCCAGACAGCAAGCGGAAGAGTCAGTAGACACTTACTATGCAAGACTACGGGAATTGGCCAGCACATGCACACTACAAGATCCGGAGGATGAAATAAGAGCCCAATTCATCCAAGGATGCTACTCCACAAAACTGAGGGAACACATTTTGCAAATCCCTGGCATGGCAATGGCTGACATGTTAACAATGGGCAGATCAAAAGAACTCTCCAAAGTGAGAGCAGCACACATGGAATCAGCGCTCACGCAAGTGATTAAAACAGAGCCAGTGAACACTATCAACTCGGGACCCACTATGAAAAGGAAAGACAAACCAAGGTTGGTGACCAACCATCGGCAATGCTACATGTGTGGGGGGACATTCCCACATCAAGGAAGATGTCCGGCATCAGGAAAACAATGCTCAAACTGTCAAAAACCAAATCACTTCGCGAAAGTATGTCGCTCTGCGACAAAACCGAAGGCAGCGAGACAAGGAGGGAATCATGCGGCGAAAACCATTCAACAACCAGACGCAAGTCCAGATATGGATGATGATGACGAACCCGAGGGGACAGTATATGTAATACACGCCACAGAACCTGGCAGCCGAATAAGAAAAAGGGCCCCGAAATGCAAAGTGAAAATAGCCGGCCACCAAGTAACAGCGCTAATTGACACAGGGGCCTCAATCAACATCCTAGCCCAATCGGCGTTTAGACAACTGCAACACACCCCCTTACTTCGCCGCACTGCCATGCAAGTATTCGCTTTTGGATCAACCACGCCGCTTCCGCTGGCAGGGGTATTTACAACAAACATCAGTCACGAAGAACACACAGTCCAAGCCAAGGTGTATGTCGCCAAGATAGGAACTGGGATGCTACTCAGCTGCCGCACAGCGGAAGAATTAAAATTGGTAACCTTTGCATTCAGCATACACCTAGGAACGCTGGATAACCTCCAGGAAGAATATAGTAATTTGTTCAGAGGGATTGGCTGTTTAAAAGGGAGGCAAGTGAAGCTGCACATTGACAAATCAATAGAGCCAGTGGCCCTAAAACACCGAAGGATAGCGTTTCACCTCAGACCGCAAGTGGAGGCTGAACTCAAGAAATTGGAAGACACAGACATCATCGAAAAGGTGGAGGGGCCCAAACCATGGGTCTCTCCCATTGTAGTCACCACAAAGCCAAAACAGCCAGGAGAGGTGCGCATATGCGTGGACATGCGCCTACCCAATGTGGCCATTAGGAGAGAACGCCACCTCACGCCTACAGTGGATGACATCGTGACAGAGGTCAGTGGATCAAAATGGTTCTCAAAAATGGATTTGAGGGCCGGATATCATCAGATCATGTTAGCCCCGGAGTCTCGAGCAATAACAACATTCTCAACACATGTGGGGCTGAGGCGATATAAACGCCTAAGTTTTGGAATTGCCAGTGCGGCGGAAGTGTTCCAGGACACCATACGAGGGACACTAGCCGGGCTGGAAGGAGTAATCAACGTCAGTGATGACATTTTAGTACATGCCCCCACAATAGAAATACATCTACAGAGACTTCGGGCGGTCTTTCAACGACTACAAGCGAATGGGCTGACCCTACACAGAGAAAAGTGAGTTCCTAAGACAGGACATTGCATTCTTTGGGTACCGTTTTTCAGAACAGGGTGTCCAACCTGACCCTGAGAAAGTAGCAGACATAAAGTCTGCGCCTGCTCCCACTTCTGTCACAGGAGTCCGAAGTTTTTTGGGAATGGCGGCTTACTGCGGAAGATTCATGAAGAACCTAGCTTCACTCACAGCCCCGCTAAGAGAGCTTACAAAGGCAAACACCCCATGGGAATGGAATCAGACACATGAGGCAGCGTTTCAACCGACAAAACAAGCACTTTCCTCAGAAACAACGTTAGTGTATTTTGACCCGGCAAGAGACACTGAACTGTCGGTAGATGCCAGCCCCGTTGGGCTGGGGGCTGTTTTATCCCAAAAAGGCAAAGACGGTGAGTGGGCCCCGGTGGCATATGCCAGCAGAGCTCTGACGGTGACTGAACAAAGATACTCTCACATAGAGAAAGAGGCCTTAGCAGTGAGTTGGGGATGCCGCCACTACCACTTATACCTATATGGTAATCCATTCATTGTCTACACGGATCACAAACCCCTGATCCCTTTGTTCAACAAAACAGCATCTCAGCCACCACCACGAATAGAAAAGTGGATTTTACAACTTCAAGAGTATCAATTCTCG
Source organism: Pleurodeles waltl (assembly GCF_031143425.1). Lineage (NCBI taxonomy): Eukaryota > Metazoa > Chordata > Amphibia > Caudata > Salamandridae > Pleurodeles > Pleurodeles waltl. Next base: position 60,837,365 of record NC_090444.1, on the reverse strand, counting down.
GTGGTATATCGGCCAGGAACCCAAAATCCCGCTGATTACTTATCACGTCATGCAAGACCGGCCTCTGATGAAGAAAGGGAGGAAACAGAAAACGTTGAGGAGTATGTGCGACTAGTGGTAGAAAGGTCCAAGCCACTGCCAATGTTGCTGAAAGAAATTCAGGAAGCAACCCAACGGGATGAAGTGTTACAGTTGGCCATGTCATGTGTTCAGGATGGGAAGTGGCACATGTTGAAACAAAACCTGACACGAAGAACCGAGGATGCAAGTTTGGCACTACAGGCATTATTTCGTGTTCGACATGAGCTGGCTGTATCGTCGGAGGACTGCCTTTTACGAGGTTGTCGCCTCGTCATCAACGATTGATCTCGCTCATGCTACCCATCAAGGCATGGTAAAAACCAAAGCCAGACTGCGAAGTAAAGTGTGGTTTCCGAAGATGGACTCCAGAGTGGAACAGACAATACAGAGGTGTCATGTCTGCCAAATGATGGGACCGGCGGATCCCCCGTCCCCCATAATCACAGAACCGATTCCATCCGCCCCTTGGCACAGGGCAAGTGCTGACTTAGGTAGCTTACCAGATGGTCGACACATGGTGGTGGTCATTGATGACTTCTCAAAGTATCCGGAAGTCGAGCTGGTGGAGTCGACCACCACGGACAAGGTGATATCGTGCCTGGAAAAAATAATGGCCACCCATGGAATCATGCAAGAGTTGAGGACCGACAATGGTCCCCCATTTTCAAGCCATGATTTTGCTAAGTATCTCGCTTCGCACTCGATTCATCACCGCAAGATCACTCCTCGGTGGCCTCAAGCCAATGGGGAAGCTGAAAGATTCATGCGTACCATCAACAAAGTGATACGAATTGCAGTAGCCCAAGGAAGGAATCTAGACTGTGCTATATTTGAATTTCTCAGAGAGTATCGTTTGACACCACACAGCACCACTGGAATATCCCCTAGCTCCCTATGTATAAGAAGGAATGTGAGAGATACAATACCTCAGATCAGCACGCCCACAAAAATTCAGGATCAGGTGGAAAGGAAGCTACGAGACAGACAAGCTAAGAATGACAAGATGTCAAAGAAAAGACGAGCTCGGGTGAAAGACATGCAAGTGGGTGACAGAGTGTTAATAAAAAATCGACATCCAGGAGGGAAGTTCAAGACTCCTTTTGAGCCATACCCGTGGGCAGTGGTGAGAATAAAAGGGACCTTAGTGACTGCCAAGAGGAACGAGGAAATCGTCACCAGGAACGTATCGTGGTTTAAACGATACAATTATGACGAAAAGGCACTTGAGGGAACTACACCAAGGGATGAGGTCAAGGAAGAGCCGGAGGAATTCATGATACCCGAAGTACCGGGAAACCCCTGTCCCCCGGTGACCGTCCACGGCAGCCCAGAAACTTGGCAAGGAGTGGAAGAAAATGAAGCTGGTGAGTCGAACCAAGAGTTTGGAGTGAGAGAATCTGAAAGGATGCCAGACGCTGGGGTGCCAGAGAGTGTGCTGAAAAGAGGTGGGGACAGATATAATTTGCGACCCCGCATCACCATCTCTAGGAAACTCAGAGACTATGTCTGTGAATAGATGAATCCTCCTCACCGGGTAAATGGATTATCAAGTTACCGGTTGTGCTATGTTAATGACTTTCATGCCAGAGAGACGAGGTTATGTTTATCGTTGTTGGTTTCATTTTAGTTTAAGTTAAGGAGGAATGTTATGTCCGGCCCCGGATTATACCAGTAAACCCCGTGAGGGGTGACTCACAATACTGTGGTGATAATAGTGGTGACCCTATGTTTAGCGATGAGGTGGTAGGGTCCTGACGTCAGGGCTCGGAGGCAATAAAGAGGACCGCGTAGTTTGGCGCGGTAGTGAGAAAGTACGACCACCGTGTGTGTGTGCATTCTTTATTGCGCCCGCTGTGCTGAAGCGCGCTGTCCGTCTTCCCGGCCAGGGACACTGAGTGAGTGTGCAATAAATAAACAATACAGTGGAGCACATCAATAGTCAATGTCTATATTAATATAATATCCAAATAAGATGATGTGAGAGATCCTAGTATATTGTAGACTAATATATAAATGAGAAAAACTCCCTTTCCTAAATGTGTAGACCAAAAATTCCAAGAGAAAAAAACATGTATTCATCTAAACTTGACCAAACGACGTGTGTACATGCAATTAGAAAGTTTTTAATACAAAAGAGAAATCATATTATATACATAAATACATAAATATACAGACACAACATAAAAATGGGAATGAATAGCCATCAGCCGACACGTGTTTCGTCCTGACTGGACTTCTTCAAGGCTGAGAGAATCACAACAAATAACAATCAATTACGACAACTAAATATATACAATATATATAAACAATAAAATATATACACATCAATTGCTTTGTCCTTTCATTTTCCAAAATACAAAAACAAATAAATTCCTTGGTCGATTGAATACACAAGCTCTTATATGCGAAAAAATGAAGAAAAATTGATTATTAAATTAAGAACGATTGAAATGGGCATGAATTTGGATGATGAACTGTACCATTTCCTCTGAATGTTTCTATTTGGTATATTATGGATGTAGGAAAGTATATAAAGGATATGAACTATCAATTCTGGTAACATCCGGTCTATATCACAATCCTTTACAAATTGAGAGGGTATTTTTCTTTTTCACTAGAATTCCTTTTTACTCGAATTATTTAGATGTTGGGAGGATTATCTATGGCTTCACTCTTTACTAATGCAACATTTTTTGCACAAACTGGGGGTAGAAGTCACTTTGCTATCATGGTATTGGATGGTTTAAAATGTATTTCTTTGGTTGGCAAGTAGAACTAATTTGTACTCTTCGAAAGTTCTAAACTGCTGTCAGGTGTATTACCATAATAGTATATGTGATATATAATGACTGCCTGTTAAAAGATGGCCGCCGTGATTGTATGTAGTATACAGGCTTTCATCTGCAGTGTTCAATATCTTGGAGGAAGCAGACATTGATAATGGCCGTTCTAGTCATTGTGACTAGGTGCAAATTCGTGTTTTTTGTTTGCTTTGAATATGGCTGGTATATTAGTTGAAGGTTTCGAGATATTGAAATCGCCGGTCTCAAATGTTTTGCACAGGCCAAAAAGGATAATTCGTCTTTATTAGGTGGCAGTATCTACTAAATATGTACCACTTTAAAATGGCCGCCGCGGTTTTTTCAGGTAGATGTTTGTTCGTTTTTTTGGTTTATGAACCGTGTTTCCAGTTTTAATGTGATATTCAAAATAACGACGAATAATGTGAGATATTAAAATCGCCGCGCCGAAATTATTTTACATAGGCTATATATGATGCTTCATCTTTACCCTGTGGTAGTATTCATTAAATATGAACCACTTCAAAATGGCCGCCGCGGTTCTGCAAGTAGGTCGTGGTCCTTCTTTGCTGACAGCTAACTTTGTTTGAGCATTAATACGGCGCGGGAAATGCCGGCGAGGGACTCACACTCGCCTTAGAAAAAACGGGAAGAGTGAGGCGCGGTACAGGGGCCCTCGATGCTCTTGCCGATTTACATCGAAAAGTTGAACTGGGTTGTAATTTAAGCGCAGAAAGAGAAGTTTAGAGGTAAGTGTATGGCAGAAGGCTGGGAAATGTTTTTCATGCAATCTTAAGAAAAATGGAGCATTATTAGAATGTTGGCTCCACTACAAAGATAGCGTAGAGATATTGGTATAAAGATGGCTACATAGGAATCGAAGTCTCTTTAGAAAGGACATTAGAGTTAATTTAATTATTTGTATTTCAGTTGACTCCTCAATGCAGGAGGTTTGTGATGCCTGTAACTTTGACTTATCTTGAAGACAGCAAGGAAGTAACTGACTGTGATTATAAACAGGTCAGTGATTACATCACAATACATTATATTGGCATTCCCGTAAATTAAGTCTGACAATTGAAAGGGGAATAATAAAATTATAATAAAAATTATTATTCCCCCCTCTGCCCTTTTTAGAGGAAGATAAATGGAATATGAACATATGAATGTAGAAGTGAACAAAGGTACACACTTATCAATTTTTCTTTCCTCACCATTATATAAGGAGAAGCATTCTGGGCATTTAACAGTTTATTTTTGAAAAAAGAGGATTCTTTAGATATAAGGTGATCGAATGCCAACGAGAAAGAAATGCATTTATACTTGGGCTTGCATGTTGCATGGCTAACCATCACTGTGGCTTTAATAGACCTACTTTAGGGTACATGATAAATGTCTTATACTATATTGTTGGACATCTTAAATAAACACTTTACCACTGAGGTTGTGTGGTGGTGGTTTTCTTCCTTTCCATTGAAACTTTTCTGTTTAGTTTTAAATCAAGAGAAATATTATAAATAATATGTACATATAAGAGCTTGTGTATTCAATCGACCAAAGAATGTATTTGTTTTTGTATTTTGGAAAATGAAAGGACAAAACAATTGATGTGTATATATTTTATTGTTTATATATATTGTATATATTTAGTTGTCGTAATTGATTGTTATTTGTTGTGATTCTCTCAGCCTTGAAGAAGTCCAGTCAGGACGAAACATGTGTCGGCTGATGGCTATTCATTCCCATTTTTATGTTGTGTCTGTATATTTATGTATTTATGTATATAATATGATTTCTCTTTTGTATTAAAAACTTTCTAATGGCATGTACACACGTCGTTTGGTCAAGTTTAGATGAATACATGTTTTTTTCTCTTGGGTTAGTAATTTTTGGTCTACACATTTAGGAAAGGGAGTTTTTCTCATTTATATATTAGTCTACAATATACTAGGATCTCTCACATCATCTTATTTGGATATTATATTAATATAGACATTGACTATTGATGTGCCCCACTGTATTGTTTATTTATTGTCAAAACGGGTCTACTATTGTAAACCCGGTATTACACATTAAGGCAACGATGTGTGTCAGTGTATGAGCACTCAAAAAATGTATCTTCACATGCTTAGAATGTGCATTTATTTCAAGTAATGAGTTGCCTTTTGTTGTTGACTGAGTGAGTGTGCACCTCGTAGGGTGAACACAACAAGGGCCATAGCTGCCGAGTGTCACAGGTCCATGTGTGATGTGCTGCTTCACTACAGAGGTTTTCCTTTGAATTCTGGGACTGGTAGTCCCTTTTTATAATTGAATAACCAAGACTACAAGTCCCAGAATTCAAAGACCTGGACCGGAGCAGCACATCACCATGGACCACGGATACTTGGCAGGGGGGGGGAGGCCATCCCAGGAGCAGCCAGATAACACAGGAAACAGTGGAGTGCTTCCAGCACTCTGTAACTTTATTAACTCCCACACCAGACAACTTACATGAAAGCACCACTGCGCACGGGTCATACCATAACAGAATTACCCAGGCAGGGAGGGGTTTACCAGGAGCAGCCCATTCACAGCAGGGTCACACTCAGCAGTCTTCTCCACTGAAGCACTCTCAGCATGGGCCAATGTGGGGTAGGGCTGCGGGGCATAGGAAGAGACCGCGCAAGGATACAGGAAGAGACCATGCAGGGATACAGCGAGAGACCATGCAGAAAGAGACCGCGCAGCAATACAGGAAGAGACTGCACAGGGATACAGGAAGAGACTGTGCAGGAAGAGACCGCGCAGGAATACAGGAAGAGACCGTGCAGGGATACAGGAAGAGACCGCGCAGGAAGAGACCGCGCAGCAATACAGGAAGAGACCATGCAGGGATACAGGAAGAGACTGTACAGGAAGAGACCATGCAGGAATACAGGAAGAGACCGTGCAGGGATACAGGAAGAGACCTTGCCTTGGTATGGGAAGAGATCATGCAGGAAGAGACCCTGCAGGGATACAGGAAGAGACCTTGCCTTGGTACGGGAAGAGATCATGCAGGAAGAGACCGTGCAGGGGTACAGGAAGAGACCTTGCAAAGATACAGGAAGAGACCGTGTAGGGATACAGGAAGAGATCGCGCAGAGATACAGTAAGAGACTGTGCAGGGATAAAGGAAGAGACCGTGCAGGGATACAGGATGAGACCGTGCAGAGATACAGGAAGGGACTGTGCAGGTATAAAGGAAGAGACCGTGCAGGGATACAGGAAGAGACCGTGCAGGGATACAGGAAGAGATCGTGCAGAGATACGGGAAGAGACCATGCAGGGATACAGGAAGAGATCTGCAGGAAGAGACCGCACAGGGATACAGGAAGAGACTGTGCAGGAAGTGACTGTGCAGGGATAAAGGGAGAGACCGTGCAGGAAGAGACCGCGCAGGGATAAAGGAAGAGACCGTGCAGGAATACAGGAAGAGACTGTGCAGGAATACAGAGAGAGACCATGCAGGAAGAGACCGTGCAGGAATACAGGGACAGACTGTGCAGGAATACAGGGAGACACAGTGCAGGAAGAGACCGTGCATGAATACAGGGAGAGATCATGCAGGAAGAGACCGTGCAGGAAGAGACCGCACAGGGATACAGGAAGAGACCATGCAGGAAGAGACCGCGCAGGGATACAGGGAGAGACCGTGCAGGAATACAGGGAGACACAGTGCAGGAAGAGACCGTGCATGAATACAGGGAGAGATCATGCAGGAAGAGACCGTGCAGGAAGAGACCGCACAGGGATACAGGAAGAGACCATGCAGGAAGAGACCGCGCAGCAATACAGGAAGAGACCGCACAGGTATACAGGAAGAGACCATGCAGGGATACAGGAAGAGACTGTGCAGGAAGAGACCGCGCAGGAATACAGGAAGAGACCGTGCAGGAATACAGGAAGAGACCGCGCAGGGATACAGGAAGAGACCGTGCAGGGATACAGGAAGAGACCATGCAGGGATACAGGAAGAGACTGTGCAGGAAGAGACCGCGCAGGAATACAGGAAGAGACCGTGCAGGGATACAGGAAGAGACCACGCAGGAAGAGACCGCGCAGCAATACAGGAAGAGACCATGCAGGGATACAGGAAGAGACTGTATAGGAAGAGACCATGCAGGAATACAGGAAGAGACCGTGCAGGGATACAGGAAGAGACCGTGCAGGAATACAGGAAGAGACCGTGCAGGGATACAGGAAGAGACCATGCAGGAAGAGACCGCGCAGGAATATAGGAAGAGACCGTGCAGGGATACAGCGAGAGACCATGCAGGAAGAGACCGCACAGGAATACAGGAAGAGACCGTGCAGGAATACAGAAAGAGACCGTGCAGGAAGAGACCGCACAGGGATACGGGAAGAGACCGTGCAGGGATACAGCGAGAGACCATGCAGGAAGACACAATGCAGAAATGCAGGAAGAGACCATGCAGGAATACAGGAAGAGACCGCGCCGGGATACAGGAAGAGACCGCGCAGGGATACAGAAAGAGACCGTGCAGGAAGAGACCGTGCAGGAATACAGGAAGAGACCGTGCAGGGATACAGGAAGAGACCTGCAGGAAGAGACCGAACAGGCATACAGGGAGAGACCGTGCAGGAAGAGACCCACAGGGATACAGGAAGAGACTGTGCAGGAAGTGACCGTGCAGGGATAAAGGGAGAGACCGTGCAGGAAGAGACCACGCAGGGATAAAGGAAGAGACCGTGCAGGAATACAGGAAGAGACCGTGCAGGAATACAGAAAGAGACCGTGCAGGAAGAGACCGCACAGGGATACGGGAAGAGACCGTGCAGGGATACAGCGAGAGACCATGCAGGAAGACACCACGCAGGAATGCAGGAAGAGACCATGCAGGAATACAGGAAGAGACCGCGCAGGGATACAGGAAGAGACCGTGCAGGAATACAGAAAGAGACCGTGCAGGAAGAGACCGCACAGGGATACGGGAAGAGACCGTACAGGGATACAGCGAGAGACCATGCAGGAAGAGACCATGCAGGAATGCAGGAAGAGACCATGCAGGAATACAGGAAGAGACAGCGCAGGGATACAGGAAGAGACCGCGCAGGGATACAGAAAGAGACCGCGCAGGAAGAGACCGTGCAGGAATACAGGAAGAGACCGTGCAGGGATACAGGAAGAGATCTGCAGGAAGAGACCGCACAGGCATACAGGGAGAGACCATGCAGAAGGAGACCCACAGGGATACAGGAAGAGACTGTGCAGGAAGTGACTGTGCAGGGATAAAGGGAGAGACCGTGCAGGAAGAGACCGCGCAGGGATAAAGGAAGAGACCGTGCAGGAATACAGGAAGAGACCGTGCAGGAATACAGAGAGAGACCATGCAGGAAGAGACCGTGCAGGAATACAGGGACAGACTGTGCAGGAATACAGGGAGACACAGTGCAGGAAGAGACCGTGCATGAATACAGGGAGAGATCATGCAGGAAGAGACCGTGCAGGAAGAGACCGCAGAGGGATACAGGAAGAGACCATGCAGGAAGAGACCGCGCAGGGATACAGGGAGAGACCGTGCAGGAATACAGGGAGACACAGTGCAGGAAGAGACCGTGCATGAATACAGGGAGAGATCATGCAGGAAGAGACCGTGCAGGAAGAGACCGCACAGGGATACAGGAAGAGACCATGCAGGAAGAGACCGCGCAGCAATACAGGAAGAGACCGCACAGGGATACAGGAAGAGACCATGCAGGGATACAGGAAGAGACTGTGCAGGAAGAGACCGCGCAGGAATACAGGAAGAGACCGTGCAGGAATACAGGAAGAGACCGCGCAGGGATACAGGAAGAGACCGTGCAGGAAGAGACCGCGCAGCAATACAGGAAGAGACCGCACAGGGATACAGGAAGAGACCATGCAGGGATACAGGAAGAGACTGTGCAGGAAGAGACCGCGCAGGAATACAGGAAGAGACCGTGCAGGGATACAGGAAGAGACCACGCAGGAAGAGACCGAGCAGCAATACAGGAAGAGACCATGCAGGGATACAGGAAGAGACTGTATAGGAAGAGACCATGCAGGAATACAGGAAGAGACCGTGCAGGGATACAGGAAGAGACCGTGCAGGAATACAGGAAGAGACCGGGCAGGGATACAGGAAGAGACCATGCAGGAAGAGACCGCGCAGGAATATAGGAAGAGACCATGCAGGGATGCAGCGAGAGACCATGCAGGAAGAGACCGCACAGGAATACAGGAAGAGACCGTGCAGGAATACAGAAAGAGACCGTGCAGGAAGAGACCGCACAGGGATACGGGAAGAGACCGTGCAGGGATACAGCGAGAGACCATGCAGGAAGACACCACGCAGAAATGCAGGAAGAGACCATGCAGGAATACAGGAAGAGACCGCGCAGGGATACAGAAAGAGACCGCGCAGGAAGAGACCGTGCAGGAATACAGGAAGAGACCGTGCAGGGATACAGGAAGAGACCTGCAGGAAGAGACCGAACAGGCATACAGGGAGAGACCGTGCAGGAAGAGACCGTGCAGGGATAAAGGGAGAGACCGTGCAGGAAGAGACCGCGCAGGGATAAATGAAGAGACCGTGCAGGAATACAGGAAGAGACCGTGCAGGAATACAGGAAGACACTGTGCAGGAAGAGTCCGTGCAGGGATACAGGGAGAGACCGTGCAGGAATACAGGGAGAGACCGTGCAGGAAGAGACTACGCACAGATACAGGGAGAGACCATGCAGGAAGAGACCGCGCAGGGATACAGGGAGAGACCATGCAGGAATACAGGGCGAGACCATGCAGGAAGAGGTCACGCACGGATACAGGGAGAGACCACGCAGGAAGAGACCACGCAGGGATACAGGAAGAGACTGTGCAGGAAGAGACCGTGCAGGAAGAGACGGCGCAGGGATACAGGAAGAGACTGTGCAGGAAGAGACCGCACAGGGATGCAGGGAGAAACTGTGCAGAGATACAGGAAGAGACCGTGCAGGGATACAGGAAGAGACCATGCAGGGATACAGGGAGAGATTGTGCAGAGATACAAGAAGAGACCCTGCAGGGCTACAGAAAGAGACCTTGCCTTGGTACGGGAAGAGACTGTGCAGGGGTACAGGAAGAGACCATGCAGGGGTACAGGAAGAGACCTTGCAGGGATACAGTAAGAGACCTTGCAGGTATACAGGAAGAGACTGTGCAGGGATACAGGAAGAAACCTTGCAGGGATACAGTAAGAGACCTTGCCTTGGTATGGAAAGAGACCATGCAGGAAGAGGCCTTGCAGGGGTACAGGAAGAGACCTTGCCTTGGAACGGGAAGAGACCGTGCAGGGATATAGGGAGAGACCTTGCAGGAAGAGACTGTGCAGGGATACAGGGAGAGACCTTGCAGGGATACAGGAAGAGACCTTGCCTTGGTATGGGAAGGGACTTTGCAGGAAGAGACTGTGCAGGGGTACAGGAAGAGACCGTGCAGATATACGGGAAGAGACTTTGCCATGGTATGGGAAGAGACCGTGCAGGGCTACAGGGAGAGACCTTGCCTTGGTATGGGAAGAGACCATGCAGGAAGAGACCGTGCATTGATACAGGAAGAGACGTTGCAGGGACACAGGAGGAGACCTCGCCTTGGTATTGTAAGAGACCGTGCAGGAAGAGACTGTGCATGGGTACAGGAAGAGACCTTGCCTTGGTACGGGAAGAGACCGTGCAGGATTACAGGGAGAGACCTTGCCTTGGTATGGGAAAAGACCATGCAGGAAGAGACCGTGAATTGAGACAGGAAGAGACCTTGCAGGGATACAGGAAGAGACCACGTAGCAAGAGACCCTGCAGGGATACAGGAAGAGACCGTGCAGGGATAAAGGGAGAGACTGTGCAGGGATACAGGAAGAGACCACGTAGCAAGAGACCCTGCAGGGATACAGGAAGAGACCTTGCCTTGGTACGGGAAGAGATCATGCAGGAAGAGACCCTGCAGGGATACAGGAAGAGACCTTGCCTTGGTACGGGAAGAGATCATGCAGGAAGAGACCGTGCAGGGGTACAGGAAGAGACCTTGCAAAGATACAGGAAGAGACCGTGTAGGGATACAGGAAGAGATCACGCAGAGATACAGTAAGAGACTGTGCAGGGATAAAGGAAGAGACCGTGCAGGGATACAGGATGAGACCGTGCAGAGATACAGGAAGGGACCGTGCAGGTATAAAGGAAGAGACCGTGCAGGGATACAGGAAGAGACCGTGCAGGGATACAGGAAGAGATCGTGCAGAGATACGGGAAGAGACCGTGCAGGGATACAGGAAGAGACCGTGCAGGGATAAAGGAAGAGACCGTGCAGGGATACAGGAAGAGACTGTGCAGAGATACAGTAAGAGACCCTGCAGGGATACAGGAAGAGACCGTGCAGAAGAGACAGTGCAGGGATAAAGGAAGAGACCGTGCAGGGGTACAGGAAGAGACCTTGCAGGGATACAGTAAGAGACCATGCAGGCATACAGGAAGAGACCTTGCAGGTATACAGGAAGAGACTGTGCAGGGATACAGGAAGAAACCTTGCAGGGATACAGTAAGAGACCTTGCCTTGGTATGGGAAAAGACCATGCAGGAAGAGACCGCGCAGGAATACAGGGAGAGACCATGCAGGAATACAGGGCGAGACCATGCAGGAAGAGGCCACGTATGGATACAGGGAGAGACCACGCAGGAAGAGACCACGCAGGGATACAGGAAGAGACTGTGCAGGAAGAGACCGTGCAGGAAGAGACGGCGCAGGGATACAGGAAGAGACTGTGCAGGAAGAGACCGCACAGGGATGCAGGGAGAAACTGTGCAGAGATACAGGAAGAGACCGTGCAGGGATACAGGAAGAGACCATGCAGGGATACAGGGAGAGATTGTGCAGAGATACAGGAAGAGACCCTGCAGGGATACAGAAAGAGACCTTGCCTTGGTACGGGAAGAGACTGTGCAGGGGTACAGGAAGAGACCATGCAGGGGTACAGGAAGAGACCTTGCAGGGATACAGTAAGAGACCATGCAGGCATACAGGAAGAGACCTTGCAGGTATACAGGAAGAGACTGTGCAGGGATACAGGAAGAAACCTTGCAGGGATACAGTAAGAGACCTTGCCTTGGTATGGGAAGAGACCATGCAGGAAGAGACCTTGCAGGGGTACAGGAAGAGACCTTGCCTTGGAACGGGAAGAGACCGTGCAGGGATATAGAGAGAGACCTTGCAGGAAGAGACTGTGCAGGGATACAGGGAGAGACCTTGCAGGGATACAGTAAGAGACCTTGCCTTGGTATGGGAAGAGACTTTGCAGGAAGAGACTGTGCAGGGGTACAGGAAGAGACCGTGCAGGTATACAGGAAGAGACTTTGCCATGGTATGGGAAGAGACCGTGCAGGGCTACAGGGAGAGACCTTGCCTTGGTATGGGAAGAGACCATGCAGGAAGAGACCGAGCATTGATACAGGAAGAGACCTTGCAGGGATACAGTAAGAGACCTTGCCTTGGTATGGGAAGAGACTTTGCAGGAAGAGACTGTGCAGGGGTACAGGAAGAGACCGTGCAGGTATACAGGAAGAGACTTTGCCATGGTATGGGAAGAGACCGTGCAGGGCTACAGGGAGAGACCTTGCCTTGGTATGGGAAGAGACCATGCAGGAAGAGACCGTGCATTGATACAGGAAGAGATGTTGCAGGGACACAGGAGGAGACCTCGCCTTGGTATTGGAAGAGACCGTGCAGGAAGAGACTGTGCATGGGTACAGGAAGAGACCTTGCCTTGGTACGGGAAGAGACCGTGCAGGGATACAGGGAGAGACCTTGCCTTGGTATGGGAAAAGACCATGCAGGAAGAGACCGTGAATTGAGACAGGAAGAGACCTTGCAGGGATACAGGAATAGACCACGTAGCAAGAGACCTTGCAGGGATACAGGAAGAGACCGTGCAGGGATAAAGGGAGAGACCTTGCAGGTATACAGGAAGAGACCACGTAGCAAGAGACCCTGCAGGGATACAGGAAGAGACCTTGCCTTGGTACGGGAAGAGATCATGCAGGAAGAGACCCTGCAGGGATACAGGAAGAGACCTTGCCTTGGTATGGGAAGAGATCATGCAGGAAGAGACCGTGCAGGGGTACAGGAAGAGACCTTGCAAAGATACAGGAAGAGACCGTGTAGGGATACAGGAAGAGATCGCGCAGAGATACAGTAAGAGACTGTGCAGGGATAAAGGAAGAGACCGTGCAGGGATACAGGATGAGACCGTGCAGAGATACAGGAAGGGACCGTGCAGGTATAAAGGAAGAGACCGTGCAGGGATACAGGAAGAGACCGTGCAGGGATACAGGAAGAGATCGTGCAGAGATACGGGAAGAGACCGTGCAGGGATACAGGAAGAGACCGTGCAGGGATAAAGGAAGAGACCGTGCAGGGATACAGGAAGAGACTGTGCAGAGATACAGTAAGAGACCCTGCAGGGATACAGGAAGAGACCGTGCAGAAGAGACAGTGCAGGGATAAAGGAAGAGACCGTGCAGGGGTACAGGAAGAGACCTTGCAGGGATACAGTAAGAGACCATGCAGGCATACAGGAAGAGACCTTGCAGGTATACAGGAAGATACTGTGCAGGGATACAGGAAGAAACCTTGCAGGGATACAGTAAGAGACCTTGCCTTGGTATGAGAAGAGACCATGCAGGAAGAGACCTTGCAGGGGTACAGGAAGAGACCTTGCCTTGGAACGGGAAGAGACCGTGCAGGGATATAGGGAGAGACCTTGCAGGAAGAGACTGTGCAGGGATATAGGGAGAGACGTTGCAGGGATACAGGAAGAGACCTTGCCTTGGTATGGGAAGAGACTTTGCAGGAAGAGACTTTGCAGGGGTACAGGAAGAGACCGTGCAGGTATACAGGAAGAGACTTTGCCATGGTATGGGAAGAGACTGTGCAGGGCTACAGGGAGAGACCTTGCCTTGGTATGGGAAGAGACCATGCAGGAAGAGACCGAGCATTGATACAGGAAGAGACGTTGCAGGGACACAGGAGGAGACCTTGCCTTGGTATTGGAAGAGACCGTGCAGGAAGAGACTGTGCATGGGTACAGGAAGAGAACTTGCCTTGGTACGGGAAGAGACCGTGCAGGGATACAGGGAGAGACCTTGCCTTGGTATGGGAAAAGACCATGCAGGAAGAGACCGTGAATTGAGACAGGAAGAGACCTTGCAGGGATACAGGAAGAGACCACGTAGCAAGAGACCCTGCAGGGATACAGGAAGAGACCGTGCAGGGATAAAGGGAGAGACCGTGCAGGGATACAGGAAGAGACCACATAGCAAGAGACCCTGCAGGGATACAGGAAGAGACCTTGCCTTGGTACGGGAAGAGATCATGCAGGAAGAGACCCTGCAGGGATACAGGAAGAGACCTTTCCTTGGTACGGGAAGAGATCATGCAGGAAGAGACCGTGCAGGGGTACAGGAAGAGACCTTGCAAAGATACAGGAAGAGACCGTGTAGGGATACAGGAAGAGATCACGCAGAGATACAGTAAGAGACTGTGCAGGGATAAAGGAAGAGACCGTGCAGGGATACAGGATGAGACCGTGCAGAGATACAGGAAGGGACTGTGCAGGTATAAAGGAAGAGACCGTGCAGGAATACAGGAAGAGACCATGCAGGGATACAGGAAGAGATCGTGCAGAGATACGGGAAGAGACCGTGCAGGGATACAGGAAGAGACCGTGCAGGGATAAAGGAAGAGACCGTGCAGGGATACAGGAAGAGACTGTGCAGAGATACAGTAAGAGACCCTGCAGGGATACAGGAAGAGACCGTGCAGAAGAGACAGTGCAGGGATAAAGGAAGAGACCGTGCAGGGATACAGGAAGAGATCGTGCAGAGACACAGGAAGAGACCATGCAGGGATACAGGAAGAGACCGTGCAGAGATACAGGAAGAGACCGTGCAGGGATACAGGAAGAGACCCTGCTGGGATACAGGAAATCATTTGTTCTGCCCTCCTGGGCTTAAGCTGTTCAAGCAGCAGGAGGGCAGAATCCCGTCTAAGGGGTGTCAGCAGCTTGGGTTGCCCAGAAAACCCTAGAAGGCTGGTAGGAGGAACGCTGGAGGTCCTCTAAAGAGCCCCCAGAGTGCATGGAATCATACTTCCAATACTGGTTTGATACCAAACATGCCTAGGTTCAGAGTTACCATTATATAGCTGAACATAGGTAGTGACCTATGTCCCGTACACGCTTAAAATAGCACCCCAGCACTCACTAAGTCCATGAAAATGGCACTGGAGTTTGTGGAGGCACCTTTGCTGGTGCAGGGATGCCCTCACACATAGGTACTTGCACCCTGCCCTCTGGGCTTGGAGGGCCTGCCATAGGGGTGACTTATAGTGACCTGGTGCAGTGACCTATGGTGAAAAAGGGTGCATGCACCCTTTCACGCAGGCTGCAATGGCAGGCCTGCAGAACACTTTGCATGGGCTCCCCATGGGTGGCATAATACTTGCTGCAGCCCATGGGGATCCCCTGGACCCAAATGCCCTGGGTACCTGGGTACCATTTACTAGGGACTTACATGGGGCACCAGTATGACAAATGTGGGGTGAAAATGGTACAAGTTACCAAGTTAGAAGGGAGAGAGCATAATCATTGGGTTCCTGGTTAGCAGGATCCCAGTGAACACAGTCAAACACACTGACAACCAGCAGTAAATGGGTGTAACCATGCCAAGAAAGAGGGTACTTTGCTACAGCCCCCAAAAATCCTTCAGATGTCCCTGCCTAATAATATTGCTTGTTCGGCTAAGAAAAAAACCTGAGTAGACTTGATGGAGGCGCATGGGTAATCTTTTTACCTTTGGCATAAAGGAGAAAATAACACAGAGAGAAAGAAAAGTTGAGAAAACACAGACATTTAAAAGACAAAAGCAGCTAGATAAAGCAAAACAAATAAAGTGAGAGTAAAAGACAATAAAGTAAAGAAAAGGAGGGGAAACAGAAAAAAATTGAAAGAGCAAATGGAAAAGAAATGGATCCAGAGCTTGAAAAGACGAAGACAGAAGAAGAGGAAATAAAACAGCATTAAAACAGGCATTGCAAGTACTAGGCAGGTTACTGGCTCTAATGCTCGTGAAACTGTACAAAGAGATAATAGACGGACTGCAAAGATCTGTGAGTAACCAGCAGATTACTGGTTTCAATACCACTGACATCACCTAAGGGGTCAATGCACCCACTGCTGAAATTTGCATTTTTACGTACTGGGTCCAGATCCCAGAATAGAGAAGTATCTGCCTCCTAGCAGAGGACTGAGGTGTATGACCTTCATATCAGCAGCATGATATAGGTAAAAAGAGGAACTTTGCAACAAAAGGGTTGTTTAGGTCTGAAGCTGACTGTATGGTACAATCAAAACAGCACGACCTTCCATGCAAAACTGGTCTCTCCTTTACTTTTAAATATAAATACACTGTAACAAAACTTTTTTTAATTATGTTGGATGTTGTTTATGTATATGGCAAAATGTTATGGTTTTAACTAACTGAAACAATAAAACAATCTGTAATCTGTAATCATTGAGAAGGACGGGAACACGGTTCTCAGCACTCCAGTGCCTCCACCTCCCCTTCTTTATTCAGCCCAGAGCTCACTCAACGCACAGCAGATGATATTTAAACCTCGTTTTATGCCATTGACTGAGCGAACTGCCCTGACGAATTCAGGGTCTGATATGTGCCACAGTGGAATACACAGAGAGGATGACGCCTGGCTTAGCGATGGGGGGCGCACACTGCAAGATCCAGTGCTTCTGCGCTGCTGTCCTCATCCATTGACCTGCCCGGTCGCCCCTTGGGTAACGGGCTCCAACGTCATCAATGAAGTGGACAGAAGGGTGTCCGGGTGGAGTGGGTGTGAAGATTATCCTGGACGGGCTGCGGCCTACGGAACTTTTGCTTCTCACATCCATGCCTCCTCATACCCATTTGGGACACCAAAGGGACCATGTTTGGACAGTTATTACTTGTGGCACCCGTTGTGCCAATGCGTTGCGAGTTGGACGCAGCCCAGTAAGCTCTCTCTTTGTTTACAGCTGCTTCTTTAACATACTTTTCTTTGTACCTTGTACCGTCATTATGTCACCAGGACACACTCTGAAGGAGACCATTCCAGCAGGTTGCTGGCATGGTTGGTATGTGGTGAACAACAGCGCACTCCCATAGGGGCCATAAGACTGAATTCCGGTGCAGTGGTTAATACACAAGCAGAAATAAATGACACATTCAAGCAATACTACAGCACTCTGTATGCGGCGAGGCCCCCCCCAACAGCAGGGCAGTTGGCAGACTTTTTCTACACACTCCCCTTAACTTGCCTCTCCGTAACTCAGCAGATGGAATTAGAGAAACCCATAGACTCTGAGGAGATTCAGCTGGTTCTGCAACAATTGGCCCGTAACAAAGCTCCGGGCAGCGTTGGTCTCCCGGTGGAATACTATCGCACATTCTCAGCGCAGATAATCAAACCATATATGGAAATGTTGCATGAGGCACTAACGAAAAGGCAGCTTCCGGATTCTCAGCGCGAGGCAGTAATAGTGGTTCTCTCTAAGCCAGGTCTTGATCCATTAGATGTCCGGTCATACCGCCCCCTCTCACTGTTAAATATGGACTGCAAGCTACTGGGTAAGGTCCTTGCGAACCGTCTGCTCCCGCTGAAGTAGTCTCTGGTTCATGATGACCAGTCGGGAATCATTCCTGGTCGGAATACCTTCATAATCATTAGATGCCTGTTACGACTCATGTCGGACGCCCCAGAGTTAGAATATGAGCGGGTCGCGGTATCCCTCGATATAGAGAAGACGTTCGATACCCTGGGCTGGCCCTTTTTAATGGAGGCATTGAGACGCAAGGGGTTCAGGAAGGTATTCATGCGGTGGATCAACATCTTGTATTCTGGCCCTACTGCCCGGGTTAAGACAGGCGGGATTATATCAGAAAGGTTTCCTGTTTGGGAGGGGCACGAGACAGGGTTGCTCACTATCGCTGCTATTATTTGCATTGGCGATTGAACCACTAGCGACACAGCTTTGACGTAGGGCTCAAAAGTGGGGCATACCTGATGGTGATAAACACCAGATTGTTTCCCTCTACACGGATGACACATTGATATATCTGCGCAATTGCACTGCGTCGCTCCCTGACCTACTGCAGCTATTGGACCTATTTGGGGACCTATGGACCTATCAGGCCTGCATGTGAACTGGTCAAAGTCCTGCCTGTTCCCACTGACACCGGTTCCCACTGACACTATCTCAACACATGTACTACCATTGTGTTATACCACCTTTAAATACCTAGGTATACAAATATATCACACTGCAGTCAACCTTAGAGAGGGAAACCTGGGACATACGATCAGATCGGTTAAGGGCTCCTTGCTGTTTTGCCGCTCGCTCCCGTTATCCCCAATGGGGAGGGTGGCAATCACAAAGATGATAATACTCCCACAATTGCTATACCACTTCTCCGCACTAGTGACAGTAATCCCCTGTGTCTTCTTCACATTGCTGAACAGTCTGATGACTGACTTGGTGTGGGGCAGCAGACGACAGCGAGTAGCACTTGCCGACACATACTTACCGCTCGCACAGGGGGGCCTAGTTACCCCGCATTACGAGCTCTACTACGCAGCAGCGTGGTTACATTGGACACTGCGCTGGATGCAGGACTCCCCGAATACAGACGCAAAGCTGGTACATGCCACCCTGGGTCACACCAACGTGCTGCGATGGCTATTAGACCATAACAGCCCAGCACATCAATACAATATCCTGATGAACGTAGCTCGCAGGTGCTGGCACCGCTACATACTGGAGGGGCACCAGAATCCACCAGGATCTCATTGCTGGCTATCGCAGGGGTCTGGAAATTGGCTGGACAACACAGGCTGACTTTATGGCCTGCAAAGGGCATACATATAATTGGGGACATATTCAAAGTGGGCCACATCATGTCCTACACTGAGCTCACGCTAACACACAACGTGGGACGGGGATGGTTCATAACGAACTGTGCCCTACAACAGCTCATACGCAGAACATGGCGTTGCGGGGACAACGAACCCCCAACCTCCCCTCTCTTACACAACTTATTAGCTGGCCTGGGAACTCACTGCAGCACATCTCAGATATATGGTGTTTTGCTTGGAAGCCCAGACGTGGTTCAAGCAAGAGCAAAGGCTAGATGGGATCGGGTTCTTCCTACGCCGCTGACACAACAGGCATGGTGCACCGCACTCAGTCTGACATGAGAAGTGTTGCGTAACCCTAGATTCTGTTACACACAATTCAATTATTTACATCAAACCTAGCTATCCCCGCATAGGCTCCAGTGTATGTTCCCCCAGGCTAGCCAGGAATGCCCACGATGTGGCGACTCAGACGCCACCTTTTACCACATGATGTGGGACTGCCCGCCGGTCCTGCGGTCTGTGCATGCCATAACTTCATTAACCGCTGAACTAATGGAACACCCACTGTCCCCCACACCCGAATCCTGTCTGTTAGGTATCCGCCCGAGACCCAAGGGGGGGGAACGGGTGCACAGAAGCATCGAACTGGCATTCGTACTGTTCAAACGCCTTCTGGCAATGCAATGGAAGGCACCAAACACGCCGGACACACACCGCTGGATGGGCGACCTGTTGAACTGGGAAAAAGCAGAGGCACAGGTACTACACTCACTCCGAGATAGAGGGTTGACGATCAAGGGATCACATGGGATACCCTCATCATCTCACTGTAGAATAAAGACGACACTTGAAGCCACTAGCAGTACTGCCTGATATGTATATTTTGCATGTCAGTAGCATTGCTTAGGTGAGATGACAATAGGGTATGCACATGGGAAGACGACCCGACATAACGCTTCATATTTCACGCTTCGGGGTTCCATATAGCTAACTAGAGCGCCTTGAGGTACACAACTGGGCCCGGCGCAATTGTCGCCTGTATCCACGCCATTCAGTACATACATAGCGGAATAGTAGACACCACGCATCAGCCATGGCGTTTATCACCCGGATCAACAACACCCACAGAATAACACAGGGCGCACTATTACCTGCAGTGACCACATTGATAGGCCGCCTGTAGTTGCCTGCCTCCAGCTATCAATTTCTAACGTTAGTGAATGAATCATTTAATTTGTCAGAACATAACATTGCCAGGGGTGTAACCCCTCTCTCTCCTCCACCCTCCCCCCTCTCCCCGCCAGAGATCGCCCCCAAGCTGTCACTATCTTACCTCCTTCTTGTTTCTACTCTTTCTTATCTTTCTTGACCTCTCTACACTGTTTCCCTCTCTCTGTTGTTGATCTACAAGTTGGTATTATGGTGAAGATAGTGCTGTGGCGCTCGAATGTACATGATGTTGTGTGTCAAATAACAATAAAGAGATTAAAAAAAAAAAGTGTCCAATTGGACACTACCAGGTTCCCCCTAAAACGCCTACTAAATTCAGTATTTAGTGGGCTCCCCTAGACCAAGGAACCAGCACCAAAGACGACCACAGCTTGAGAACAGAGGACCTGCTGCACCAGAAGAGGATCCAAGACCCCTGCCTCCTACACCAGAGTCCCGACAATCGTTGCTGCAGAGGAGCTGATCACTGGACCGCGTACAAACAACCCAGAGAACCTTTAGGCTTTGCCAATAGCCGAGATCTACCTCCTGAGTGAAGGCATCACTCAAGAAAAAGAAGAAACCCAGAAGAAACTAGAAAACCGGTGAGAACCACTTCACCGACCGACCGATATCTCCACAACTGGAAGCTGCAGCCAAACCCAACAACACACCAACGGCAGCCGAGACAAAACCTCCAAGTGTGCCAACTTTGGTGGCACTGCATCCTCCTGTGGCCGAGTTGTGCCAATACCCCAGGTACTGGTCCGTGCACTTCCGATAACACCAAAAACAGCTCACCCAGAGCTGCAACTGGACCAGGAGGAAGCCCTAGTCAAGGGACTTCAGGAACAACCTGAACCTCCCACAGAGTGCCCTTGTTGCCCTGAAAGACCCCCGGAAGAAGACTTACCTCCAGCTCCAAAAGGCTCCAGTGCGCACATCTCCAAGTCCTTCATTTTGCCCTGCGTCCGGCCACCCAGAGCCTTGCATCGCGGAACTAGCTATGTGCCACAGGTTCACAACCCCGTGCTACCTCGACAGCCCAAGGAGGCCCCAAGGCACCACCTTTCTATCTGCAAACCACCTCCTTTTCCAGGTGGTCCAAGTGGCTCTGTGCCTGTGCCAAGAGCCTTTCCAGCAATGCTCCTGCCGGAACCGGGAGCCACCCGAGATTCTCCAGCTGGCACTGAGTGCCCACCAACCTCATCAACCACCCTGCAAAAGAAGAGACTGGTAACTCACAGATTTCATATGCATTTTTTTAGGTGGCCTTCCATTGATTCCTATGGTGCGTAATTACGCCAGAAAGACTAACTTTATTAAAACTTTGAAAAATCATATCTAAAAAAAGTACTTAACCTATCTGGACCATCTTGGGCCTGAAAATTATATAAAAGTCTGAAGTATTTTTTATAAAAATCTGGTCTCAAGTTATTCATTGACACATCTTCTGGATTAGTCTAACTGCTCAACCAGCTACCATAAAAATTGGAGCATTAGGTGATCTGATTTTTACCTATGGAAACCAATGTGTGGTTGCCTGGACCCCCTGCATAGTGTACCTAGTTTTGTACACTACATAGAGAGCCAGCCTCCTACAATTCCATCACTGATACTTTGTCTTCAGGTTAAAACTCCAACAGAGTGGCCTTTAAGTCATACCAGCTTTCCATTACTTCTTGACTGGCCTCAAGGTTGCTTTTTGCCTGCTGCATGAGCTGAGTCCTGTTGCCTCAAGTCTTCAAGAGTGGGACACTCTTCCTGCGCTTTGCAGAATTCTTCCCTGGTGGGCCACCCTCAGTAAGCTCAGGTAGGTCACCTAGTGTGGCAATGTCCTCCCCGGTTGGCTCATTGGCCTCCTCCTCAGGGACCCCGTTAATCTCCACCGTGGGAACTTCTGGGACCAATTTCCCATGCCCCTTGCCCCTCTCCTTGGCAGCTGTTTGGGCCATTCTTCCAGGCTCCAGACACCCTTGACTTCCCTCCTGGGCAGCCATGGACTGTGTGGTCATACAGACCCACTCAGGCAATCCCATCATCTCCAAGTGAGACCTGAGCTCTACCTCCCCCCAGGTAGTGTGCTCAAGGTTTCTGCTTAACAGATAATCTACCGGCATGGCAGAACTCACAGCTACTTTCCAAGTACCAGAGAGCCCCCCCCACATTCAAAGGGAACCAGAGCTACCAGTAGGTGGCTCTGACGATTGTCAGCGACTATAACTTGGTGGAATGTGTTTGGTAGGACCTGCTCTGCTGACACCAGCTGACCCTTGACAGTAGCTCTTGTGTCACATAGAGCCTCCACCCGTTGCCCATTAATGGTGACCCATTGCCTATACTTAGAAGTACTGGCAGGCATGTGGGCATGTGACCATATCTGCATCTCTCAGGGATACTGGTTACCTCTGTCTGCTCCCCAAAACTAACTGGCACTACCTCCTCCCCGAGTGCTACACTAGCCAACCCAGGTGTCTGCCCACCAGTGGGGGCCTGTGCCCTCTTTGGACATTTGGAGTCGCCCTTAGAGTGACCGTACTTGGGGCACTCTGTACATTGGAGTACAAACCTCCCTGTTTTATGATCAAAGAACCCTTTCTTCTTAGGATTAATCTGAAACTGGTTACCACTATTCCGTTGAGAATTATGTTGGGGGCCTTTAGAGAACTTATTATTTTTTAGTTATTCTCCCCCCTCTTTCTTCTGTTGGAAACCCTGACCACCTTTGTGGGTGCCACCCCCCCAGATACCTTTTTGGACACTTTGGTGCTAGCCCAGAGGTCCACCTCGTCAGCAAGCTTTCCTGGGATCAGTCAGTTTACTGTCAACTAGGTGCTGGCACAACTCTGTAAAGCAAATACTGTGTTTTCTCTGGAATAAATTGTACAACCCAACATAATCACTGACTTTACTGCCCCACACCCAGCTATTCAATATGCCAGTTCGGTAGGAACCAGTGTTACCATGTTTCGGGGAGAGAGCATATGCACTTACCACTGGACAGCAGTCCTAAAACCTGAGAAAACAAAGTGTCAGAAAAATGGAGGGAGGCAGGGAAAAGTTGGGGGATGACCACCCTAAGGCTATCAGGTCTAACAACTCCCCATGCCAGTTCGTCAATCCACCTCATGAACCCTGTGCACCTCTGGAGCTAACTCATATGCCTGAGACCACTGGTGTGTGTCACCCCCTCCTGAGAAACCAAGTCTCTGGGTATGTGAACTTTTCTTCAGTACTGGATATGGTACTTTCGCTGCCACCATCTGAGCTGAACTCAGCCTTCCTGGCTTCCAGCTCCATTAGACTGAGCTCCTGAGCTAGAAGAGTTTTCTCTTCCTCAAGGGCCAGTTTAATTTCCTCCAAAGCTTTTTCTCTCTCCGTTAACCGGAGCTTTACCAGCTCCAACTCAAGCTTCCTCGCTCTCTGCCTAGTCTCTAGCTCCTCTGGAGACCGACCTGGAGAGGAAACACTGCTGCCAGCTCTGGGGGGAGCTCTTCCACCATTCCGGCTAGTCTCCCACCCCACAGGCGATGCTTGTTCCTCTAGCTATCCCAGGTGCAGACTTTGTTCCTCTTCCTCCACAACATCCTTCTCATCTTCTCTATGCTCACCAGCCTCCTGGGCTGCCAACCAACCCCTCAGAGCCTTTTGCAGCTCCTCCTTCCTAGTAAGGTCTTTGAAAGGATATTTGAACTTCTGGCAGAACTTTTTATGCTGAGGTACTGTATAGGTTTCCAAACTTGCCTACTCAACACCAAATCTGCAGCAACAGCTGATCACTCACCAGACTGAGACATGATTGTGGCCAAAACTCAAGAGTTGCAAAAACCGAAAGAGAAAAACAGTATGCTGGTCTGTAATAATCTGTGATATGGAGGTAGTGTACACCAATCACTGTATCTAAAGTACAAATACAAGTCTGCATCCTCTCTACTGATCACCAGTGTTAGAAATGGGGTCCCTAGTTGGCAGTCAGTTTACACCCTGTCCAAGTAGGGGTCCTCACTCTAGTCACAGCCATGGACTCCCTGCTCATCCCCTTGGTAGTTCGGCTCAAGCAGTCAGCCTTATCTCAGAGGCAGTGGGTAAAGTATTTGTACACACACAGTAACACAGTGAAAACACCACAAAAGTTATCCACCCCAGTTTAGAAACATAGCAATATTTATCTGAATAAACCAAGACCAGAACAACGTAAATCAAACACATACAAATAGAGATATCGCTTTTTAAAGTTTAAAAGAGTCTAAGACCTGAAGAATCAACAGTTATATCCTTATAACACACAGTACCTTGGATGCGTCAAAAACAAAGGCGATGCGTGCCGCACAGGATGTGATGCATCGGAAAAGCAAGCGATGCACCAATTCTTTTCCCACTGGACAGGCGATGCATTGATTCTTTTCCCGCTGTGTGGGTGATGCATTGTTTTTTTCCTGCCAAACGGGTGATGCGTCAATTCTTTCCTCACAGGAAAGTCGATGGGTGGAAGCCTTACTGTGGTGCAGCGTTGATGAAGAAAATGACGTCCAAGGGTGATGCGTGGAAAATCCAGACGCACAGCAAAGATGAATCCACACTGAAGCAGGGTATGTTTCAATTCCGCAGTCAGAAGACAGACACTGCAACGATTTTTCAGCCGTGGTACAGGGGCTGCATTGATTTTTCAGCAACAGTGGCTCAGTGCATGGATTTTTCTTCAGGTCACCAGTTTCCACTTTCAAGGTCCCAGGGACTGGAATTGGCACCACTTGGCAAGTTAGGTCTCTCCGCAGAAGAGCCAAGGTACTGGCAGATTACGTCTTTGATGTCCCGGAGACTTCCTAACAGGAGGCAAGCTCAGTCAAGCCCTTTAAGAACCTTGGAAAGCAGAATGAAGATATGAGAGTCCAGTCCATTCACTCCTAGGGCAGAAGCAGCAGGCCAGCACAGCAAAGCAACAGGCAGAAAGGCAGTTCCTCCTACAGCATCCAGCTCTTCTCCCTGGCGGAATGACCTCAGTCCAGAAGTGTTCTGAAGTTGTGGTGTCAGAGGCCCAATACTTATACTCAATTCTGCCTTTAAAGTAGGCAAACTTCAAAGGAAAGTCTTTGAAGTGTACAAGACAGACCCTGCTCTCCCGGCCCTGGCCCCAGACACACTCTAGGGGGTTGGGGACTTCTTTGTGGAAGGACACACAGCGCTTTTCAGGTTCAAGTGTCAGCTCCTCCCTCCACTCAAGCCCAGGAAGACACATCAGTATATGCTGGGCACACCTCAGCTCCCTTTGTGTGGCTGTGTAGAGTGAGTTCACAAACAGCCCAACTGTCATCCTGACCCAGAAGCGTATTTCACAGCCAGGCAGAAGCACAGAATGGTTAAGCAAGAAAATGGCCACTTTATAAAAGTGGCATTTTCAAACTTACAAGTTAAAAACCAACTTCACCAAACGATGTATGTTTAAGCTTTTAAGTTATGAGTTCAGAGACCCCAAACTCCACATCTTTATCTGCTCCCAATGGGAAATTACACTTAAACGATGTTTCAAAGCAATCCTCATGTTAACCTATGGGAGTGCAGGGCCTTACCATAGTGAAAACCAAATTTAGCAGTATGTCACTATCAGGAAAGGTAAAGTACACCAGTACATGTTCTACCTTTTAAATACACTACACCCTGCCCATGAGGCTGCCATGGGCTTAATTTAGGGGTGACTCACATGCTGTGAAAGGGAAGGTTTAGGCCTGGCAAGTGGGTACACTTGCCAGAACTGGCATTTTAAAATTGCCCACGCAGACACTGCAGTGGCAGATCTGGAACATGTTTATAGGGCTACTAATGTGGGTGGTACAATCATTGCTGTAGGCCCACTGTTGGAAAATGGGTTATTGGTAAGGGCAGGTAAGTACCTACACTTAGCAATAGACCACTAACCTCCACTTAGGTCCAGTTAGGTCTCAGTAAATTAAACCCAGCTCAACCCTTGGTAGCTTGGCAACGAGTGACAAGGCTTAACTTAGGAGACAGAGTGTAAAGCATTCAAATATCACAAAACAGTAATTAAATAAAACACAGGAAACAGTTTAAATATCCAAAACCAATGTATAAACATAGATTATATTTTTACCTTTAAAATGACACAAAAACGAATAAAATCGGATAAGGGGAACCGGATATATGAATTTTTAAAGAATTATTGTTTTCTAATACCTAGAAACAAAAAGCGCCAATCTGGTCATCTGGTCGCACCTCGACTGGGGCAAAGTCAAAGTTTAAGGCTGACCACGATGGAGCCTGGCTCGCGGGAGGCCTCGATCAAAAGTTTACCTTCGCACTTAGTCGTTTTTCTGAAGATTTTCTTCAGCGGGACGAACCTGCCAGTCCAATCCGACCTCCTGGAACTCTTCTCCGGATATGCGTTGCGGGAGCCCTCAGTGGAGATTTTTACCTTCGGACTTAGTCATTTTTTCGAGGTGAAAATCCTTTGACCGGGGTAAACCTGGATCTTGATCCGACGTCCTTGGAGCCCTCCTCGGATACGCTGGCTGGGAGGTCCCAGCCAACTTTTTACCTTCGGACTTAGTCTCTTATTTGGAGATTTTCTTCCCCCGGACGTACCTGCAAATCAGGGCGGGTCGCAGTTGAGGCAAGCCAGCTAGAGTTGCCACGGCGGGTCGGTCCCTCTATGGAGCTTTTTTTTCAAAAGTTCTCCAAACTCCTCCAAACTTCTGGATCTTCTCCCAGATGTTCCTTTAAGGTTCTTTTGGGGTCCAGAACTCGCCCCAAAGTTCCAGAAGCTCTGAGATGATCCTTGGGGGTGTGGACTACAACTCCCAGAATGCACCTGGTGCAAACTCCTTTTTGGCCACTGAACAGTAGTGAGCTGGTTGATTTCTTGAGGAGTTGGTGCAGGGGACTCTGGTTAGCAATTTTTCACCTGTAGCAAACAGGGACTCCCTCCTTGAACCAGTTGAAGTCAGGCAAAGTCCTTCTTGTGGTGAAGCCCAAGTGTGCAGCTGGTGCAGTCCTTCAGAGTGCAGGGCCCAGGTGCAGGCCAGGGGTCCAGCAGGGCAGTCCTTCTTCTTCTGTAGTTCTTCCCTGTAGGGATCTGGTAGGGAACTGAGGTGTGGGTGCAGGTCTGCCAGTTTTATCCTTGCTCCTGGGTGAAAAAAAGGGGGGTCCTGATTCTCCAATCAGGGGCAGGGTCTTTCCCCCTGTGATGACCACTTCCTGGGAAGTATGGCAAAAATCAATCCCAGGAGGCAACATTCGTCAAAAATCCATCATGGCTGAAAGTGATTTTTAGAGGTTACATCTGGCTGGGCCCACCCACTGGTGTGGCTAAAAATCATAAACACACCCCTCTCCTGCCCTCTCCTAATCTAATCAAGGGGGCACTTAGTTGTCTGGGGTTGCAGGATGTGGGGGTGTTGCTGGGTTGCTCCAAATGTCCTTCTCTGCCTTTGAAGACCAGTTTGGCAGCCCTCCCCCTTCCTGCCTCACCATCTGCTGAGGGGAGATCTCCTCCCACAGGCACATCTCTTTGTATGTCTCATCAAGGCAGCCTGGCCAGGCTGCCAGAGACTGGCCAATCACAGCACAACAGCAAAAACAATGCAGGGCTGAAGTTGGCAACTTTTCAGGTAAAGTTTAAACCTCTTTACCTGAACAAGTTATATTAAATCTAACAACTGGAAGTTGTGGGATTTATTATAACAATTAATTTGATACCCAACTCTTTGTATCTGTCACTTAAGGGGACTTTTAAAATAAAAATAAAGTCTCTCCATTCTAGCCTATGAAGGCCATTCACTACAATGATAGAAAAAACGAATTTGACTGTTTTTACCTCACCAGGGCTTATACAACTATTTTTATAAGGTCCCTGCTTATAGTTACATGGCACCCAGCCCTGGGGGCACATAGGGCACACCTTAGGGGTGACTTATATGTACAAATAAGGTAGTTTAAGACTTTGGAACTACTTTTAATTCCAAAGTCGAATTTGCATATAACTTTAATTTAAAAGCAGCCAGCAAAGCAGGCCTGCCAATAAAATGACACTGGGCACCTCAGCAGTGCACCTATGGGTGCACTACCTATGCTGGGGTCCCTAAACCTACATGCCCTACCATATACTAGGGACTTATAGATAGGTTGACTTAGCCAATTATAATTAGCCTAATTTGCATATTGATTTTACACAGAGCAAAGGCCCTGGGACTGGTTAGCAGTACCCAGGGCACCATCAGAGTCAGGCAAACACCAGCCAAAAGTGGAAAATGGGGGCAAAAAGTTAGGGGGCCTCTGCAATCAGCCCTGTTTTCTCACACAAGCCCCTCCCCCCCCAGCCCACACGCCCAGGAGATTCAGCCCAACCCTGGGAGAGTCTTCCTGGCTTGTCAGGTGAGGAAGACAGTGAAGAGAACAGGCTGTCGCTTTGCAGGGCCTACTCTGCCTTACATCCTCCTGCCATGGTCACTCCCTCTGGGTAGTGAATCCATCCCAACAGTGAAAGGACTAATCTCAAACTTAAACTTCCCTCTAGGGGGTCTTCCTCCTCTCTCTCTGCCAACTTGGGTAGTGAGGTCCACACCCCACCTAATCCTAACTTTGCTAGGGCAACACTTAGATTACCCAAAGAGGTCACCCAACACTTTAGCAACCCCACCATGACCAACAGGGTCAGGGGGCACACTTTGCTTTTGGCCCTGGGGTCTGCCTCCCAGGCCAAGTACAGTGCTGCCAGGAAGGCTAGCACCCAGCAGAGGCTACTGACAGCTGTCAGTACCCAGAACCACACCCTACGCTCTCCACTGACAGGTGGCTGAGCTGCTTTAGGGGCAACTGTGGGGTCCTGGCACCCCTCTTTCTGTCTAGAGTGGGGGGCTACCACCTCCTGTGGCAGACACCCTCCTTCCACTCTCCCTTCTGACAGTTCAGGGGCAACACCCTGCATCTGAACAGCTGCCTGACTACTCAGGACTTCTTTGGGGTCAGGTGAGGTCTCACCAGTGCCAACTCTGGACTCCCCCCCCTACTGGGGCAGAAGGCCTTTGGCTCCCTGGAACTCTCTTTAAGAGTGGCCCACACTTCCTTTTCTTCTTTCCTTTTCTTGGGGACCCCTGTCTCCTAACTGTAGGGACTGACTCCCCAGGACTTTGGGTAGGGGGGGCGCCCTAGGCGACCGCCCCATCTGGGACCAGACTCACCTCTGGGAGGTCATTGCCCAGGATACAATCTAGGGGGAGGTCAGCACTGACTACCACCCTAAACCAGCCAAGGATACCCTCCCTCTCTAGGGGCACTATGGCTACAGGTTTGGAGGTGACCTCCCCTGTGGCTATCCTGACTTTCCTGGTCTCTCCTGGGACATACATGTCTGGGGTCACTAACTGGTCACTCACTATAGTGTGACTGGCACAGGTGTCTCTCGGGCCAGTGGTAGGGATCCCATTCACCTGAATGGGGTGGAAGTGCCTACTCACACCCTCAGGGATCACCAGCTTACCATCTGGTCCTGTCTCCCAGCTCAATGCTAGGAGGACTTCATCATCTGAGGAGTCCTCCTCCATGGCTACACTGGACAGCCCAGTGCTAACCACCTTCTTTGGACAGGCTGCATCTCCTCTGAAATGACCTATCTGCTGACAGTCAAAGCAAGCCTTACTGTCCAAGAGCTTTTTTAACCCTGGGTCTCCCTGTCTCTGCTTGTCAGAGTGGGAGTGGGATTTACTCTCCTCCTTCTTAGGGTTCTGGGGTACAGAGGGTGTAGGAAGTTGGCTCTGTATGTACTATTTCAAAGTAAGAAATAGCATGCACAGAGTCCAAGGGTTCCCCTTAGAGGTAAGATAGTGGCAAAAAGAGATAATTCTAATGCTCTATTTTGTGGTAGTGTGGTCGAGCAGTAGGCTTATCAGAGGGTAGTGTTAAGCATTTGTTGTACACACACAGGCAATAAATGAGGAACACACACTCAAAGACAATTCCAGGCCAATAGGTTTTTATATAGAAAAATATATTTTCTTGGTTTATTTTAAGAACCACAGGTTCAAGATTTACAAGTAATACTTTAAATGAAAGGTATTTCACTCAGGTATCTTAGGAACTTTGAATCATCACGATAGCATGTACAGTTTTGGCACAAATGGCAATAAGCTATTTTAAAATTAGACACTGCAAAATTCAACAGTTCCTGGGGGAGGTAAGTAAATGTTAAGTTCACAGGTAAGTACAACACTTACAGGGTTCAAAGTTGGGTCCAAGGTAGACCACCGTTGGGGGTTCAGGGCAACCCCAAAGTTACCACACCAGCAGCTCAGGGCCGGTCAGGTGCAGAGGTCAAAGTGGTGCCCAAAACGCATAGGCTTCAATAGAGAAGGGGGTGCCCCGGTTCCAATCTACCAGAAGGTAAGTACCCGCGACTTCGGAGGGCAGACAAGGGGGGTTTTGTAGGGCACCGGGGGGGACACAAGTCAGCACAAAAAGTACACCCTCAGCGGCTCAGCGGCGGCCGGGTGCACAGTGCAAACAGGCGTCGGGTTTGCAATAGGTTTCAATGGGAGACCCAGGGGTCTCTTCAGCGATGCAGGCAGGCAAGGGGGTGGGGCTCCTCGGGGTAGCCACCACCTGGGCAAGGGAGAGGGCCACCTGGGGTCGCTCCTGCACTGGAGGTCGGATCCTTCAGGTCCTGGGGGCTGCGGGTGCAATGTGTTTCCCAGGCGTCGGGTTCTTTGAAGCAGGCAGTCGCGGTCAGGGGGAGCCTCTGGATTACCTCTGCAGGCGTCGCTGTGGGGGCTCAGGGGGGGGTCAACTCTGGCTACTCACAGGGTCGTAGTCGCCGGGGAGTCCTCCCTTTAGTGTTGGTTCTCCGCAGGTCGAGCCGGGGGCGTCGGGTGCAGAGTGGAAAGTCTCACGCTTCCGGCGGGAAATGTGTGGTCTTTAAAAGTTGCTTCTTTGTTGCAAAGTTGCAGTTTCTTTGGAACAGGGCCGCTGTCCTCGGGAGTTCTTGGTCCTTTTAGATGCAGGGTAGTCCTCTGAGGCTTTAGAGGTCGCTGGACCCTGGGGGACGCGTCGCTGTTGCAGTTTTTCACGAAGTGGGGAGACAGGCCGGTAGGGCTGGGGCCAAAGCAGTTGGTGTCTCCGTCTTCTCTGCAGGGCTTAAGGTCAGCAGTCCTTCTTCGTCTTCAGGTTGCAGGAATCTCTCTTCCTAGGTTCTGGGGGCCCCTAAATACTCAATTTAGGGGTGTGTTTAGGTCTGGGGGGTTAGTAGCCAATGGCTACTAGCCCTGAGGGTGGCTACACCCTCTTTGTGCCTCCTCCCTGAGGGGAGGTGGGCACATCCCTAATCCTATTGGGGGAATCCTCCATCTGCAAGATGGAGGATTTCTAAAAGTCAGAGTCACCTCAGCTCAGGACACCTTAGGGGTTGTCCTGACTGG
Source organism: Pleurodeles waltl (assembly GCF_031143425.1). Taxonomy (NCBI): domain Eukaryota; kingdom Metazoa; phylum Chordata; class Amphibia; order Caudata; family Salamandridae; genus Pleurodeles; species Pleurodeles waltl. The sequence continues at coordinate 60,805,857 of NC_090444.1, read as the reverse complement.
CCAGTGACTCCTCCTTGTTTTTCTCCTTATCTCCTCCGGCCTTGCAGCCAAAAGTGTTGCAGTTCCTGCAGGGGGAGGTGGGAAGCACCTCCACCCAGTACAGGCTTTGTTACTAGCCACGGAGTGACAAAGGCACTCTCCCCATGTGGCCAGCAACATGTCTCCGTGTATGACAGACTCCCAGCCCATATACTCTTATGGCTACCCTGCACTTCCAATGTCTAAGGTTTTGCTTAGACACTGTAGGGGCATAGTGCTCATGCACCTATGCCCTCACCTATGGTATAGTGCACCCTGCCTTAGGGCTGTAAGAGCTGCTAGAGGGGTGACTTATCTATGCCAGAGGTTGGCATGGCACCCTGAGGGGGGTGCCATGTCGACTTAGTCATTTTCTCCCCACCAGCACACACAAGCTGGCTAGCAGTGTGTCTGTGCTGAGTGAGGGGTCCCCAGGGTGGCATAAGACATGCTGCAGCCCTTAGAGACATTCCCTGGCATCAGGGCCCTTGGTACCAGGGGTACCAGTTACAAGGGACTTACCTGGATGCCAGGGTGTGCCAATTGTGGAGACAAAGGTAAGGGTTAGGGAAAGAACACTGGTGCTGGGGCCTGGTTAGCAGGCCTCAGCACACTTTCAAATCATAACTTGGCATGAGCAAAGGCAAAATGGCAGTGGGTAACGATGCCAAGGAGGCATTTCCTTACAGAGGGAGTCTCTGTGGTGGGCTTACCACCTCCCTCCTCAGGGTTTTGGGGACCTGACCCCCCGCCTTCTTGGAGTCTCCCCCCGGGACTTGACAACCACCCTGGTTCTCAACCACTCATCAGCTGCCTCCCCTAGCTCTCTAGGGTTGGTCCGTTTAGAGTCCACTAGATGCTGGCGTAACCTTTCTTGGATACAATTGGTCAAGATGTGCTCTCTCGTGATCAGATTGTATAACCCCTCATAAGTATTTACTTTGTTACCATGAATCAACCCTCTAGTGCCTTAAGTGAGGTATCTACAAAGTCAACCCAAGACTGGGTATTGACCTTCTGGGTGCCCCTGACCTTCCTCCTATAGTGCTCTGGGGTCAGACCAAACTTCTTGGTTAAGCACCTTTTCATACTAAAGTATGAATCTGCCTCCTCCCCACTTAAGGTCAGAAGTCTATCCCGCCCTGAGTTGGGGACCAACTCTAATAAAAGTAAACCCCAGTATTGAGGCCTAACCCTTCTCATTTAGACTGCCCTCTCAAATGCTTCCAACCACTTGTCTATGTCATCCCCCTCTAAATAAGCAGGAACCACCCCCTTGGGTAATCTGGGGCAAAAAAAAAACACCCATGGACACCTCAGCTTCTCTGTCACTGCCACCATCTATTTTCTCTTTCTTTGCCCACTTTTTCTTTTCTAGGGCCAGCTTCTGTGCCTCCAAAGCTATGAATGCTAGCTGTGCCTCCAGCTCTCTTTCCCTCAGGGACAGGTTCTCTCCTCCTGAAGGGACCCCCTTCCCCCAACTAGCTTTGGGTATGACCCTAGTGACTGTGTGTAGTGAGGACCGGTCTTCCTCAACCTCACTTAGGCTCAGATGCCCTCCCTCCCCTGAGTGGTTGGAGCTAGCATCCTCCCCTGCTTCTCCCTCCTCTGAAGCATCCTCTGAGTCTACCTCTTGGGCCTCAGCCCATGCTGTCAGGGATTTGATCAGGACATGCTTCCTGAGGTCAGTGGTTGCAGATAACCTTCTTTCATTACACAACCCCCTAAGCTGGACTACTGTCAGTGTGGATAGGCTAGCCAGATCAAGCTCCATGGTTCCCTAGTTTTGTGTCAACAAAAACTTATTGCAAAAATTGGAAACAAGAATTTAGAAAAATCACAAAAATTCAATAATTGAAATTAATCCAAATTAAAAAGAATTTTTGCACTAGGACAATTTAAAGGATTTTTAATTTGCTTTACTTAAAACTGTAACGTGATACTGAACACAAGTACAGGATCCCACCACTGTGCACCAAAAATGTTGGAAAATGGGTTATTGGTAAGGGCAGGTAAGTACCTACACTTAGCAATAGGCCACTAACCTCCACTTAGGTCCAGTTAGGTCTCAGTAAATTAAACCCAGCTCAACCCTTGGTAGCTTGACAACGAGCAACAAGGCTTAACTTAGGAGACAGAGTGTAAAGCATTCAAATATCACAAAACAGTAATTAAATAAAACACAGAAAACTGTTTAAATATCCAAAACCAATTTATAAAAATAGATTAAAATGACACAAAAATGAATAAAATCGGATAAGGGGAACAGGAGATATGAATTTTTAAAGAATTATTGTTTTCTAGCGCCTAGAAACAAAAAGCGCCACTCTGGTCATCTGGTCGCACCTCGACCGGGGCAAAGTCAAAGTTTAAGGCTGACCGCGATGGAGCCCAGCTCGGCTACAGCCCGTGAGAGGCCTCGGTCAAAAGTTTACCTTCGCACTTAGATGTTTTTCTGAAGATTTTCTTCAGCGGGACGAACCTGCCAGTCCAATCCGACCTCCTGGAACACTTCTGCGGATACGTGTCGCGGGAGCCCTCGGTGGAGATTTTTACCTTCGGACGTAGTCGTTTTTTTCGAGGTGAAAATCCTTTGACCGGGGTAAACCTGGATCTTGATCCGACGTCCTTGGAGCCCTCCTCGGATACGCTGGCTGGGAGGTCCCGGTCATCTTTTTACCTTCGGACTTAGGGGGTCATACCTACCCTGGCGGTCATCGACCGCCAGGGTGGATGACCACGGAAGCACCGCCAACTGGCTGGAGGTGCTTCATTTGGGATTCCGACCGCGGCTGTAAAGCCGCGGTCGCCCAGCCGGGTCCGGCGGTTTCCCGCCGGATTTCCCCCAGCTGGGAGAATTTTCCATGGCGGCGCTGCAAGCAGCGCCGCCATGGGGATTCCGACCCCCTTCCCGCCAGCCTGTTTCTGGCGGTTTTTACTGCCAGGAACAGGATGGCGGGAACGGGTGTCGTGGGGCCCCCTAACAGGGCCCCAGCATGATTTTCACTGTCTGCATAGCAGACAGTGAAAATCGCGACGGGTGCAACTGCACCCGTCACACCCCTGCAACACCGCCAGCTCCATTCGGAGCCGGCTTCTGTGTTGCAGGGCCTTTCCCGCTGCCCAGCGGGAAAGTCTGAATGGCCCCCGCGGTCTTCTGACCACGGAGCGGTCATTTGACGGGGTAAGTTTGGCGGGCGGCAACCGCTGCCCACCAAACTTGGAATGACCCCCTTAGTCTCTTTTTTGGAGATTTTCTTCACCGGGACGAACCTGCATATCAGTCCGGGTCGCGGTTGAGGCAAGCCGGCTAGAGTTGCCGCGGCAGGTCAGTCCCTCTATGGAGCTTTTTTTTCAAAAGTTCTCCAAACTCCTCCAAACTTCTGGATCTTCTCCCAGATGTTCATTTAAGGTTCTTTTGGGGTCCATAGCTCACCCCAAGGTTCCAGAAGCTCTTAGATGATCCTTGGGGGTGTGGACTACAACTCCCAGAATGCACCTGGCACAAACTCCTTTTTGGCCACTGGACAGTGGTCAGCTGGTTGATTTCTTCAGGAGTTGGTGCAGGGGACTCTGATTGGCAATTTTTCACCTGTAGCAAACAGGGAGTCCCTCCTTGAACCAGTTGAAGCCAGGCAAATTCCTTCTTGTGGTGAAGCCCAAGTGTGCAGCTGGTGCAGTCCTTCAGAGTGCAGGGTCCAGGTGCAGGCCAGGGGTCCAGCAGGGCAATCCTTCTTCTTCTGTAGTTCTTCCCGGTAGGGATCTGGTAGGGAACTGAGGTGTGGGTGCAGGTCTGCCAGTTTTATCCTTGCTCCTTGGTGAAAAACAGGGGGGTTCCTGGGAAGTGTGGCAAAAATCAATCCCAGGAGGCAACATTCCTCAAAAATCCATCATGGCTGAAAGTGATTTTTGGAGGTTACATCTGGCTGGGCCCACCCACTGGTGTGGCTAAAAATCATAAACACACCCCTCTCCTGCCCTCTCCTAATCTAATCAAGGGGGCACCTAGTTGTCTGGGGTTGCAGGATGTGGGGGTGTTGTTGGGTTGCTCCAAATGTCCTTCTCTGCCTTTGAAGACCAGTTTGGCAGCCCTTCCCCTTCCTGCCTCACCATTTGCTGAGGGGAGATCTCCTCCCACAGGCACATCTCTTTGTGTGAAGCCAGACCACTTCACACCTCATCAAGCAGCCTGGCCAGGCTGCCAGAGGCTGGCCAATCACAGCACAGCAGCAAAAACACTGCAGGTCTGAAATTGGCAGCTTTCCAGGTAATGTTTAAAACTCTTTAGCTGAAAAAGTTATATTAAATCCAACAACTGGAAGTTGTGGGATTTATAATAACAATTAATTTGATACCAAACTCTTGGTATCTGTCACTTAAGGGGACTTTTTAAATTAAAATAAAGTCTCCCCATTCTAGCCTATGAAGGCCATTCATTACAATGAGGGAAAAACGAATTTGGCTGTTTTTACCGCACCAGGGCTTACAAAACTATTTTTATAAGGTCCCAGCTTATAGTTGCATGGCACCCAGCCCTAGGGGCACATAGGGCACACCTTAGGGGTGACTTATATGTAAAAATAAGGTAGTTTAAGACTTTGGAACTACTTTTAATTCCAAAGTCGAATTTGCATATAACTTTAATTTAAAAGCAGCCAGCAAGGCAGGCCTGCCTTTAAAATGACACTGGGCACCTCGGCAGTGCACCTATGCACTACCTAGGCTGGGGTCCCTAAACCTACATGCCCTACCATATACTAGGGACTTATAGGTAGGTTGATTTAGCCAATTATAATTAGCCTAATTTGCATATTGATTCTACACAGAGCACAGGCCCTGGGACTGGTTAGCAGTACCCAGGGCACCATCAGAGTCAGGAAAACACCAGCAAAAAGTGGAAAATGGGTGCAAAAAGTTAGGGGGCCTCTGCAATCAGCCCTGTTTTCTCACACCCAGTAGTAGCATTTGATTTACAGGCCCTAGGCACACATGGTGTATTATACTAGGGACTTACTAGTAAATCAAATATGCCAATGGATAAACCAATCACCAATACAATTTAGTCAGAGAACATATGCACGTTAGCACTGGTTAGCAGTGGTAAAGGGCCCAGAGTCCTAAAACCAACACAAACAGGTCAGTAGAATAGCAGGAAGAACGCAAAATGTTTGGGGATAACTCTGCAAAAAGGGGCAGGTCCACCATTACCTGCCCTGCAAGACTCTTATCAATGAGTCTGGGAGGGCACCCAGTGGCTAAAAACAGAAGGCTCGATCTGCCTATATATCCTTCCTAGTGCTTCACGTACATATTGTCCCCTTGCAGTGGTCACAGTGATCTCTGTACCTGGAAGGCAGAGCTTTATGTCGCAAGCACACCGTGGTCCCTGCAGCTGGCACACCGTGCCACCTTTGCTGTCTGACCCTCAAGAGCAACAGTTTCAGCTGGGTTTTGACAACAAGTTTCCTTTCTGCCAATTTGGTTGCCTAGAAAGAAATGAAAAGGTTTGGCACATCCATTCCTTCATTTCACATGGTTTCCATACCAACCCAGGCACCGTGCACAGACATGTCAAGAGCCCATCAACATGGAGGCAAACATTTTTAGATCTGGCTTGACAGCACATTTACCTCCCTACCTTATGTGATCAACAGAAAAAGAAAGTTAAGTAGCCCTTCTGAGAGAGGGGTTTGACAAAGCCCACCTGTTGATCTTCCTCCCTAGTGAATTTGATATAGCATAATGTGTGTGTTTCTGCTGAAAAAGAGTTCCTGCATTGAAAGATTATGCTCAGTACGAGAGGCCTGGGTTGCTTATAATGACAAGCCAACGATCAAGTCAGTAGCCCTGATTGGTTCATTCGGAAAAGTTAAGTCAGATGCCTTAGCTCTTACCTGTTTATCATGAAAAGTAAAAACAAAGGCAGTAGGCATTAACTATTTTCTGTGAAAATCATATGTTAATAACATATTAACATATATGCAATGTTAAGTTCAGAGGTCAATGTTTAGGCCCGGCCACACTAACTCCTCGTTGTCTTCAAAAGGAGAGTTAATGTTGATGTCAGTGTACATCTTGGGCCTGCCTAAGTAGTTTAATTGGTCTCTTAATGCGAAAGAAGAAGCCCGTGCTTATTTTCATGTTAAAATGAATAGGTTTGCTTTATCGATTATTAAATATGGTGACATAAGCTGTATCCGTCTCATTTTATATTGCAAACTGGTGTGTTTTTCCATATTCCTGGCCAGGGCTCAAGTAATTCAATCACTCCCCCTGATGAGGGGCAAGTTACCCACTGGTTGGACTGGTTAGCGCCGTTTTAGCGTAAAAAATAACACTAATGCGGCGCTAGGGGCATGTAAATATGCCCTTAATTCACCGTTTTTTGAGAGACCTGACACATGCTCGTCTCCTCTTCCCTCTGTAAAATTGCATAAAATTATAATGAGTTTTCATCGACTTAGACCTGTTCCCAAGCGCCTTGATAAAGCGCTGCACTCATGCAAACACCTGTTTGCTTGGCTCACGCAGTCACGAGTGGGTACGAGTGTTCTGCGCGCGTCAAAGCTGACCCAGGTAGATGTGGGCAGGTCACACCTGCAGGGTAAAAGGGCCCAGTGAATATCAGGCTGTGGGGGCTTTGGGACGTAAAACACCACAGTTCATGCTATTCCCCACCTCACTGGAGAAACCTTATACTAGGTGATGTTTGTCACAGTTAAGTACCAGGTCGAATGGTTTTGTTACTTATTGGGTGCAATAAATATCACACTGATACCCGGGTACTCGTAATCTTGGCCTAAATGTAACCTGAGTTGGGGAGGACTTTACCTTCCAGTTTAAGAGCTGGGTGTGACTAGACAAGCTTTCGTGTCTGCAGTTCAGTTGTGAAACTCTTCCTAAACTAAAGGGTGTAGAGGGAAGCCTCCTCTCTAAAGGACTGAGTATACCACTCTCAACTCGACCTCTCCTTTACAGCCATACTCCTCAGCTCTAGCGACAGCTGAGAGTTTGGCTGCACTCAGGGAACAACAACTCTTTGAAAGTTCCAGTGAACACGCAGTAGTTCATTCAGTCCAGATTTTTGATTTGCATGCTGGTAGTTGTATGCCAACGTATACACAGGACTATAGGCACCAGCCCTGCCAAGTGTCCCAGGTCTATGATGTGCTGCTCCAGTCCAGGTTTTTCTTTTGAATTCTGGGAATTGTAGTTTTATTTAGTCCTTTATAAACCAGGACTACAAGTCCCAGAATTCAAAGGAAACAAACCTGGAATGGAACAACACATTACGCATGGACCTGGGAAACTTGACAGCTACGCAGAAGACAATCAAACAGCTGGATTCCTGGATAGGAACCCGTGAGAGCTGTGAACGGAGTGAATGTGCACACCATGGCTGCCTGTCACATGTGCCATGTTCAGCGAGTCCTGGCCTTTCTGGCTACGCACTTTGAGGTCTGAGATTTTTGGCTCCATAGTTACAATGTTACAGCTAAAACTACACCTCCCATAATGCACCAAGCCCTAAGCCTGGCTGGAGGTGTCAAAGACGGAATGGGCCTCTTGGGGGGTATGGTCATGTGTACCCCACCTCTGGAGTGTGTCGGGGCTCAGACTGAAGTGGCGCGAGGGTCTCTCCGCAGAGCTCCTCGCAGCCTCAGGCACATCACGCTCAATACATTTTTTGATTCTTTTAATTAAGAATAAAGCTGGTCGGGCACAAATATTTATGAGTATTGACTTTATTTCTGTAAACGTGTTGCTCGATGTGCATATGTGATTAAACAACACACAATCCTTTAGTCTTATGAGACGCCCCACTGCATGTCGGTGCCACGGCCCTCGCCAGGGGGAGAGATTGAGTGACTTGAACCCTGGGTAGGAGTAAGGAAAAACACAGCAGTCGCCACAGGGGCGCGTCCGTCAGGTTGGCCTGGCACCGGTGCCAGGCTCTGCTGTGAACAACAAGGCCCAGGAGCGCGAGGCCCAGACACGGCGGACGTGCCTGGGGTCACTCACCAGTGACGCAGGCCTGTGCCCCAGCAGTGCCAGGGGGCAGGAGGGGGCGCAGAGCCGGTCAGGGAGATGTTTACGCGCCCTGGCGAGTCAGAGTGTGCCAGGCCCGGCCACGGAGGGGGCTTGGACTTTAACAACACGGATTAATCATTAGCGCGAGAATATGATAACGTTTGCACAAACAAGGCCTCTGTGAAGGCCAGAGATCCTGGTGGGGCATCAGGGTGCACAGCTAGTGTGAAGGCATCAGGGAGAGCTCGCAAGCAGCAGGCACACCAGGGGACAGAGGCTAGAAGCTGGGAGTCCTGACAGCAACCAGGAAGCACTAACCCAGAAGAGGGGGCGATCCCAGGGCCCAGGGTGGTTCCACATCCAGGGCAGAGCCATGAGGCGGACACGAAGGTACAAACATGTCATCGAAACCCCGGATCCTGGCAAGTGGGAGGTAAGTGGAGGCCCAGCCCTAGCGCCCGCTGATCGGCTAGAAGAAAGCACATGGTGGCCAAGTCTCTAGTCGACACAACCTGTGGACCTCTGGAAGTGTTTATCCAATTACTAGTATCATGCCTCGTGCAGTGCTTAAAAAGATCAGCAAATCCCTAGGTGAACAGTAGGAAAAGTCTCTACTGAGATCCCATGTTATGGCAACTCTAGTGTCAGGCTCTAAGTTGAAGGACCGTGTCCTTCCGGGACAGTGGCGAGCAGGTGGGACCCTATCACCTCTGCAGGTGTGCTGCAGGAAGGCTCCATGGATGGATTCCCATAGGGTAACGCTGATGGACTCTTGTCTTGTAGGATCCGCTAAGAGTAGGCCAGAAGGTGCCCCATGGACATAAGCCGCATGAGTTATAGGCTGTTTTTCTTCTTTTCACCCCAGTGTATATGATCTGTTAAGAGTTGCAAAAAATAATTTAGGATCATGTACTCGTTGGATTGTTGGAATTCCTATAGGTACAGACTTTGGTGTAGAAGTCTGTAAGGACTAAAGTTGAATATTTAAATTGGCTGTATGTTTTATTTTTCATCTTATACATTCAGCAGTCCATGCAATGTTGGGAATTAAAATTCAAAGAAAAGGGAGATGAAAAGGTTGGGACATTTGGCATGAAATGCTTGCAAAGAGGGGGAAACACACGGAAAGGGTTTGGTGAATTACTGCTTGGAACAGTTAGTTGGGTAACAACATACTTTAGGGGTTTCACGTTAAAGTGACAGTAAAACTGGGTGACCCACATGTTAGCCCCTGGAGACCAGATGTCCCTCAAATGCCAACCGCCACAGACCAGAAATGTTAATGTGACCCTAAAACTGGGTGACCCTCGCGTTTCAGATCCCAGGAGTGCTGAGGTGACCTAGAACTCCCAGGCCACGGGAGACCATTAGTAAACAACAGCTCTCCGAGTGCCACATCCCGCTGTCACAAAAGGGACTTCCGGTGACGTCGTCTTGCAGCTCTGGGCCTGGCACCTCTCTGTGCTGAAGGACTCACCCATAAAGCAACTCTGTGAAAAATCCAAGGCGCTTCACCCGGAAGTGGTTTCCGAGAGTACGAGTTATTGATAACTGAAGAGAAATTATATCCAACACGCACAAAACAATACAATACAAATTATTGGGTGCTCCATTCTATCATCCAGATGAGAAGACGTACCCATTGGGTGCATATTTGGACAGTCTGTGGAGCTGCAGATGTGCAGTTGCTGTTCATGCATGTTCTGCCAGTGAAGGGAGTTTAACAGCCGTGCACAGAGGTCCACTGCACAAGCGTAAGGCAACCAACAGAGTCCGTGCCATCAGCGACACAGTCTTCCAGTCCTCGGTTTTCTTTTAACGGCCTAATGCATTCTGGGAGTTGTAGGCTTGGTTTGCTTCCATTGAACTAACTAGAGGAACACATTACTGACTTGGAAAGGCTGGCAGCGACATGGTTTCATGTGCCAACCTTACCACTGGGCACAGCTCTCAGCATCAGCTCTGCCTGTCAGTGCAAGCCCCCAGTGAGGGGCTCCAGCTTCCTCTACTAGCTGCAGGGCCAGCACTTACTTTTTAGGACACAAATATAACCTCGTGACGAAGAGTAAGTGGGCGAGAGAAGTAGAACAAGGCGTGAAGGAAGACCGCGACCTGGAGGGACACAAAACACAGGCCCTGATATCGAGCGTGGAGGAAGGGTTTACTCCTCACCCTGATGGGGTACCCCTCCTCCACACCTAGAGGTGACCTGCGGATACCCCTTAGGATCGGCAGGAACCGCCCTCACAGCAGATCATGTCAATGAGTTAAAACTCTGACTGACCTTCCTGTCAAAATGAAGGCAGCATCCGTCATGAAGTCATGGAGATGGGGTAAAACATTGTCACCCTGATGGGGTACCCTTCCTCCACATCTAGAGGTGATCTGCGGACACCCCTTAGCATCGGCAGGAACCGCTGTCACAGCAGATCATGTCAATGAGTTAAAACTCTGACGGACCTTCCCGTCAAAATGACGGTACTATCCGTCAACTTTTAACTTGTTTTCGTTTTAAAAAAACAAAATCCTACCCTATAGCAGTGTCGATTATTTTATAGTTTTCTCTAGCCGTTGCTGCCAGGTTTTTCACAACGGTATAGGAGTTGAAACTGCCCATTCGACCACGCACTCTAAATTGGGCGGGTGATTGAATGGCCAATAAATACTCAGACGGCCCATAGTAGGCTCCGTCCCCGATATACTTAAAAGAAGGCAGGCGAATATTCAGTTTGGGGGAGAGGATTCTCTCTTGCAGTTGCAGCAACCTCTCTGCTAACCTCTAAATTAGCTCCTTAATCTGTAATACGGAGATTAAGAGACAGGCACCACTGACACATCAATTCCCTAAGGAAGGAAAACTCCCTGCCTGCCTTTGGTTTAGGAGAGTGGCAGGTCTCCTGTATGTCCAGTGAGAAAGCTTGAGGAAGGGTGCAGTGCTTAATTTGTAAATAAAAACGTGCCAGTGCCCAAAACCCTCCTCTGAAACACGCGGCTGCTGCAATTAAATGTGCGATCACATAATACTGAGGCAGCGTAATCCTGAAGCCATCTCAGGCCTCTTTAATCCATGTACAGCCGCTCCTGCCCCTTCAACTCACTCTTGCAGCTTTCTGCTTTCTACCTTTGTGACGCTTTTTCGTTTTTCTCTTCCTCCGTCTTTCCCATATGTGTTTTTTGCTCGAAGTAAATGCTTGAGGCAGAAAAATAAGTGCTGTCCCTCAAAAATAAGTGCCGGTGCCCTGCACCGGAAACCACCAGCTCAAGTTAAGCACTGGGAGGATGTATGGGATGGGACACCCCCTAATAGTTTCTTAGTGGGGTCATGGCCTGACAGTCTGCAGCAGCAGTGACATCAATTCACTGGTGGTGCAGCCTTGGCCTGGAATGGGAGAGTGAGGTATGCGAGGCGCAGGCACGCCCCGGTATCTGATTGGGTAGTAATTATAGTGTGTCTTTGAAATGGGTCTCTATTATGCCCTAAATGTCCTTTACAGATAAAAGCCCTGCTCAAAATCCCAACAATGACTAAAGAAAGGTGCAAGAGTCCGTACTTACATTTTATTATTCATTCATCTTGCATTTTCCAAATGTATTTTTTCATATGTTGTGTTTCTGTAATTTTTTTCTTGCAACACTTGACTCCTATGTACACTGAGTTGTCTCGGAGTTTCTGGGTGAGTTCCCGCTGTGCCACTTCTGTGAATGACTGTGTGTGTGACACTTGCACTGCTGATGCCCAGCGGTACCTGTTGTGTCACGGATGCAGTGGTGTTCTTCTTCTGTGAAGATGGGAAGCTTGTCAGCTGATGCGCAATATATCTGCTCTGTGAGTGAGGGAATCTTGCACAGCTAATGCCATGCTGTGCCTGTTCTGTGAGTGACACTTGCACAGCTGATGGTGTGCTGTACATACTCTGTGGGCGAGGGAAGCTTGCACAGCTAATGCTGTTGCTGTGCCTGTTCTGTGAGTGACGCTTGCACAGCTGATGGTGTGCTGTACATGTTCTGTGAGCGAGGGAATCTTGCACAGCTAATGCCCGGCTGTGCCTGTTCTCTGAGTGACGCTTGCACAGCTGATGGTGTGCTGTACATATTCTGTGAGCGAGGGAATCTTGCACTGTTAATGCCCGGCTGTGCCTGTTCTGTGAGTGACACTTGCACAGCTGATGGTGTGCTGTACATGTTATGTGAGCGAGGGAAGCTTGCACAGCTAATGCCATGCTGTGCCTGTTCTGTGAGTGATGCTTGCACAGCTGATGGTGTGCTGTACATATTCTGTGAGTGAGGGAATCTTGCACTGTTAATGCCCAGCTGTTTCTTTTTCTGTGAGCGAGGGAAGCTTGTATAGGAAGGTAGCCTCTTTCTAGCCTTGTTACCCCCACCTTTGGCCTGTTTTTGAGTATATGTCAGGGTGTTTTTACTGTCTCACTGGGATCCTGCGAGCCAGAACGCCAGTGCTCATAGTGGAAACCCTAATTGTCAGTTTGTTTGATGTGTGTCACTGGGACCCTGCTAGCCAGGACCCCAGTGCTCATAGTTTGTGGCCTATATGTGTTCCCTGTGTGGTGCCTAACTGTGTCACTGAGACTCTGCTAACCAGAATCTCAGTGCTTATACTCTCTCTGCTTTTAAAATTGTCACTGCAGGCTAGTGACCATTTTTACCAATTCTGATTGGCACACTGGAACACCCTTATAATTCCCTAGTATATGGTACCTAGGTACCCAGGGTATTGGGGTTCCAGGAGATCCCTGTGGGCTGCAGCATTTCTTTTGCCACCCTTAGGGAGCTCAGACAATTCTTACACAGGACTGCCACTGCAGCCTGAGTGAAATAACGTCCACGTTATTTCACAGCCATTTTACACTGCACTTAAGTAACTTATAAGTCACCTTTATGTCTAACCCTCACTTGGTGAAGGTTAGGTGCAAAGTTACTAAGTGTGAGGGCACCCTGGCACTAGCCATGGTGCCCCTACATAGTTCAGGGCAATTTCCCCAGACTTTGTGAGTGCGGAGACACCATTACACGTGTGCACTATATATAGGTCACTACCTATATGTAGCTTCACAATGGTAACTCTGAATATGGCCATGTAACATGTCTAAGATCATGGAATTGTCCCCCCATGCCAAATCTGGTATTGGGGTGCCAATCCCATGCATCCCCCGGGCTCCAGCATGGACCCCGGGTACTGCCAAACTAGCTCTCTGGGGTTTTCACTGCAGATACCGCTGCTGCCAACCCACAGACAGGCTTCTGCCCTCATGGGGTCTGGGCAGCCCAGTCCCAGGAAGGCAGAACAAAGAATTTCTTCTGAGAGAAGGTGTTACACCTTTGGAAATAGGTGTGAAGGGCTGGGGAGGAATAGCCTCCCCCAGCCTCTGGAAATGCTTTGAAGGGCACATATGGTGCCCTCCTTGCATAAGCCAGTCTACACCGGTTCAGGGATCCCCCAGCCCCTGCTCTGGCGCGAAACTGGACGAAGGAAAGGGGAGTGACCATTCCCCTGTCCATCACCGCCCCAGGGGTGGTGCCAAGAGCTCCTCCAGTGTGTCCCAGACCTCTGCCATCTTCAATGCAGAGGTGTGAGGGCACAATGGAGACCTCTGAGTGGCCAATGCCAGCAGGTGACGTCAGAGACCCCTCCTGATAGGTGCTTACCTCTCTAGGTAGCCAATCCTCCTCTGAGGGCTATTTAGGGTCTCTCCTGTGGGTTTCTCGTCAGATAACGAATGCAAGAGCTTACCAGAGTTCCTCTGCATCTCCCTCTTCGACTTCTGCCAAGGATCGACTGCTGACTGCTCCAGGACGCCTGCAAAGCTGCAACAAAGTAGCAAGAAGACTACCAGCGACATTGTAGCGCCTAATCCTGCCGGTTTTCTCGTCTGTTTCCTGGTGGTGCATGCTCTGAGGGCTGTCTGCCTTCACCCTGCACTGGAAGCCAAGAAGAAATCTCCCATGGGTTGACGGAGTCTTCCCCCTGCTACCACAGGCACCAAACTTCTGCTTCACCGGTCCTCTGGGTCCCCTCTCATCGTGACGAGCGTGGTCCCTGGAACACAGGAGCTGGATCCAAGTGACCCCGACAGTCCAGTGGTCCTTCTGTCCAAATTTGGTGGAGGTAAGTCCTTGCCTCCCCATCCCATGCTAGGGCTTCTGTGCACTCTTTCAAGGATTCCTTCGTGCACAGCACAGCCCAGGTCCCCAGCACTTCGTCCTGCATTGCCCAACTCGCTGAATTGATCTCTGGCTTCGTGGGACCCTCCTTTGTAGTGCTGAGACGACTGCCGTGCTCAGATTTCTTGTACGCCTGCTCAAGTGCTTCTGCGGGTGCTGCCTGCTTCTGCGTGGGCTCTCTGTGTTGCTGAGCGCCCCCTCTGTCTCCTCATCCAAGTGGCGACCTCCTGGTCCTTCCTGGGCCCAGGCAGCACCCTTTTTCTTCAACCGCGACCTCTGCAGCTAGCAAGGCTTGTTTGTGGTCTTTCTGTGTGGAAACAACTCTGCATCCTCCAGGACGCCGTGGGACATCTTCTGTGCAAAGGAGAAGTTCCCGGCACCTTTCGTTGTTGCTGAATCTTTGGCTTCTTCCACCCAGAGGCAGCCCTTTTGCACCTTCATCCGGGGTTTAGTGGGCTCCTGCCCCCCTGGACACTTGCGTGACTCTTGGACTTGGTCCCCTTCCTTTACAGGTCCTCAGGTCCGGGAATCCATCTTCAGTGCTTTGCAGTCAGTTGTTGTCTTTGCAGAATCCCCTATCACGACTTTCCTGTGTTTCTGGAGTAGTAGGGTAACTTTACTCCTACTTTTCAGGGTCTTGGGGTGGGGTATCTTGGACACCCTCAGAGGTTTTCTTACACTCCCAGCGACCCTCTACACACTACACTAAGCGAGGAGTACCTAAGTGGTTCGCATTCCACTTTATTAGTATTTGGTTTATGTTGCTCCTAGGCCTATTGCCTCCTATTGTATTCTACAGTGTTTGCACTACTTTTCTAACTGTTTACTTACCTGATTTTGGTTTGTGTGTATTTTTTGTGTATTTTACTTACCTCCTAAGGTAGTATATTCTCTGGTATACTTTTGGCATATTGTCACTAAAATAAAGTACCTTTATTTTTAGTAACTCTGAGTATTGTGTTTTCTTATGATATAGTGCTATATGATATATGTGGTATAGTAGGAGCTTTGCATGTCTCCTAGTGCAGCCTAAGCTGCTCTGCTACAGCTACCTCTATCAGCCTAAGCTGCTAGAACACTACTAATCTACTAATAAGGGATAACTGGGCCTGGCACAAGGTGTAAGTACCACTAGCTACCCACTATAAGCCAGGCCAGCCTCCTACAGCCTGCACTGTTAATGCCAGGCTGTTTCTTTTTCTGTGAGTGATGCTTGCACGGCTGATGGTGTGCTGTACATGTTCTGTGAGTGAGGGAAGCTTGCACAGCTAATGCCATGCTGTGCCTGTTCTGTGAGCGAGGGAAGCTTACACTGTTAATGCCCGGCTCTGCCTGTTCTCTGAGTGACGCTTGCACAGCTGATGGTGTGCTGTACCTATTCTGTGAGTAAGGGAAGCTTGCACTGTTAATGCCCGGCTGTTTCTTTTTCTGTGAGTGATGGTGTGCTGTACCTATTCTGTGAGGGAGAGAAGCTTGTGCTAAACTGCCCGCTCATGTTTCAAGAAGCATTAATCACAGCCACTTGTGTACCTTCCTGCTGTTGGCATCAGGGTGCTCTTGGTTGGGGACTTTTGACCTGCAGAAAGAGTCACCACGTTTCTCAGTGAAAAATACTAGAGATTTCTTTGTATTCTGAGGTTATGGATGGGCCAGGAGCTGCTACCTAAATGGCAGTAAGTGTAAAACCTTCTATCTTGTTTTCGTTAACATAGCAATCGATCTGTTTGCATTAAAAAAATAGTAATACCTGGTGTAGTCAGCCCAAAGTACTTTTGATGTGTTTTCATCTTGTAGTTTCTGCCTTATGTTTATACCTCAGAGGTGAGCAGTACTGGATTGTGATGATTTTCTTTCTGGCTTGGCATGAAAATACTAGCCAGACCATTGGCCACCCTCTTCAATCCTCCCGTGATAGCTTGGATGGTTAATGTGCTTACACGCATGTAATGCAGGATCACACATTATTAGTCTACGTAGCATAGGTAGTGGGTTCATGCTTTTGATACAGATATCCTTGCGTAACTTTGGCCCCCACTTACTCCTTTACTCTTTCGTCAGACTAAAGGCCCACATCATCTGCGGCGCAGGGGGTGGTGGCGGGAGTGGTGACTTGGACGTGGTGTCTCCTACCCCCTTCCAGCCTCAGCTTGGTCCCATCTACCCTCTCTATCAGTGGCACATCACATTGTGGTACTGTCGCATGCCAGTGGACGAGGAGACAAATCCTGAGGCCACCATTCAGCCACGAGCCATCCAGGTGGTTCAGTGTTTGGTAGATCTGTAGAGCATCCACGTGAAGCCAGACTTACTCTGCACCATACAGTGCACATTACACAAGTTCTGTTACGTCATAGGCACACTACTGATCGGGGCCACACAGTTCACCAAGTGTTTGCTCAATATGTATCACATCAAGTTACGCTGACCAGGGCCAGACTGGCCATCTCAGGCGCTTCCCCGGGAGGCTGGAAGGGTGGCGGCCGGTTGTGCAGCAGTGGGGGCCGGTTGCTGCGCTTCTGCAATGTTGCCCCCCAGTAACAAAAGCAGCAGTGCTTCACTCTTGCACTCCCAGCCCTCCACCACCCCACTCCCTCCTCCTGGGGGGGGGACGTGAGTGGTCTGACAAGGTTGCTAGGGCTGCTTTGCGTTCTCAGTCGGGCCCTGATAGTGACAAATGACATCCTATCATAAATCACTCATCCCTTGTGAAAACCTTAGACTAAACCCACCTCGAACGCGTAGAGTGGCCTCAAAGCCACATAAGTAGGAAAGGCAGCTTAAAACTTCACAACTGGTACTTGAGCAATGCACAATTGTGCACCCCAGCAGGACGAAAGAAATTGCAGTGACTTTCAGTGCTCAAATCGGTGCACACAGTCTTAGTATTTAATAACATTTCCATATGTTTTATGAAAAGGGAGAGAGAAAGAGTGGTTCTCTGATGTGTAGATCACCACAGTCTTTTATCGTCCAGGAAGTTTCAAACTTTCCTTTGCTGGAGTTTTTGGTGCCTTTTGTCTCTACCTGCTGCTAGGTATTCTCCAGCACTGTCTACTGTTTCACAGTTTTCGCCTAGCTGGGGCTCACTCATCCCTCTCGTCTTCCCAGCGGGCTCTGCTGCTGGGTTTGGGCTACCAAGGTTGCTCCTGCTTCCCTGAGCCTGGTCTGTTGATCATAGGCCTGGGCTGGGGCTAGCCTGCTCTCCTCGGCCTCTCTGCCGTACACCGCTGTGAGGAGGGACTGAACTATCACACCGACCAGGGGCGGCTCCTCCATTAGGGCGGAGGAGCGTTGCTCCCACCCCACCCAGCCAGCAGCAGAAGCTGCAAACCTTTTACCAATAAGGGATAATTAAATATGTTTATTATCCCTTCGTGGTGGAAGGGTCGGGGCCACGGGGGGTGACGAGCACCCAGGGGAGTGCACTCCCCTCAGAGCCCATGTGTGTTTGGCCATCTGTCTCTGGGGCGGGCCAAACACACATGCGCTGTAGGCTCTCTCCAGCCTAGCAACTATGTGGAGAGAGCCTGCACAGTCTCCCAGTCTGCCTTGGAGCACCCAGCCGGGGCGCTCCCAGCCAATCCTGATGCTGCTCTGAGCAGCGTCAGGACTGGCTGCAGGGCAGGCTGGGAGCCTGTGCCTGCCTGCAGAGAAACGGAGGAGAGGAGCAGTGCGGCGGGGAGTGCGCTCCCTACCCCCTCCTTATTAACGATGTGAGCCACGACTGACACTGAGGCTCTACAGTGACTGGCCTTACTTTTCCAAATAACTGGAAATTAATGCCCCATCCCTGTCCATTACCACTGTCTACTGGCCCCAGCCTGATGTTATTCACTAAACTATGACCATTTCTATGTCCTGATGCGAAATCCCAGCTCCCTCCTGTACAGAATTGATTAATCCTCAGCAAATCAAGTCATCGCTCCTTCCTATTATCAACTATCTTCCAAAAAGTGACTTACAACTTTTCTTTTCCACACAATACGAAAGGCTGTATGATTTCCTCTTTAGTTTTTGGTACTACTTGTCGTCTTTTCCCCAGAATGTGCTTGCTGCATGAGCAAGTGTATACAATATTGGTTACAAGTTGGAGTCCTTGTTAAATATTAATTAGCTCAGAGGGATAATGTGCCATCTGCATAGTACATTTTAAGTTTATTGCGTGTTAATTATGCATGCAAGACAGAACAGAAAATATCTTCCACCAGTTTCTGCTCTCCCTCGGCTCTCTCACACATATTTTCTTCACTTTATACTTTTTACAGGTTTAGAAAGTGGATTGTTTGCATATTACTGTTTTTCTTTGCAGTTGTTGTGTCTGGGCGGAGATGTGACTGAGTTCAGCTGCTCTCAGCTGCTCTCCCACCAGAACAGAACCTGGTAAAAGGCTAATACTGACTGTCATTCGAGTACAGCAGCTGCAGAGGGCTCCCTGGCCTCTGGTTCAGGGCAGGCTTAAGCAGTGGTCCACAGGCCCCAGGGTCAGAGGTCACGGACAGAATGCCCCCTGGTCCTTCCATGGTCAGCAGGCTTCTTGTCATGCATGTGAGTTCAGCCACACATTGCAAACAAATATGTGATTGATTGTAATTGTATTTATATAGCGCTTACTATCCCTGATGAGGCGTTGAAGCACTTTACGACCAGTAGCACACTTCTCCAGAACCAAAATGGATTAGAGGGCGATTAGTCAAGGGAAATGTGAGTTCATTTGAACAGTGGAGCTGTGAGTCTGTTAGTTGGATTGACTGGAGTAATGGAGGGATAGAGGAGGGAAGAATCCAGAGGTGTTCATTGGGAGATCATAGTAGTAAGATGAGGTTTGATTGTTCTCCCTCTAAAGCTTGTCTGCTTGTGACATCCCTGTTCAACCTTCTGTTTGCTGTCACTGATTTGTTGGTACTTATCGGCATTTTAGCTGCTTCTCTCCTGACATTCTTCTGAGGTTCGCTTTTGAGCTGGTGTTTTGGTTCAGCTTGGGGTTTGTGTCTATCATTAGTTGGGGTTTCCTGTTGGCTGCTTGTCCTTGTTTGCTGCTCTTGATAGCAGATGTAGGTGTTTTTGTCTGAGGTTCTCTATTCCCAGGGGCTTCCCGAATAAGCAGCCTGTTGTCCTCTTCTTGTTCAGTTTGTGGGCTTTAACTGGAAGGGTCTTTTGTGGCTGTTCTTGACCCTCAGCTGCAGTTTTGAGCTGTGTTCTTCCATGAGGAGTACTAAAGGGTGTTATCCAAATTTTCTAATTCTGCGTGGCGGTCATTGTTCGGGACATATTTGTGTATATTCTGTGCTTCTTTTGATTTTATGTTGCTCCAGTCTGCCACTTAAAGTAGTTTTGGGCCCAGATTTTGCTACCACATAGGAGAATTGGTTTAACCATAATGATATATGACCACACCCATGGATGTCATTTCACCAGGATGTCAGAATTGACGTCACATAACTATCGTTTGACTCAATGACGTCAGAGGAAGTGACATCATACGATCTTGGACACTAAATCCTCTGAGTAAGTGATATAACACATTATCACTCATTCAAAGAAGAGAGATTAGATATTTACTCAAACAATATTTTCTATGTGGTCACAATAATGAAACTATGCAACATCTGGTTGAAAAATGCCTCTTTGTGTATTCCATTTTTAAATTTTATTCTGGAGAGGATCTATTGCACTGTTGTGTTTTTTAGAGAGCTTAGAGTTTATTGCATTAAGTCAAAGGGGAAGCTTTTGTTCTAGGCATTGCCTTTGCCGCCCTGGGGCCAGGGGTTGCAAAGGCAGTGCCAGAGGTCGCAAGGAGCAAGCCAGGGGTCACAACTGCGACCCCATGAGGTCCGTGGTCACATTCAGTTTATTTTAATTTGTTTTTTAGGCCATGGAGCTTCGTAAAGCGTAGAACACTGGAACAGCCTTTTCTTGGAGTTGTTTCATGAATTTTACAGGGATATTTGTGTTTTTCATATTCTGTTTTTTTTCCCACATTTTCAACACTTATTTTAAACTGGTCTTTAGTGGCTCATACTATGATTTATCGTTGGAAATTTTTGAATTTCTTTTCTTTTCAGGATCATGACTGTAGGAAGTTGGCTCTGTATATACTATCTCAAAGTGAGAGATAGTGTGCACAGACTACTAATGCTCTATTTTGTGGTAGTGTGGTCGAGCAGTAGGCTTATCAGAGGGTAGTGTTAAGCATTTGTTGTACACACACAGGCAATAAATGAGGAACACACACTCAAAGACTTAACTCCAGGCCAATAGTTTTTATATAGAAAAATATATATTCTTAATTTATTTTAGAACCGCAAGATTCAAGATTTGAGGTAAGTACATAAGATGCAATGTACTTCACACAGGTAAGTATAGAACTTTGATTCAAAGCAGTAGTACACACAGTTTTAGTTAAAATGGCAATAAGCTATTTTAAAAGTGGACACTGCAAAAATCAACAGCTCCAGGGGGAGGTAAGTTTGGTGAGGTTTCTCAGGTAAGTAAAGCACTTACACAGTCAGTCTCCTGGGCATGGGCAGCCCACCGTTGGGGGTTCAAGGCAACCCCAAAGTCACCGCACCAGCAACACAGGGCCGGTCAGGTGCAGAGGTCAAAGGAGGGCCCAAAACACATAGGCGCCTATGAAGAACAGGGGTGCTCCAGTTCCAGTCTGCTAGCAGGTAAGTACCTGCGTCCTCGGGAAGCAGACCAGGGGGGTTTTGTAGAGCAAAGGGGGGGACACAAACAGGCACACAAAACACACCCTCAGCGGCACAGGGGCGGCCGGGTGCAGTATGCAAAGTAGGTGTTGGGTTTGATATTGAAAGCAATGGAGGGGCACGGGGGTCACTTAGGCGATGCAGGCAGGGCACATGGGGGCTTCTCGGGCCAGCCACCGACTGGGCTAGGAAGAGGGCTGATTGCTGGTCACTCCTGCACTAGAAGGTGGTTCCTCTCGGTCCTGGGCGCTGCAGGTGCAGTGCTTGGTCCAGGCATCGGGTTCCTTGTTACCAGGCAGTTGCGGTCAGGGGGAGCCTCTGGATCCTCTCTGCAGGCGTCGCTGAGGGGGGTCGACTCAGGGTATTCATTTCGTTGAAGATGCCTGGGAGTCCTCTCTGCGATGTTAGTTCTGCTGAACTCGAGCCGGGGGCGTCGGTGTGAGAAAGTAGCCTCTTTCTAGCCTTGTTACCCCCACTTTAGGCCTGTTTGTGAGTATATGTCAGGGTGTTTTCACTGTCTCACTGGGATCCTGCTAGCCAGGGCCCAGTGCTCATAGTGAAAACCCTATGTTTTCAGTATGTTTGTTATGTGTCACTGGGACCCTGCTAGTCAGGACCCCAGTGGTCATAAGTTTGTGGCCTATATGTATGTGTTCCCTGTGTGATGCCTAACTGTCTCACTGAGGCTCTGCTAACCAGAACCTCAGTGGTTATGCTCTCTCATTTCTTTCCAAATTGTCACTAACAGGCTAGTGACCAATTTAACCAATTCATATTGGCATACTGGAACACCCTTATAATTCCCTAGTATATGGTACTGAGGTACCCAGGGTATTGGGGTTCCAGGAGATCCCTATGGGCTGCAGCATTTCTTTTGCCACCCATAGGGAGCTCTGACAATTCTTACACAGGCCTGCCACTGCAGCCTGAGTGAAATAACGTCCACGTTATTTCACAGCCATTTACCACTGCACTTAAGTAACTTATAAGTCACCTATATGTCTAACCTTTACCTGGTGAAGGTTGGGTGCAAAGTTACATAGTGTGTGGGAACCCTGGCACTAGCCAAGGTGCCCCCACATTGTTCAGGGCAAATTCCCCAGACTTTGTGAGTGCGGGAACACCATTACACGCGTGCACTGTACATAGGTCTCTACCTATGTACAGCGTCACAATGGTAACTCCGAACATGGTCATGTAATATGTCTAGGATCATGGAATTGTCACCCCAATGCCCTTCTGGCATTGGGGTGACAATTCCATGATCCCCCGGGTCTCTAGCACAGAACCCGGGTACTGCCAACCTGCCTTTCCCGGGGTTTCACTGCAGCTGCTGCCAACCCCTCAGACAGGTTTCTGCCCTCCTGGGGTCCAGTCAGGCTTGGCCCAGGAAGGCAGAACAAAGGACTTCCTCAGAGAGAGGGTGTTACACTCTCTCCCTTTGGAAATAGTTGTCAGGGCTGGGGAGGAGTAGCCTCCCCCAGCCTCTGGAAATGCTTTGATGGGCACAGATGGTGCCCATCTCTGCATAAGCCAGTCTACACCTGTTCAGGGATCCCCCAGCACTGCTCTGGCACGAAACTGGACAAAGGAAAGGGGAGTGACCACTCCCCTGACCTGCACCTCCCGGGGAGGTGCCCAGAGCTCCTCCAGTGTGCTCCAGACCTCTGCCATCGCGGAAACAGAGGTGCTGCTGGCACACTGGACTGCTCTGAGTGGCCAGTGCCAGCAGGTGACGCCAGAGACTCCTCCTGATAGGCTCTTACCTGTGTTGCTAGCCTATCCTCCTTCCTAAGTAGCCAAACCTCCTTTTCTGGCTATTTAGGGTCTCTGCTTTGGGGAATTCTTTAGATAATGAATGCAAGAGCTCATCAGAGTTCCTCTGCATCTCTCTCTTCACCTTCTGCCAAGGAATCGACCGCTGACTGCTCAGGACTCCTGCAAAACCGCAACAAAGTAGCAAAGATGACTACTGCAACCTTGTATCGCTGATCCTGCCGCCTTCTCGACTGTTTTCCTGGTGGTGCATGCTGTGAGGGTAGTCTGCCTCCTCTCTGCACTAGAAGCTCCGAAGAAATCTCCCGTGGGTCGACGGAATCTTCCCCCTGCAACCGCAGGCAACAAAAGACTGCATCACCGGTCCTCTGGGTCCCCTCTCAGCACAACGAGCGTGGTCCCTGGAACTCAGCAACTCTGTCCAAGTGACTCCCACAGTCCAGTGACTCTTCAGTCCAAATTTGGTGGAGGTAAGTCCTTGCCTCCCCACACTAGCCTGCATTGCTGGGTACCGCGTGATTTGCAGCTGCTCCGGCTCCTGTGCACTCTTCCAGGATTTCCTTTGTGCACAGCCAAGCCCGGGTCCCCGACACTCTAACCTGCAGTGCACAACCTTCTGAGTTGTCCTCCGGCGTCGTGGGATCTTCTTTTGTGACTTCGGGTGAGCTCCGGTTCACTCTTCTTTGTAGTGCCTGTTCTGGCACTTCTGCGGGTGCTGCCTGCTTCTGAGAGGGATCCCTATCTTGCTGGGCGCCCCCTCTGTCTCCTCACGCAATTGGCAACATCCTGGTCCCTCCTGGGCCACAGCAGCATCCAAAAACCATAACTGCAACCCTTGCAGCTAGCAAGGCTTGTTTGCAGTCTTTCTGCGTGGGAACACCTCTGCAAGCCTCTTCACGATGTGGGACATCCATCCTCCAAAGGGGAAGTTCCTAGTCCTCGTCGTTCTTGCAGAATCCACAGCTTCTACCTTCTGGTGGCAGCTTCTTTGCATCCTCAGCTGGCATTTCCTGGGCATCTGCCCAATCTCGACTTTGTCGCGACACTTGGACTTGGTCCCCTTGTTCCACACGTACTCTCGTCCGGAAATCCATCGTTGTTGCATTGCTGGTGTTGGTCTTCCTTGCAGAATTCCGCTATCACGACTTCTGTGCTCTCTGGGGAACTTAGGTGCACTTTACACCTACTTTTTAGGGTCTTGGGGTGGGCTATTTTTCTAACCCTCACTGTTTTCTTACAGTCCCAGCGACCCTCTACAAGCTCACATAGGTTTGGGGTCCATACGTTATTCGCATTCCACTTTTGGAGTATATGGTTTGTGTTACCCCTATACCTATGTGCTCTCATTGCAATCTTTTGTGACTGTACATTGCTTGCATTACTTCCTTTTGCTATTACTGCATATTTTTGGTATTGTGTACATATATCTTGTGTATATTTGGCATCCTCATACTGAGGGTACTCACTGAGATACTTTTGGCATATTGTCATAAAAATAAAGTACCTTTATTTTTAGTATATCTGTGTATTGTGTTTTCTTGTGATGTTGTGCATTTGACACCAGTGGTATAGTAGGAGCTTTGCATGTCTCCTAGTTCAGCCTAAGCTGCTCTGCTAAGCTACCTTCTATCAGCCTAAACTGCTAGACACCTCTTCTACACTAATAAGGGATAACTGGACCTGGTACAGAGTGTAAGTACCCCTGGTACCCACTACAAGCCAGGCCAGCCTCCTAAAGTCGGGTGCAGAGTGTGGAGTCTCACGCTTCCGGCTGGAAGAGAAAGCTCTTTAAAAGTTGCATTAAAGTTGCAAAGTTGTTGCAGTTTTTGAACAGTGCAGCTGTTCTCAAGAGTTTCTTGGTCCTTCGGGTTCAGGGCAGTCCTCTGAGTCCTCAGAGGTCGCTGGTCCCTGTCGGTTGCGTTGCTGTGCAGGTTCTTTGAGTCAGGAGACAGGCCGGTAGGGCTGGGGCAAAGTCAGTTGCCGTCTCCGTCGTCTCTGCGGGGCTTTCAGGTTAGCAGTCCTTCTTCTTGTTGTAGGTTGCAGGAATCTGATTTCCTGTGTTCAGGGTCACCCCTAAATACTAAATTTAGGGGGGTGTTTAGGTCTGGGGGGCAGTAGCCAATGGCTACTGTCCTGGAGGGTGGCTACACCCTCTTTGTGCCTCCTCCCTGAGGGGAGGGGGGCACATCCCTTTTCCTATTGGGGGAATCCTCCACACTCAAGATGGAGGATTTCTAAAGGCAGGGGTCACCTCAGCTCAGGGCACTTTAGGGGTTGTCCTGACTGGTAGGTGACTCCTCCTTGTTTTTCTCATTATCTCCTCCAGTCTTGCCGCCAAAAGTAGGGGCAGTGGCCGGAGGGGCAGGCATCTCCATTAGCTGGGGTGCCCTGGGGTGTGTAACAAAAGGCATGAGTCTTTGAGGCTCACCACCAGGTGTTACAGTTCCTGCAGGGGGAGGTGAGAAGCACCTCTACCCAGTACAGGCTTTGTTCCTGGCCACAGAGTGACAAAGGCACTCACCCCATATGGCCAGAAACTCGTCTGGTTGTAGCAGGCTGGCAGAAACTGGTCAGCCTAGCACTAGGAGTCGTACTGGTATTCAGGGGGCATCTCTAAGATGCCCTCTGGGTGTATTTTACAATAAATCCTACACTGGTATCAGTATGCATTTATTGTGCTGAGAAGTTTGATACCAAACTTCCCAGATTTCAGTGTAGCCATTATGGAACTGTGGAGTTTGTGTTTGACAAACTCCCAGACCATATACTCTTTATGGCTACCCTGCACTTACAATGTCTAAAGTTTTGCTTAAACACTGTAGAGGCATAGTGCTCATGCACTTATGTACTCACCTGTGGTATAGGGCACCCTGACTTAGGGCTGTAAGGCCTGCTACAGGGGTGACTTACCTATGCCACAGGCAGTGAGAGGTGGGCATGGCACTCTGAGGGGAGTGCCATGTCGACTTAGGCATTTTCTCCCCACTAGCACACACAAGCTGTGAGGCGGTGTGCATGTGCTGTGTGAGGGGTCCCCAGGGTGGCATCATGCATGCTGCAGCCCTTCGAGACCTTCCCTGGCCACAGGGCCCTTGGTACCAGGGGTACCATTTACAAGGGACTTATCTGTGTGCCAGGGCTGTGCCAATTGTGGCAACAAAGGTACAGTTTAGGGAAAGAACACTGGTGCTGGGGCCTGGTTAGCAGGGTCCCAGCACACTTTCAATCATAACTGGCATCAACAAAAGGCAAAAAGTCAGAGGGTAACCATGCCAAGGAAGGCATTTCCTTACAATGACTTAGAGCTGTTTTGCCTTTTCTGTATGGTCTAAGAGGACCTGCAACAGTAGATTTATGTTTCAACAACAGTTTAATTTCAGAAGCATGTTTTATTTCATTTTTTTCGATTTGCATATACATTTGGTGTCAATGGATGGTTCAGCACCAAATCTGGGACTTGCTTGTATGGATCTGAGGTCTGGGAGACCAATTTTAGTTCTGTGGAGGAAAAAGGGCGTCAACAAGATGTTTTCACATTTGAGCTCAGGTAGAACATGGTGCCCACCACTGCAGCGAAAGCTTCTGAATGGACTTAAGGTGGACGTGGGGGGGTAAATTTAGAACTTTCCATTAAAATGGTTTTTGGAGGTTTAATGTAAATCTGTTCAGTAGTTTTTGATATATCAGCCTTTGAAACAGGTGCCGGGTGGGCTTTTGTACATCTTCACAGCTGAAAAGGCATTTGTTGATTTTCTTTTAACTATATCATGGATTGCTAAATACCTGTTGTTTGACAGACACCTAGGACCATATTTTCAAGAAAGTGGGGCATCATAGATGATGCTCCACTTTTCTTGCGTCCCCTACCGCCATTTAACGACACCATGGTTGTGCCGTATTTACAATCCGGCGCACTATGGTGGTCGTTAGCACAATAGCATCAACATTTTTTACGCTTTGCTACACTAGCATAAAAAATATTGACACTAGTGCAGCAAAGCACAGGGAGGCCCACTGTATATAATGGGTGCATCATTCTAACACCTGCCCTGATCAGGCATTAAAACTGATGGAAAATACGGCACATTGTGCCCCTTTGTAAATATGGGGCAGGCAGAAAAGCCACCTTAGTGCCAGGTTAGCGTAAAAAATCACAGAGGAGTTACATGACCATATAGCAGAACGCGACTGTTAGACGTGGCATCCTTGGTGTGGCTTCCCCTGTCTTTTTTGCCTCTGCTTCCCATGTTTTGACTGTGTGTTGGACTTTGTTTTTGCTGGTTTTGGTACTCTGGGCACTTTACCACTTCTGACCAGTGCAAGTGCTCCCTGTGTAAATTGTATTGGTGATTGGCTTTTCCATGATTGCCATATTTGATTTACTAGTAAGTCCCTATTAAAGTGCACAAGAGGTGCCCAGGGCCTCTAAATCAAATGCTACTAGTGGGCCTGTAATACTGATTGTGCCACCCACATGAGTAGCCCTGTAAACATGGCTCAGACCTGCCACTGCAGTGTCTGTGTGTGCAGTTTTAAACTGCCAATTCGACCTGGCAAGCGTACCCACTTGCCAGGCCCAAACCTTCCCTATTAATACATGTAAGGCATCCCTAAGGTAGGCCCTAGGTATCCCCATGGGCAGGGTACAGTGTATGTTAAAGGTAAGATATGTACTGATGTGTTTTACATGTCATAACAGTGAGATACTGCCAAATTCGTTTTTCACTGTTGCAAGGCCTAACTCCTTCACAGGTTAACATGGGGGCTATATTTAAATAACCTTTAAGGGCAGTTTCCTTTTGGAGCTGATAGAGATTTGGAGTTTGATGTCTGTGAACTCACAATTTAAAATAAAACTTTTGGTAAAGTTGGTTTTCAGATTGGCAGTTTGAAAATGCCACTTTTAGAAAGTGAGAATTTTTTTGCTTACCCATTCTGTGCTTCTGTCTGCTTGTGGAATCCACGTCTGGGTCAGACTGACAGTTGGGTGTGAATTCCCTCTAGACAGTGACACAAAGGGGTGTATCCTCCATATCCTGATGAGTCTCCTGGGCTAGAGTGGGGGAGGAGGAGCTGACACTTACACCTGAATGGGCTGTGCCTGCCCTCACCCAGAGCAGTCTCCAACCCCCTGATTTGTGTCTGGAGCCAGGCCTGGGTCTTATTTGATTTAGATAAATATTGGCTATTTTCCTAAACTGGTGTGGTGTCCATTTTGTAGTGTTTTCACCGTATTACTGTGTGAGTTGGTACAAATACTTAACACATTGCCTTTGAGACAAGCCTGACTGCTTGTGCCAAGCTCCCAAGGGGGTGAGCAGGGTTTATCTTAAGTGTGTATCTCCATTGCTCTGACTAGAGTGAAGTTCACTGATTGGACAGAGTGCAAACTGACAGCCAACCAGAGACTCCATTTATAACACTGGTGATCAGCGGTTGGGATAGGACTACAGTGATTGGTGTACACTACTGTTTTCAGTGCAGACCATTACGTGACCACATACTGTTTTTCCTCTTTTGTCCTCTGGTGTTCTCCTGGATGTATTATGGATATTTGAGACTCTGGTTAGATGTTATGCCTGTGAGGCCTTGGCAGAATGGAAATCAATTTCTGGCACATGTACATCTGTACAGAGAAGGAGCTGAAGGTTGTCTGCAACGAAAGGAGGCTGGCTGTGTTAAAATAGGGTATCTAAGGTGGGTTCTTTAGACAGCTGGAGGGAGCTGGATGAAGAGGTCGAGAGAGCTGAGGCTGAGAGAGCCTTCGCCAAGGAAAAATAAATGTTTGTAGCTCATGAATTGAGTTGTAGAGAGCTCAAGCTGGAAGCTATGAGGGCTGAGTCCAGTTCAGATGGTGGCAGCAAAAGTCTTATGTCCAGTACTGAAGAAGGGCACATGCCCAGAGACTTCGTGCCCAACTTGAAGTTGGGAGATGACATACACCAGGAGGTTCAGGGGTATGAGGTTGCTCCAGTGGTGCGCAGGGTCCATGAGAGGAACTGGGGAACTGGCATGGGGAGTCATATTCCTAGTGGTGGGAGGGACACTCTACTGACTCTAGCTGAGAGTGACAGGGAGAGGCGTTCCCCCAGGTAGAAGTCCTGGTTGTGAGGTATGGAGATACCCCAGAAGAGTGTGGGTTGAGTGTCAGGGACAGTCAGATACTGTCCCACCAGTCTCAGGATGGTGATGTGGGATACTTTTCCAAGGCACTGGATGGTGAGGTGGAGGCTAGTTTGGTTAACCCATGTGAGGAGCTGTGTGATGTGATTGCTGGAGGGCATATGCCCAGTCCTTATTTTCCAGACCTACGGCAACACCAGCTGGAGTGTGAGGTCGCTGACCCCAGGGAACTTGCACTGGAGGTAGATATCTGGGTGAGCACCAGATGGTCCTAAGAGGCATTTGGGGGTGCTCCTGAAGGGAGTGGCTTAGGTATTTCCCAACCAGGTGAGATGGGGAAGGCTGGCATTGTCCCATGTAGGTCCCACTGTAGTGGGATGGGTGAGGGATCTCATGTCCAGTCTCAAAGGAGAGGGAATGGGGGTGGGCTGAGTCCCAGGATGCCAGAGATCCAGTCCCAGAGCCTGGAGGATTCCATGAGGGAGTACCAGGAGGGGAGCCTAGCCTGTACCGTAGGGCCATCTGCTGAGGGGGACCCTATAGTGCCAGGAGAACTGGGGGGCGGCTGTCACCATCGTCCCACCAGTTCTGTTGTCTGGCAGTACCACTCTTAGTGGGGGGGTGCAGAAGTTCAGAGAAAGGGTGAGACAGTCCCCAGTGGAGAACCTGGAGGGTCGGGGTCAGCTCTGAGGGCAGAGCTCCCCAGGAATGACCCTGGTGATACCACTTCTGGTTTGGGGGGCTCCATGCCCTGTCAAGTGGGCAGGGGGCAGGAAACCAGCGCCAGGCAGACTCTTGTGCAACCCCTAAATAAGGTGTTCTACTTGTGGGGTGGTAAGTCCTGTATTGCCATGTATTGCCAGGCAGTGGTCCAGTCTGAGGGTACAGACCCTAGGCTGGAGGGTCAGGTGCAGGGGGTAAACTCTGCCCTGATGGGGGGCGGTTGGTCCAATCACTCCCCGGTGTGACTTCTAGCGGTACTCTCCGTGGTGGGGGGTGAGGTGGAGAACTCTGGGAGTAGGGAAAGGGGAGGGAGAGACTCACCTCTGACCCCAGTTCAATCCAAGCGCACAGGCCCTGGGTTGAAGGGCCAGGTTCAGGGTGGCCTCCCCTGACCTGGAGGGAGGGGCAACTGGTAACAGTGCCCCTACTATGTTGTCTTCTGGGGTAACACTCTGGGCGGGAGACTTCAGAGCCCCAAAAGAAGGGGCAGGGGGAGGGCTGCCTCATCCCAGACCCCTAACCAGCCTAACGGTGCAGACCCTGGGCAGAGAGACCAGGGTCAGGGAGCCATCCCTGCACTGGTGGGAGAATTGTGAAGGACTGCTTCTTCAAGCACCCTGACAATTCTGGATTCTGGGGGGGGGGCACTCTTAGTGGGAAGGTGCATGACCCAGGAAGGAGG
Organism: Pleurodeles waltl; assembly: GCF_031143425.1. NCBI lineage: Eukaryota > Metazoa > Chordata > Amphibia > Caudata > Salamandridae > Pleurodeles > Pleurodeles waltl. The sequence continues at coordinate 60,775,617 of NC_090444.1, read as the reverse complement.
GATATGGGGAGGGAAGCCTCACCCCTGACCCTGGTCCAACCTGAGGGAACAGACCCCAGGTTGGAAGACCAGTTGCATGTTAACATCCCTGCACTGGTGGGAGAATTGTGCAGGACTGCTTCGACAAGCGCTCTGACAATTCTGGACTCTGGGGGTACCAGTCCAAGGGGGAAGGTACAGAGCCCCAGAGGAAGGAACAGTGTCAGGCTGCCATTCCTGACCTGGTGGTGGAAGGAAGAGTGGACAAAGAGTGCCAGGCACCTGGGGCTACTGCCCCCCACTCTCAGACGTTGCAGTGGCTGGGTAGCCCTGAAAGGACTGGGGCATGGCTCCCATCCCTGACAGCTGTCAGTGGCCACAGTGGTGGACAGAGTTGCTCCGGTGGGAGGGGGGGGGTTGGCAGGAGTCACTCCTCATGGGTGGTGCGGGCTACACCACTGTGTTGGCCATGGTGGTACTGTCCGCCCACTGGGATACATTACATCTGTGAGCAAAGTAAGGTTAGGTGCTGCACAGATGGTATCTGCAGGTGAGGAGAGGGGCCCCCCATGGGTTAGCTTAGTGGGCCCTGAGAGTATGGACAGGGGGATCCAACTGGAATCAGGAAGGCGTGGAACTGGAACATGCCCCTGCTGTTGTGGGCCTGGGTCCCTGTTCTGTCACCCCAATCAGTGAAGTCCATCAAGGTATTGATTGGTCTCCACTGGCTTTAGGCTGGTGGGGGGGTTGTGTTGGACCTGGTCCTTTTTGCAGGGTCATCCCCAAACCTTTTGCCACCTCCTCCTATTTTTTCTGAGCAGTTTGTGTTGGCTTTAAGACTCTGGGCACTTTACCACTGCTAACCAATGCTAAAGTGCAAGTGCTCTCTGTGTAAATTGTATTGGTGATTGGTTTATCCATGATTGGCATATCTGATTTACTAGTAAGTCCCTAGTAACATGCACTAGAGGTACACAGGGCCTGTAAATCAAATGCTACTAATGGACCTGCAGCACTGGTTGTGCCACCCACATGAGTAACCATGTAAACATGGCTCAGACCTGCCACTACACAGTCTGTGTGTGCTATTTAAAACTGCCAATTCAACCTGGCAAGCCCAAACCTTCCCTTTTCATACATGTAGGGCACCCCTAAGGTAGGACATAGGTAGCCCCATGGGCAGGGTGCAGTGTATGTTAAAGGTGGGGCATGTACTGATGCGTTTTACATGTCCTAACAGTGACATACTGCCAAAGTCGGTTTTCACTGTTGTAGGGCCTATCTCTCTCATAGGTTAACATGGGGACTGCAATGAAATATCTTTTAGGTGCAGTTTCCCATTGGGGCAGCCAGAGATGTGGATTTGGGGTCTCTGAACTCACAATTTAAAAATACATATTTTTGTAAAGTTGTTTTTTTGATTGTCAGTTTGAAAATGCTACTTTTAGAAAGTGTTACAAATAAACAGGGTAACTCAAAATTCCCCACAGAACTGGGTAATCTAAATTGTAAAGCACCCAATGTTCATGGAGGAATCATTTGCATACAAATATTTCAACAATATTAAATCCTATTAATGTTGTAATTGACCATAGACAAAATTCCATAAATGAATAAATCTGCAAACAGCATGTAATTCGTTTCTGGGACAATGACACATTTTTATATATTCACTAATACTATATCCATCAATATAGCAAAGCAACAAAGAGAATTTTTAGTGTTTTATGTAGAAATACACTGGTGACCCCTCTAGTCCACATTCCCTTTTAATCCAAGGGACAGAAGGAGAGCTCCAATCCTCCTGACTCTCCAACCACAAAAGGTTTGAGTCCTATATGCAGTCTTTCAAATAATCAGAAATCACTCCTAATGAACTCCAGCAGCTCATGCAAAGAATTGCGCCGTGGAGACTACAAGGTCGACGTCATTGAGGCCATCCTCAGGACAATGACTCTCCAACCACAAAAGGTTTGAGTCCTATATGCAGTCTTTCAAATAATCAGAAATCACTCCTAATGAACTCCAGCAGCTCATGCAAAAAATTGCGCCATGGAGACTACAAGGTCGACGTCCTTGAGACCATCCTCAGGACAATGTGTCAAAGTGAATCAAATCACAATAATTTTTGCTTTCAACATCAACTTCCTAGAACAGCACTGCTTAATCCTTTTCGTCTGGCACATCCAAAGCTAGTCAGTTACTCCAGTAAAAAGAAAGGACAATGTAATTTCACCACAGATATGTAAACTCCCACGTGCTCGAATCAATCATGAAGGTTTTAGAAAGTGGCCATTTTCTTGCTTAACCATTCTGTGCCTCTGCCTGCTTGTGTATTCCTCGTTTGGGTCAGACTGACAGTTTGGCTGGTGTGAATTCCCCTTAGACAGTGACACAAAGGGAGATGGGGTGTAGCCTGCATATCCTGATGAGTCTCCTGGGCTAGAGTGGGGAGGGAGGAGCTGACACTTACACCTGAATGGACTGTGCCTGCCCTCACACAATGCGGTCTCCAAACCCCTGATGTGTGTCTGGAGTCAGGCCTGGGCAATGCAGGATCTTGTGAACAACAGAGACTTTCCTTTGAAGTTTGGCAACTTCAAAGGCAGAAAGGGGTATAAGTAGTGGACCCAAAACCCCAGATTTATAGATTACTTCTGGAACCACGAGGAACCTCTGCCGAGGAGAAGAGTTGGAGGAGGAGTACTACCTCTTTGCCTGTGCTTTGCTAAATTGGCCTGCAGTTGCTGCTTCTGCCTGAAAGAGGACAAAGACTGGACTTTGTGGTATATTCCTGCTTGTGAAGTGTCTCCAAGGGCTTGAACTGAGCTTGCCTTCTGTTTTGAAGTCTCAGGCCCATCAAAGATTTTCTCTGCCAGCACCTGGACTCTCTGCTGAGACTCCTACCCTACCAAGTGGTACCCTATCCAGTCCCTGGGCCCTTGAAAGGTGAAGCTGGTGGCATCAAGGCGGAAATCCACGCACAGGAGCCGTGCAGGGAACATTTCGACAAACCACCTGCAACACAGCTGTAAAAACTGCGCACCGCCTGCACCCCGACTGAAAAATCAATGGACCACCTGCATCGCAGCTGGGAAATCGACACATCAGCTTTATTGCGGCTGGAGAAGCGACACAACACCTGCATGCAACTGCTAAAAATGGCGCAAACCCCACGCAGTGCGGATTCTTGTCATTGTGCTGCCGGATTTCGCACGTATCTTCCTTGGGTGCCAAAGTCAACGTGAACCTGCCCGGATCCGAGGTGCCCATCCGGGAAATGGACGCACCGCACTCTTGCAGGAGAGAAAAAGGACGCATCTCCTACCCAACCGGAGAAGAAATGACGCATGGCCTCACTTGCAAGTTAGGAATCGACGCATTGCTGACTTTTCCAACGCACTCTTGCCCGTTTTCTATGGAGTAAGACTTTTTTTAACTTAAAAGTTCATAGCTTTACTTGTGTATGTTGTATGTTTGTTGTTTTGGTCTTGATTGATTTAGATACATATTGGCTATTTTCCTAAACTGGTGTGGTGTTCATTTTGTAGTGTTTTCACTGTATTACTGTGTGAGTACAAATATCCTACACATTGCCTTTGAGATAAGCCTGACTGCTTGTGCCAAGCTCCCAAGGGGGTGAGCAAGGGTTATCTTAAGTGTGTATCTCCATTGCCCTGACTAGAGTGAGGGTCTCTGCTTGGACAGAGTACAAACTGAGTGCCAACCTGAGACCCCATTTCTAACACTGGTGATCAGCATTTGGGATAGGACTTGTATTTGTACTTGACATACAGCGATTGGTGTACACTACTGTTTTCAGTGCAGACCATTATGTGACCACATACTGTTTTTTCTCTTTTGTCCTCTGGTGTCCATCTGGTTTATTATTGATATTTCCGACTCTGGTTAGTTGTTACACCTGTGAGGCCATGGCAGAATGGAAATCAACTTCTGGCACCTGTACATATATACAATGAAGGAGCTAAAGGTTGTCTGCAAGGAAAGGGGGCTGGCTGTGAAGAGATGGTCTCTAAGGTGGGTACTTGAGACAGCCCTGTTTCAGTATGAGATGATACGCTGCGAAGCAACCATACCAGATGACTATGAGGAGGAAGACTACTCTGATGAGGAGGGCAGTGACCCTGAAAGGGAACCAGAGAGAGATGGATGGGTCCTAGCTAAGGAGCAGTGGATGAGAGAGCTGGATGAAGAGGTTGAGAGAACTGAGACTGAGAGAGCCTTAGCCAAGGAAAAATAAATGTTTGTAGCTCATGAATTGAGCTGTGGAGAGCTCAAGCTGGAAGCTATGAGGCCTGAGTCCAGTTCAGATGGTGGCAGGAAACGTCTTATGTTCAGTACTGAAGAAGGGCACATGCCCAGAGACTTCATGCCCAACTTGAAGGAGGGAGATGACACACACCAGGAGGTTCAGGGGTATGAGGTTGCTTCAGTGGCATGCAGGGCCCTGAGAGGAATTGGGGAACTGGCATGGGGAGTCATATTCCTAGTGGTATGGCAGACACTCTACTGGCTCTAGGTTAGAGTGACAGGGAGAGGGGTTCCCCCCAGGTAGAGGTCCTAGATGTGAGGTATGGAGACATCCCAAAAGAGTGTGGGTTGAGTGTCAGGGACAGTCAGATACTGTCCCACCAGTCTCAGGAGGGTGATGTGGGGTACTTTTCTAAGGCACTGGATGGTGAGGTGGAGGGTAGTTTGTTTAACCCATGTGAGGAGCTGTGTGATATGATTGCTGGAGAGCATATGCCCAGTCCTTGTTTTCCAGAGTTACGCCAACACTAGGTGGAGTGTGAGGTCTCTGACCCCAGGGAACCTGCACTGGAGGTAGACCTCTGGGTGAGTACCAGAGGGTCTGAAGAGGCATTTGTGGGTGCTCCTGAATGGAGTGGCTTAGGTATTTCCCAACATGGTGAGATGGGGAAGGCTGGCAGTGACCCAGGTAGGTCCCAGTGTAGTGGGATGGACGAGGGATCTTATGTCCAGTCTCAAAGGAGAGGGAATGGGGTGGGCTGAGTCCCAGGATGCACGAGATCCAATCCTAGATCCTGGAGAGTTCCATGAGGGAACACCAGGAGAGGAGCCTAGCCTCTACCATAAGGCCATCTGCTGAGGGGAACCCCATAGTGTCAGGAGAACTTGAGGGATCGGCAATCGCCAGCGTCCCACCAGTTCTGGTGTCTGGCAATACCACTCCTAGTGGGGGATGCAGAAGTCCAGAGAAAGGGGTGAGGAGGAGAGACAGTCCCCAATAGAGAAACTGGAGGGCCAGGGGTCAGCTCTGAGGGCAGAGCTCCCCAGGAATGACCCTGGTGATACCACCTCTGGTTTGGGGGGCTTCATGCCCTGCCAATTGGGCAGGGGTCAGGAGACCAGTGCCAGGCAGACTCTTGTGCAACCCCTGAAGAAGGTGTTCCACTTGGGGGGTAGGAACACTCCCCAGGAAGACCTGGATTGCCAGGCAGTGGTCCAGTCTGAGGGTACAGATCCTAGGATGGAGGGTCAGGTGCAGGGGATAAACTCGACCTGATGGGGACAGTTTGCCTAGTCACACCCCGGTGTGAATTGTAGGTGTACTCTCCGCGTGGGGGGTGAAGAACTCTGGGAGTGGGGCAGGGGAGGGAGAGACTCACCTCTGACCCCTGTTCAATCCAAGGGTACAGACCCTGGGTTGAAGAGCCAGGTTCAGGGTGTGCCCTTTGACCTGTAGGGAGGAGCAACTTCTAACAGTGCCCCTACCATGTTGTCTTCTGGGGGTACTGCTCAGTGGGAGGAGGGTGCAGAGCCCCAAAAGAAGGGTCAGGGGGAGGGCTGCCCCGCCCCTGACCCCTGCCCAGCCTAAAGGTGCCAACCCTGGGCAGAGGGACCAGTGTCAGGGAGCCATTGCCTACCCAACTGGAGAAGAAATGACGCACAGCCTCACTTGCAAGTAAGGAATCGACGAATCGCTGACTTTTCCAATACACGCTCACCCGTGAGGCTTTATTTTTGACTCAAACCAGGTACTTTGTGTAACATCAACGCATCAATTGTTTTCTATGGAGTAAGACTCTTTTTAACTTAAAAGTTCATAACTTTACTTGTGTATGTTGGATTTTTGTTGTTTTGGTCTTGTTTAATTTAGATGAATATTGACTATTTTCCTAAACTGGTGTGGTGTCCATTTTATAGTGTTTTCACTGTATTACTGTGTGTGTTGGTGCAAATACTTTACACATTGCCTTTGAGATAAGCCTGACTGCTTGTGCCAAGCTACCAAGGGGGTGACCAGGGGTTACCTTAAGTGTGTATCTCCATTGCCCTGACTAGAGTGAGGGTCCCTGCTTGGACAGAGTGCAACTGACTGACAACCAGAGACCCCATTTCTAACAGTCTTTATGAAAATTCTCTATAGAGGAACCAAAGGGTTATATAGACCCTGCCCACAGAGCTTAAAAGTGAAGAAGCTGACCGCCAATGACAAAAGGAAGATCTGTCCGTACCAAGTACAGGATCCTCTCAATTCCAAGACACCCACTTCCAAAGTTAACTTGACAGTTAAATGTTCTTTATTGAAACTAATTAAATGTATTCTTAAATAAATTGGGCTCAGTGATCTATTCCGTGTTGTATTGCATTTTAAATTCATGAATAGTTGCCACTAGTAAAGACAATCTCTGTTTTTTTTTAACAAACCTGGTTGAAATGTTGGATCTTAGTGAGTAAATTTAAATTAGAGTTTGTAAGGGCACCAGTGTTCCTGGTGTCCAGGGAATCCAGTATCAATCCAAATTTACTCAACCAAGGTGCACACCACCTTTTAGGTTGTTAAATAGTACAACGCCCAAATACAAGTACAACGTTAAATAGTACAACGCCCAAATAGCCATGTTTTAGCTCTACTGTATACCATTAACTAGATTTACGACATCCTTTGCTCTTTGGAGCAATTGCCATTCTTTTTGTTTAGTTCGTATTCATTGACCAGAATTTTACCTTATTATAACAATCATTTATCTCTAAGTGTCTTTGAAGGCTGATATAGATAAATAAAATAAGACAATATAATCAGCATATAACAGACATGGCTGAAGGTGGGTTCAGGAAATTGGTGGACAAATCCTCACCATAAAAAGACCTTAATAGGCTGGCCATATGGAAACTAATAAGACCATTTCTATGTGTTGATTTTGAGTAAGGTGACAAAAAAGGTGAATCTGGTTAAAGAAAATACCCTTGCAATCAGTGTAAGAAAATTCATGTAGAGAAACCTAGGTTCTTAGAATGGGTAATACTGCCTCCAGTTCTTATTTGGACTGTTAAATTTTTTATCACAATTGATAATTCTTAACACAAGTGACCTAAAAATCTCTGGACATAAAAGCCAGACTGTGGGGAAACCCTGTTAAATTAAAGAACCCAATGTGCATTCAGAAAGAGAAAGAGAAAGTAAGAAATACAAATTGTATTGCATTGGGTATTTTTTTGTTACCACTTTAGATTTGTTTGCAATAACATCATGTTATAGGCACATATTTCATAAATTTACTTTATGCCTCTGTAAGAGAATCAAATTAGCAAAAGATAGAAAAAGATAGCAACAAGAAAATCCATCAATGTAGAAAACTCTAGAATCAATATATCCACTACAATCTTTAATCTCAGTGGTATGTAGGAAAATCGGCATCTTCTCCTGCATCAGTCTGTATCTTGGATAGCTGATGGGAGTGGATTTAAAGATGGTGATCGCATGATGTTGCCTTTTGACGTCTATGCTGGGTCATCAGTCTTTGCACAGGTCAGCTATCAATGTCTGACATTTATCTTAGTAAAATATTTAAGACAGCACCATTTTAGGAGAGTTTATATTCCTTCCTGAGGTATTTAAAGGAACAATGGTAATTCATACATAACAACATTTAGCAAAAATAAAGAAAAATGAAAACTCAATAATTTTGTTGGCAGTTATTTTGTGCTTTATCAGAACTGTTTACTCCAAGGTGTTCTTGTCTTAATAAAAATTAACTCAATATATTGAGAGGATAAAGAAACTCTGGGATTCAGCTTAAGGGACATGAATTGAAGGACATGTGAACAAGGGATCTATTCTCCTATACGTTTCCCATGTGTCATGGCTCTTTGTCCCTAGTCAGAAAAACAAATATTGTCTTACTTTCCTTTATTAGGCAAATAATGAGAAATAATGCAGTTTATTATCTTGGCCTTATATAAGCGAGTGAAAATGGCTATGTAAGCATATGATCATGTAATTAATGAGTTTGTTAGAAGCTAATAGTAGTGCTATGTTTTTTTTTTAAAGTCTGGGAAACCAATAGCTCTTGTTCCTTGCTTGACTCATGTACTAAAGGATCTGCCCTGTGAAGGAATTGAAAATGTCATTAACAACAAATTCTCTTTATTTGGCGAATCTTCGCCATCAATGGTCAAAAATATACAATCATATAAAATTAAGAATAAAATTATAAATGCAGTAAAATAACATAGGAGTGATTATTTAAAAAAAGCGTAAGAACCAAATTAAAACCAAACTAGCTAGCGAGCAATGTGCATCTGCCTTTTTTATGAAGCTCTTGACCTGATCCTCCGCATCGCCATTAGGAACCGCGAGACTGCAAAAACCACAAATTGACGATTGTCAGACTTAATGATTGTAAGCGTTTCCCTAAAGTCTCTGACACCAAAGTTTCTGCAAAGTGGCGCAATCCACTTAATATGTCAGAATGCATCAACCATTGTGCTTCAGTGCGTTCAAAGGAGTGCACGAGGAGTCATCTAGTTAAATACGTATGCAGATCCATGTTTTTGTTGAGTTTGCTTTCCACAGTTCATCATCTCATGATGCAGCGTGTTTCACATTATATTCTGGTCTGACATGTTCCATGTAAAAATGCTTTGTTTAGAGTGTTTTTTTGTCTGACGGTTTTCAACTGATGTTTGGTGCTTCCAACATATTGAAGGCCTCACACTCTATGTAATTGACATACAATGATGCTGCTGTGTTGATCAGTGCATTTGGCGGCATATTAATGAGCCCCTTTGCATCGCTTCTGCACAAGACAGGGTGGTGCAAAAGTGACGCAACTGAAAAATGAGAGTTATGAAGCCAAGCAAGGCCACCTTGCGTGGCCCTGACTGGCTTCATAAATCTCGGTTAATGCAACACAGCGCAAATCGCTGTGTTGCATTACTCTGCGCCAGGGAGGCGTTTTCATGGATGTTGCATTGGTGTTGGAATGCGGCATCCATGGATTCTGACACATTGCCAGATTTACAACAAGTGGCAGACCTGGGAATGTGCCAAAAACCTACGCCTTCCCAGATGAGGCATGACGAAGAGAAGTATCTTGATTTTTCCTCTTTTTATGTGTGGTGCATTCTGCCTCAGAGGATTGTTTTTGTGCAGGAAGGGGCGTCCTACATGCAACGCAGGCACGCTTGCACCTGGGGGCAAGTGTGCCTGCACTGGGGCTAGGCATCCCATTGTCGGCCAGCTCTGGGGACGCAGTGCATATCTGTAAATGTGGCTCTAATCACATATCTGCTTCATTGGTAGTCCTGAAAATGATTCTTTATTTATACCTTTTCGATTTCTTAAGTTTTACGGCTGGGATGAGGTCCTTGCCAGTTAGCAGGACCATTTACACCTGTGAAGTAGGGTCCATAAATGCCCCTCCAGGGCCTCTTTTTTGGGGCGGTCTTCCTATTATTTCTATTTTTCTCTTGAATATAGTTTACTGTTCCCACATAGTCAACGAGAACTCAGACTGCTTTGTGTATTCTCTCTGGCTGGATTTCTAAAGTGATCAGAGGCATTAGATTGATGGGACCTGTATTATCTCCATGAAAGTGTTCCACTCCTGAAGTAAGCAGGGACTGATCTTAGGACCAGTGCTCTCTGCTTACTGCTGCAGACTGTCTGACAAGTGCAGCTCAGGTGTGGGAAGGACAAGTATGCATGGAAATATACATTTGCCTGGACTTGCATGAGCATTTGTGCAGCTTTTAAATCACTTAGTATTCAGATATGTATGCGCATCAAAGAAGAATGCCCATGAGGTTACCCAATTATTTTATAAGCTTTTTTTGTGGTTCGATTATGGGTGGAATTTTACATGGAAGCTACATCTGCTCATTTTGGGCCAAATGTATCAAAGCTCTTTGCATTCGCAAACGGTGCGAATGCAAAAAGCCATTTCAGAATGTATTAAAGGCAATCTGAAAGGAATTTTAAAGAATCGCTAAAATATAATTGCGACCCTGTTTACGGAGTCGCAAATTGCGACTCTCTAAATAAGAAATCGCAAATAAGAATTCCTTATTCGCGATTTCTAAAGCACATGTAAGAAGCAATTCCTTAATGCGAATTGGGCATTTAGGAATCGCTATTATCATCAAGTTGAACTTGGTGGGAACCATGTGCAAAATGTAAAAATGCATTTAAAATGCATTTTGAAAATTTACATGTAAAGCACACATGCCCTTTTGTCATGTGTGCACCTTACATGTCCTAAAACACTTTTTGGGGTGCAGCAGAGGGGGCCTTAGGCCTCCAGCACCCTGGGGTTTTGCATTTCCAAAATTGCGATTTCATGTTAAGAAATTGCAATTTTGGAAATGCAAAAAATTCGCAAATATGGGCCTATAGGCCCAAAGGTGCGAATGTGGCCGGTATTGCAATTTGCGATTCGGTAATAGCATTTGCGATTTTTAAATAATCGCTATTACCGAATCGCAAATGTGATACATTGCATTTTGCGAATCATAAATAACAATTTCTTAAAAATTGCTATTTCCGACTCGCAAAAGGCATTCTTGATACATCTGGCCCTTTGTTTGGTAATTAGGGGCCTTCACATGCATTCCTGGTTTTATAGTTTATTCTAAAAATCTACATTTTTAAATACAGATTTTGTTAACTGGGAAGTAAGAAGAAAATCTGTAAAATGAAAGTATAAAATACACTATCAGTAAATCAAGTCAAACTTTGCAGCATACACCACCATTGATTGCTTTTTATGTGGGTAAATATGGAGAGTATCCTGGTGATTGTAGTGCAGTTTGAGCTCCTTTAGCCAAAGGATAGGACTTTTCTCTGTGCTGTTTCTCCTACTTCCTTGACTCCTGCTTAGCGCCTAGACACCTTCAGGTATTTGTTTGCGCTTTAGAAATCTTTTCATTCATTTATTCAGAGAGTTGCGGATGGAGGAGATTTACTCAGAAATGCCAGGCAATTTATACATACGGCTGTTGTCCCAACAGGGATTAGCGTAACCAGTTGCGCCCAATTATAATCAAAGCAGATGTTCCAATTCTCTATTTCATATTTCACTAATTTTGCGAGATATTCCCTCCCAAAATAGATACATTACAGGCCATTCAGCAAACATATTTTTTTCATGGCACTATATTGGGTGGAAGTTTACATGGAATATTGATGTGCTTCATGTTGATCCTGTCATTGTTTTATGGTTTTGCAGTTAATTCTCCAGTATCCAACTTTCTTAAAATATGTTTTATGCAACCAAGGTGTAGAAAGAGTCAAGATGTATAATGTATGAGCCCGACCCCCGTTTCTCTCAATCATTCAGATACTGACCAGCCAGGAGCCAATCAAAATGCAGCATTTTGCTATTGCGCACTTGTCCAATGTATAATAATTTTATCAACTTCAGAAGAATGAAAGGCTGAGTGAGCTTGCTTTGATTCAAACATGGGAGTTGCAGGTCACATGTTACTTGTCAAGAGGGGTTTAACTCAGAGTAATTTTTGTGGCTGAAGTTTACATATTATTTATTTCATTAGCCGGGTGTGTTTTTGGGCCTGGGAGGCGGAGGGACGTCATTCACTGTTTCATTGCGTTATTCTCTTATTTTGTTCATATCCTTGACCATAAACCGCAGGCTTGCAAACATTGTGTCCCTTGCTTTCGTCAGTAGAATGTTTGTTGTCAAAGGTCAGCCTAATGGTTGCTCTTTGAAAAGTACAAGTTAAAAAATAACCAGAGTAATCACAATTTGAAGGATTTCTTTTCAGCCAATGATAAGGTTCTAAGAGAAAGGGGAAAACAGGTGGAAATTGCACAGTATGTCAGTTTAGATGCAGCAGTCACAGCCCACCCAAGCATTTAATACAACCCTCTTGTTTGTGCAGATAGACCTGAAAAGGCAGGTGTTTATTCAGTGGTAATAGGTGCACCATTGTGGCACTCATTCCCTACCTCTGTTCTCGCGCTGGCAGACCTCGGGTCTGCTGCAAAATAGTCTCTTTTCAAGGATCTGATAAAGGGGCCCAGGGGCCACCTTAGTGCATGCGCACTGTTAAACGAGGACAGGTTACTCAGTCTCAAAACTTGGGTCATTCTGAGCCATTGACTATGGACTAAGGGCCAGAGTTCACAGTATGCAAGAGACGTGAAGCTAGATTTGGATGGGCATTGGGTGAGGTCCATTTGGAAAAATATTTAAAAGGTTCAAATCGAATAATCCATTCTTTAGTATCAAAACCCAAATATCAGCCTTTGAATATTCAATATCCACATACAGATTTCCTTCTATCTTAATTTCTTTAAAGCAGTCCATCAGTAAAACAATACCTGGTCAGGATGATAAATCTTCTGCTAAGAGCTATCTTTGCACATGTTCATTCTTTACTCATAAATTCTGAGTTGCTAAAGTAAGATAGGTGCAAGCGGAGGTCATGTGGATTTACAGTAGGATCTGCTGAGGAACACTCAGCTCGGAATACTCAGAGCCGTAGAAGATCAGCTGAGCATTAGGTCGAGAAGACTTGCTTTTCCCCGTATGTCAAAACGATCTGCTCCATTCGACATAACCCTTACAGCAATATAACACCAAGAAACTGCCTTTTAAGACTCCTAGTCCCCTGTAGGAGGATCCTGTGACGTAAACACAAAGACCCATACAAAGATGGTCCTGATGTCTTGATGGGTATCTTTCTATTTTGCCCAAACTCCAAATCTGAGATCAATATTGATTTGGTAAATCATGTTTGAGTCCATGAATGGTTCAAATTTGAATACACCGATTATCCTATTGAATTGGATTTTGCATATGCGCATCCTACGTGGGAAAAGCATACGTTCATCTGGCTTGTACAAGGATCCTCCCTAGGGCCTGCTCTTTCTAGCAGCTGTATGTTTCCACTGAACATGTTCATCCATTATAATTGTTTCTCTTTATAACCCCAAACTGATGAGCCTCAAATCAGTTCAGTGTTCATTAGCAAGTTAGGCAATCTACTGCCTGATCCTACGAGGGTCATTGTCCACGGTGCACAGCTCCCTCAAATGAAACGCTCAAGTGAAGGCAATGATTTTGTGTGAGAACTCCTATATTTGGACCTCTGTGTTCTAGCCGTCCAACTTCCGCAGTGGCCGACACTAACATCAACAGCACCAAACCCTGTGTTTTCTTGCCTAGAAAACCCTAAAACTAGAGAAATTCAAATAATGGACAACTCATGGAACTTAGCACAAACCACAAGCACTTATCTTCAGGGGCTTTCTTTCATATGTGTCCTCAAGAAGCATCCTAGCAACATCTTCTGAAAAACAGGAAGAAAAACACTTAAATCAAAGTGGGGCAAAAAATGACACTTTCCTGCATGCTTCAGAATAAAAATTTAATAAATAGTGTTTTTTTTACTTAAAAAAAGTAGGTAAGCAAAGAGAATATCATGGCCAAGGACCCCAAAATTCTATGGCAATCTTTAATTGTCCGCAGGTGACCTAGGGACTTTTTTCAATTTATTGAGGGTCATCCTCTTCAAAAGTTTTATTACCCATAGTACACTTGGGATGTTTGTTGATTCCAGAACATTGCTACAGTGTGCATATGCATTTACTTGTCACAAGAAGTCTCAGGCTTGATAGAGCGCGTGGCCACCAGTAGCCGGGAACTTGATGGTGAGTAAGCAGAGTATTTGGTGCGGGTTCTAAATATTTTCATTCACAAGCACCTGGTGTTGCCCTCTACCTAACTGCAAATCTCCTATTCCGTAGCAATGTGTTGTTTTTTTGTCTAATAATGATCTAAACTTATGAGATAAGATTCTTTGTTGGTCCAGTCTTCCAGAATTGACATCTGTACAGCACCTTTTTGTTACACATAGAATAACAGCTTCACCTTAACTAGAGTTGATTTCAGTGGACTATTGCGGCTTCGGCCATGATGCATCTTGAGAACGTTTAGGGAACATTCCACATTTAGCCTTAGACACAGTTTGAGTGGCAGAGATGTTCCAAGTAAAGTGAACATTCATAGACTATGGCCCTGATTACGAGTTTGGCAGGCGGAAAAGGCCTCCCGCCAAACTCCTGCGGTCGGGTTACCGCCAGTGCGTTCCCCTTCCCGGGCCCCTACTAGGAGTTTCCCGCTGGCCCACCAGAAAACACCCCACAACATTGACACTGGCTCATAATTGAGCCGGCGGCATCGTTGAGGTGCGTAGGGTGCACCAGCACCCATCTTGCTTTTCACTGTCTGCAAAGCAGACAGTGAAAAGTGTGACGGAGCTGGCCATGGGGGCCCTTCACCCCATCTCTGCTAGCCTTTACATGGCAGTGTTACCGCCATGTAAGAGCTGGGCAGTGCTGCCTGCAGTGCTGCCCTGGCGGATCAGGACCGCAAGCCCCTCGGTGCTCGTGGTCCGACCGTGGTGCAACCGCCACAGTCATAATTGTGGATGTCGGACCACCACATTGGCGGCGATCCGACCACCACCGCGGCCCTGGCGGCCTAAAGACCCCCAGTGTCGTAATGAGGGTCTGTCTCTGTTGTTTCGTAGACTGCTATTGGTCCATGCTCGAGAAAAGTGAACAGCCACCCTCTCTCTCAGTGAGTCACTCCCGTCTCCACGTTGCTCCTTTGGTAAATGCGCCTCATGAACCAGAAAAATACTCACTTACCTGTTGTTCCATTGATTGATGTGACTCATCCTCCAGAAAATAAATAAATAGTGGAGTGTCTGGCTCACTTACTCATTCTTCATTCCTTTTCATTGGCTTTTGTGGTTCATGCTACAGAAAGGTAAATACTCACATATTTCAATCTCAGTTTTGCTCCATAATTGCTGTGGACTGTGTTATAGAAAAGTAAACACTGACTGATCTACTCCATTTTCAAGGTGGTTCCATAGGTTGATGTGGGTAATGTTACAGAAAAAGTAAACACTTTCTTACCAATTTACTCACTCACACCATTCTGCATTTTGTTCCATTAGTTGATGTGGCTCAGTCTACAGAAAAGCAAACACCTACATCCAACCAAGCTCTGCATTTTGTTCAGTTGGTTGTTGAGTGAAGCCATCATCTCTGCACTTGAACTATTTAATCCTCTTCACCTGTTATTTAATAAACATGGTCACCCCCTCACACCATTGTTCGTCTGTATCACTCCTCATAGTACATCAGCATCCTTTTCAAGGTCCTTCAAGGTGACCCACACCAGCTCTCGCCAGTAACAGGGCCACCACTCACCTGTAGGGACTCATGTCCTTGGATCCAAACCTCCATCACATCTCCACCAAAAACCACCCTATGCATCCCCGGCCAGGGCTCTTCAGTGTCATTCATTTTGTTCTGTTGGTTGATCCATTTTGCTCTGTTGGTGCGTTTGAGGTTACTCCATCAGCACTTTGTGTCTTTTCCCTTTCTTGGCCCAACTGAGGATTTTACCTCAAGTCTCAGAAACTTCTTGACAAAACTTAATTGCAATAGTGTAAAAATGATGAATGACATGATTGCAGGAGGGTCTCCATATTTTCCAATCAGAATCTACATTTGTTCCTCTCTTGTTCGTCATGTGATTTGCTGCACAAAGTGAAAGATCACACGTTGTAAGACAACTTACTTGCACTAAGATTTTCATTGAATATCTTACTCAATATAGGTTTCTGTTTTAAGCATTAGCAGCTCCTGTTCTGTGCATGCAATCACTGATTTGAATTAACAAGTCTCACCATCCTTTAAAACGTATTTCAGTGAAATTATATGGTTTAGTTTGTAAATGAATGCCACTTAAAAATATCTATTTAGGTTGCAACAGGTTTCAAGCTGTATGTTTATCCTACCAAACTGCTTCCTTCTTCTGAATACAAACCAGATACATTATTTGATTAGCAAGACACACAGGCTTTCTATAAATTAACAGAGTTGATTAAAGTGTGGTCTCTTATGATATTATGCCCCCCCCTCCAATTGCAGCTTTCTATGAGGTCTACTCATTGTGCATCTACCTACAACAAGTGAACAATAAATGTCAGACCTTGCCAAGCAGACTCAGGGTCTGCAGACATTTTAGAGCACAGATAGAACATCTGATTGGCCAAATCTGCAAGCATGGTGGATGTTCTGCACTTGTAAATTTAAAAATGAGTGGGAAAATTGGTGTTCCCAGCAGAAGAGAAGATTGCCAATATAGGCAGGTATTACCTACCAAACTCTAATCCTATAGATATTCACATATTACATTTTTCCAATGGTTTTTCACCCACATTTGTATATCTTCATTTATTGCCATAAAGGCTCGCTTAAGTGTGCACCTTTGGTGTGATTCTGAAAAACGCCCTTTACTTCCCCAGGGAAGGATGTAAGGGAAGCTATTTCACTATGAGTAAAACTATTGCACATTCTAGCATACTCATGCATGCAGTCTGCCCCTAGAAGTAGGCGTTGAGCTGTAGAACTATGCGCGTCCCTCCTTTATGTGTAGATTTCCATACCTAATCCTGATACTCTTAAGGGCTCCCTAAAACTCATAAATTCAAGGAAATCTTAGCAGGAAACCTATAACCCACATTCTTGGTGAATCAGACAGGATTTGTCTTTCCCCTTCTTTCTCCCCATATGCAACCTTTGCTTTTTCCCCTCCTCTCCCTCGGTCTCCCGTTGTAAGTCATGTCTTCGCCATCTATTTGTAAAGTTCAACCAAGTCTTCGTGAGCACCAGAGGTCTAGGGCACAAACCGCTTCTGAAAAATGTTACTGCAGCACTTTGGAGGCAGACTCCTATGTGAACTGGCAGTGGATGAGAGTTACAAACTATCTACAGATATGTTCCGGAGGATAAACTAGGCTAGGATCTTGAACAGGACAGTACGGTTCTTTTGAGCTCCGCCTCTCTGCTACTGTGCATTGAGTAAGCACAAGATGTCTACTCCGGTCTTAGTCTGACTTAGCAATTCTATGTAACTCAAAGCAGTGTGGGCGTGGTTGGCTCAGAGACGCTGGCAATGCCGGGTTATGCTCTCCCAGTAGTCTATCTCCTTCTTCAGCAGAGCTCAACAGCTCAGATCTAGTCCTGAGAATTAGGGGGAGCATCTATCTGTGGTCCTCGCCGTCCTCTTCGTACATAAATATGCAGGGCTTCTTCTAGTAAAAGGTGAGGTAAGAACTAAAAATTCCAAAAGGGTCAGCTTGTATCCAGTCTTCAGGCAACTGGTATGAATCTAACTATTCACTCATATTCAAAGGTAGCCCCAAAATCTAGGAGGAACCACCCCTGCATTTTTTAGGTGTTCTGAAAACTCAAGCAAACTAGCCACAGGGAGTTTTCACTCTTGTTTGTCTTCGGGCTTCCAGACAACTCTCTGGCAGATGAAGTGCTGTTACTGGGATCATCTTTTCCCAGCGAGAGAGAACGCAACATGCAGGGACTGTGCAAATAGCATGTGTTCTGAGTATGAAAGGTGCGCAGTCTTTGGTTAGCTCATCATTCATGTGATGCTCTGGTCTGGTCACTTGTTGGTCTGCTGAAGCTGGTCTGGTCCAGGTTCAATGAGCAACAACAGATCCTTCCTGCCTCATTCACTTCATATATTTCCAAACCCACATACAGAGTTTTGACTTCATCTTGAGTTTTACAGATGGGGTGGATGAGAAGACCATCTTAGAAGCATGAGGAGGGAGAAGAAAGGGCAGTGGCACAGACTACTAGCAAACCAACAGAGCCTCCTACAATTTTAGGGGCTCTCATCAACCAGTGGACCCCATCCCGGAGCACCCCACATCTCAAGTACTGTGTTCTGAAACCCCATTCAATAGGGGGTTTTATGCTAATGTGGTGTTAAGGAGGCAATTTGCCCGCACCATATTTACAAAGAGGCGTAATGCATGCATTGCACCACTTTGTAAACCGTTGCGCCACATTATGCCTGCGCCAGGCATAATGTACCCAAGGGGGCGTTCCCACGCAGGGAGTCCCGAAAAAATGGCACAGTGAAATTTACCAGATTTCACTGCGCCTTTTCTGGTGTTATTTTTAATGCCTGCACGGGGCAGGCGTTACAATGACGCACCCATAATCTCCTGTGGGCCTCCCTGTGTTTTGCTGGCCTAGCGTCAAAAATGTTGGTACTAGTACAGCAAAGTGCCACAATAGTGCGCAAAATGTTGACGGTATTGTGCACCATGGTGCCTTTAGGGGGGGTGCAAGAAAAGTGGCACATCAATGCTGATGCGTCACTTTCTTGTAAATAGGCCCCTAAGGTTATAAAGAAAGCACAAAAAATACATAGAAATATCAAAGTGTCATTTTCAGCTCAGTGCAAGCTGCTCACGTTTCAGAAGGACAGAAGGAAAGGGGGGATTAGCAATAATAACATTTGAGACCATGGGTTCAATCAATCAATCAACCAATATTTGTAAAGCGCGGCTACTCACCTGTGAGGATCTCAAGGCGCTTGGCATTGCGCCACTTTGTAAATATGGTTAGAATAAATTTCCTCGTGAACACCACATTAGCGTAAAAAAAAATTACACTACTGTGGCACAAGGAGGTGCAAGGGGCTTGTGAATCTGCCCCCTAGTGTTTAGCTCAAAAATTACATCTTTTACATAGATGTCAACATGTCAATTTATGATTTATATATATTTTTGAGGATGTTTCCCTTAAGAGATTTTTTTTCGTTTTTGTTTACGGAAATTGTTTTCTGGTGTCATTTAGTTTAATGAAATGTGATGAACTGTTTTGAATTGTAGTTTTACATTTACGGATATATTTGCAAGTATCGGAAACTGACCTCTAATGAATGAAACAAACAGTTGTGTTTTGTGTGGAACTTCAGCTGAAACTTTTCCCAGTAATTGCAGGCTGCGATCCAGACACCCTGATTGTCTCTTCCATTGTACACTTCTCGATGAATTTGTAAAAGGGGGTTGTGCTTTTATCTCCTAAGCACTGCTTGAGATTATTTTCTGACAGATTTCAATGTTGATTTTTGGTGATCTTGTAACACGTTCTCCTATCTGAATGTGTCATTATGTCTTCATCCTTCAAACTTTTCTGTCAGTCTGAGATGATCCCTCGTGCATCGCGAGACCTGACTTCTCACCTCATTTTATTGCTGGTGTTTCATGAAAGGGTCTTCCAAGCAGGCCCATCAGACATCGTTGTACATTTCCCTTTCAGCTAGCTGGATATGAAACTTCCCTGCCCATCACTGAAAAATCCAACCCTATTACCAAGGACCTGGACAGAGTCGACCCGGTGCAGATGGTACAGCTGCTGAGAGACTGCGATGCCGAAATCTTCCAGGAGGAGGACCCAACCCTGGTGAATTACAAGGTTAGTGATGCTGGGGCTCGGCGCCTCTGTCCTGGAGCCCACACTACTGCGCCAGAACCCCGTTCTCACAAGGGTGGGGGTACACAGTGTCTTTGAAGAAGGTGGCAGCAGAGGACGGGAGGATGGAGGGTGGAGACAACTCAAATGAGGGAGGTGGTGGATAGCTGAGAACATGGGTGTATGTATGAGGGAGGCATGGACCCTGGGGTGTGAAGAGTAGGAAAATAAGGTGGTTAGGAAAATATGGGATAGTGTTCACCCACAATCCCTCACAAATTCCCCAACGTCTACTTCTGTTCATTCAACATGTCTCTCTATGAGCTCTCTCGTTGTGCTTCCTTTCTCCCAACTGGTATTTTTGCAGTTTTCCAGCTGCTGAAACTCTCCCACAACCACTACGCCTGGGCTGAGAAGCCCCGAGCAGCCTAACCCTCAGACCTGAGCACACTTCTGTTGTCTCTGGCCAGAAACTCAGTAAGACATAAGGCCTGAGTTAGATCCCGGCAGAGGGAATTATGGATATCCTGTACTCTGTATTACAATCCCATAATATCCTATGGAGATCGTGATGCGGCGGATTGGATATCCGTCATGTTTCGAACAGAGTGATACCTACGCCAGGGTCTAAGCCGGGCCTATGGACCGGAACCTCTCACTTCACATGGTAGTCCACTCAGCCTCCGCTCCCTCACTAACGTCAAGTCACTTTAAGGTGAGAGTCATCTCCTTGCCCTCTAATCGCGTATTAATACATATGGTCTTCACCATTGCCTTCTCTAAAGCAGTTCCCCCTTTCCTTATCCTATCTGCAAGGGCACATGTGCACTGATGTCTTCACCGGTCCCTATAAAATGTCCTCCACTCCCTCTCTGCGCTAAGTAGACTCACTGATGAAGCAACTGCATACAGCATTTAATAGGCCCATCGACTGTGGATGGCTAATGCAACATATGCTTTCTATACGTCCCTCCATCCCATGTCCCTTCTCAGCCATGGGTCACTGCAATTGTATACCTAATTAAGAGCCGTTTGCACTCAGGATTCTCCAAAACTGGCTGGGCTTGGAGCAGAATGAAATAGTCCATCATTTCAGTGCATCAGTATTTCTCACTGGAACCAGGAGCATTGTTTATTAGCCTCAGCAAACCATGATCGCCTTCTCTCAAGCCTGCTTTCAGGGCCGGGCTCTATCTGCTTTCTGGTCCAATCAGGTACGCAAGCTCCAGTTTTACCTGTATCCCTTTGGCTAATCCAGGAAGAAAGAACGTGTACTGCAATGCTACATGAGGTCTCGAACTCTGAATCCCACCCATCGTCAGCTAAATCATTTTACTTCCTCTCCTACTCTCACAACACAGACTTCTTAAACGGCTTCTGCATCCCAGTCTGCCAATCACTTCTCCCTCCTCCCAAACCCATCACTTGCTTCCTACTCATGGTAATCACTTTGGTACCTTCTTTCCAAGTAGTGTTACCAGCAGTAGGTGGTCCCCACTGCTCCACTTGCTCTCCCTCCATCCCCTTAATACCTGTCATCTTAAGAGGATAGCTTTCCCCACCAGCCTTCATACTGCTGGAGCTCCATCACATGCGCAGTTATCCTCCTGACGAGCTGTGCGATACATCTTCCCTCCTGCCTCTGCGTCTTTCACATCCTGCTTCAACTATTGTGAAAGACTCTACCCCCCTTCACATACCCTACAGGCTTCATTAAGGTCTTTGAATACATCCAGGGTCTGCTATATATTCCTCTTCCTCTTGTTTTCAAAGTCCCCGGAGAGGATTGTGTTCAAGCTTCCCACTAGAACTTGTAGGTCCCACTGCAATTCATGATCCGTAGGAAGCACTCACCCAAATTAGCCCTCATCATCATCTCTATAACCTCATCACCAACCCTTAGACCCAACCCCTCTCTTCTGCCTTCGTCCTGGCCTCCTTCCTACCGGCCTGACCGACCTGCGAGGTCGCACTGCGCTCCTTGACTTCAGCTCCCACCCCCTTCCTCCGGCGTCCGTCAAAGCTTGGTCCATGGCTTCTCCTCTTCCATCTGCACAATCCATCCTGGCACAATGTCTGCATTTGGCTTCTCCTAGAACCTCTTTTCTACCCGGCTCTCTAATCCTGAGTCACTGACTGCCTCTGGCTCTTGATAGTCCTACACTGTCTGATGTTCTACCCACCACACACAGATTGTTTAGCTCAAACCTCCTCCTTACAAAAACCATATCCCCCATCTCACTTTAGGGGGCACCATGAAGGGGTCCACGTCCACCCACTGTGATAGTAAAGCTAACCTCTCCTGGTCAATCAGCAGCTCGTGCACTGTAGCCAACACACCTACTCAAAGGTGACCCTCCACACCTCCCAACCTAGAGACAACACCTTTATCGACGCCTCGGATAGTTTCATATCTAGGTCTGAAAAGAGAAGTGGCGTGATAGAGTCTGTACACAAACTACATCTGACCCTCTCCCCCTTCCAACCCTTGGGAATATTTAGCAATTTGGGGCCTTATTTAGAGATTGGTGGGTGGAGCACTCCATTAAACCGTCACAGATACCCCACC
The DNA here is from genome assembly GCF_031143425.1 of Pleurodeles waltl. Taxonomy (NCBI): domain Eukaryota; kingdom Metazoa; phylum Chordata; class Amphibia; order Caudata; family Salamandridae; genus Pleurodeles; species Pleurodeles waltl. The sequence continues at coordinate 60,753,472 of NC_090444.1, read as the reverse complement.
TGCAGTGATGCAAGCGCCATAGGCTATCAGGCACCAGGAAGGTGGCAGACAGGACGTTTGTCACACTTGTGACACTTCAGCCCATTCCCAAGCTGTAAATCACTGTTTGAAAACCACTCGGGGGAGCTCTCATGTACTCAGATCTTCAGAGTGACGTAAACATGGAACTTACATCAAGGGGCCACATGGGAGCAGAACTGTAGATCTGTAAACACAGTTAGGGTCCAGCGATGACCGTGCCCTGTGTGTCCAGTGACCTGTAGCACAGTTTGGGTCCAGCGATGACCGTGGCCTGTGTGTCCACTGGCCTGTAGCACAGTTTGGGTCCAGCGATGACGTGGCCTGTAGCACAGTTTGGGTCCAGCAATGGCCGTGGCCTGTGTGTCCAGTGGCCTGTGTGTTCAGTCCAGCGATGACTGTGGCCTGTGTGTTCAGTGACCTGTAGCAGAGCTGGGGTCCAGCGATGACCGTGGCCTGTGTGTCCAGTGGCCTGTAGCACAGTTGGGATCCAGAGATGACCGTGCCCTGTGTGTCCAGTGGCCTGTAGTACAGTTGGGGTCCAGCGATGATCGTGGCGTGTGTGTTCAGTGGCCTGTAACACAGTTTAGGTCCAGCGATGACCGTGTCCTGTGTGTCCAGTGGCCTGTAGCACAGTTGGGGTCCAGAGATGACTGTGGCCTGTGTGTTCAGTGGCCTGTAGCACAGTTGGGGTCCAGCGATGACCGTGGCCTTTGTGTCCAGTGGCCTGTAGCACAGTTGGGCTCCAGCGATGACCGTGGCCTGTGTGTTCAGTGGCCTGTAGCCCAGTTGGGGTACAGCGATGACCGTGCCCTGTGTGTCCAGTGGCCTGTAGCGCAGTTGGGGTCCAGAGATGACCGTGGCCTGTGTGTTCAGTGGCCTGTAGCGCAGTTGGGGTCCAGCGATGACCGTGGCCTGTGTTTCCAGTGGCCTGTAGCGCAGTTGGGGTCCAGCGATGACCGTGGCCTGTGTGTCCAGTGGCCTGTAGCGCAGTTGGGGTCCAGACATGACCGTGGCCTGTGTGTCCAGTGGCCTGTAGCGCAGTTGGGGTCCAGCGATGACCGTGCCCTGTGTGTCCAGTGGCCTGTAGCACAGTTGGGGTCCAGAGATGACCGTGGCCTGTGTGTTCAGTGGCGATGACCGTGGCCTGTGTGTTCAGTGGCGATGGCTGTGGCCTGTGTGTCCAGTGGCGATGACCATGGCCTGTGTGTTCAGTGACGATGGCTGTGGTCTGTGTGTCCAGTGGCCTGTAGCACAGTTGGGGTCCAGAGATGACCGTGGCCTGTGTATCCAGTGGCCTGTAGCACAGGCCTGTAGCACAGTTGGGGTCCAGCGATGACCGTGCCCTGTGTGTCCAGTGGCCTGTAGCACAGTTTGGGTCCAGCGATGACCGTGCCCTGTGTGTCCAGTGGCCTGTAGCACAGTTGGGGTCCAGCGATAACCGTGGCCTTGTGTCCAGTGGCCTGTAGCACAGTTGGGGTCCAGCGATGACCGTGCCCTGTGTGTCCAGTGGCCTGTAGCACAGTTGGGGTCCAGCGATGACCGTGCCCTGTGTGTCCAGTGGCCTGTAGCACAGTTTGGGTCCAGCGATGACCGTGCCCTGTGTGTCCAGTGGCCTGTAGCACAGTTGGGGTCCAGCGATAACCGTGGCCTTGTGTCCAGTGGCCTGTAGCACAGTTGGGGTCCAGCGATGACCGTGCCCTGTGTGTCCAGTGGCCTGTAGCACAGTTGGGGTCCAGCGATGACCGTGCCCTGTGTGTCCAGTGGCCTGTAGCACAGTTGGGGTCCAGAGATGACCGTGGCCTGTGTGTGGCCTGTAGCACAGTTGGGGTCCAGCGATGACCGTGCCCTGTGTGTCCAGTGGCCTGTAGCACAGTTGGGGTCCAGCGATGACCGTGCCCTGTGTGTCCAGTGGCCTGTAGCACAGTTGGGGTCCAGCGATGACCGTGCCCTGTGTGTCCAGTGGCCTGTAGCACAGTTTGGGTCCAGCGATGACCGTGCCCTGTGTGTCCAGTGGCCTGTAGCACAGTTGGGGTCCAGCGATAACCGTGGCCTTGTGTCCAGTGGCCTGTAGCACAGTTGGGGTCCAGCGATGACCGTGCCCTGTGTGTCCAGTGGCCTGTAGCACAGTTGGGGTCCAGCGATGACCGTGCCCTGTGTGTCCAGTGGCCTGTAGCACAGTTGGGGTCCAGAGATGACCGTGGCCTGTGTGTGGCCTGTAGCACAGTTGGGGTCCAGCGATGACCGTGCCCTGTGTGTCCAGTGGCCTGTAGCACAGTTGGGGTCCAGCGATGACCGTGCCCTGTGTGTCCAGTGGCCTGTAGCACAGTTGGGGTCCAGAGATGACCGTGGCCTGTGTGTGGCCTGTAGCACAGTTGGGGTCCAGCGATGACCGTGGCCTGTGTGTTCAGTGACATGATAAAGTTTTATGAACGAAATGGTGTTGTGAGCGGTTGTTCGCCGCAGCACACTGTGCACCCGCGCGCAAGAAGGATGATTTTGCAAATCTTTTGTCATATGAACACGTAGTTAACAGAATCACACAGAAGGAGGCGAGAAGAGGCGCTTTTATATTGTTTCTATTAAGGAATAAAGTGAATATTACTAGTTTGTCTCTAGTGTTTTCCCTCTAACGAGCCATCTACCGAGGGCCGGCTTTAGGGCGGTGCGACCGGTGCGACCGCACCGGGTGCTGACCTAGATTGGGGGGGAGGAGGGGTCGCTGACCTCAGGGGGGCGCTGAGTTTAGGAATAATTTATGAAGCTTGCGCTTTAACAGCAGCTGCAGAAAATGTTCCTGTGCGTCCAGCCTTCAGGAAGCACTGAAAATGTCAAGATAACTCTTGTGATCAATGTTCCCGCTACAGAGAGAGATCAGAGTTTTGTCTAGCGGCAGTTTTGACGCCATAAAGTAGCGCGGAGGGTTAATGTGCCTGATGCAAAGAACTGATCTGTATTTTGTGTGGATAGCTGAGGGGACTGGTAAAGCCGCCCCTTACGAGCGCTTTAAAACAAATGAAATGTCTGTGAGAGAGGCGCTATGGAGAGAGGATGGGCACATTTACCGGGTGGTAGCGAGGGAATCAAAGGAGGAGGTCATGGGGTGGGGGGCGACAAAAAGACTGTCGCACCGGGCGCCACCAGCGCTAAAGCCGGCCCTGCATCCGATGAATCCAGGCGCACCGAGCCTCTGCCCTGTAGTGATGTTAGCGCTTTACTTACAATGCCAGTGAACCTGACCCTTCACATGTCTGTAGGGGAGTGCTCTAAGTATAGCGCCTAGCGAGATTAAGGAATCCACCGCACATGGCCTGCACTGTGGCTCTACAAAGGATAACCCTTGTTAAGACTCCCGAGTATGACAACCAAGTGGGGTACTCGGCGCCCCAGTTCCCCTCTCTGTCTTCTTCATCTCAGGGCTGTTTCAGCCTTCGAGGAGCTTCAGAGCCCACACTTGGCTTGCAGTCGCCTTCGCGTCACTATCCTGGAACTGTCCTGGGGGAGTCCCGTTTCCAGGCCTGCGCAGACTGTAAGTATTTTTGGACGAATTGGAGCTATATTTTTCATTTTGTGTCAGGATAAGGCTGGTGAGAAAACATACCACTTCATGATCAATTATTGCCATTTATTAAAAAAAATACGAACATTTAATTCGGGCAGAGTTTTCTTACCGGATTATTAAACTATCAGAACTGTTTATTCAGTGATATTAGAAGTTACTTTGCTGTGTGTTTCCTCCTCTGGCAGGTTAGGGTCTGTCGCAGTTTTTGTAATTACACAAACATTATTTATTCTTGCGGCGCCTCTGTGGCTACACACTGGGCCCTAAGCACTGCATGTCCGACGGCAATGCTGAAAATACCCAATTAACTCAAGCAAGTAACTCATTGTGTATGGCTGGGCCTGGGCTGCGTCCGAGGGGCTGCTCCAGGTGGGTGGTACCTGGAGGGTAACACATCCTCCAGGTACTCCCTCCAGAGATTCCAGCGAGGTAGGACTTGCAAGGGGCAGTTTAATCGCACATGGGTTTGCTGCACTCAGGGCTGTTCCTGACATACTCTGCAGGTGCTCGGGTTTTCTCTGAGTGACCAAACAGCCTGGGGTTCACTGGATTTTCTCAGCCTAGGGTTCACTGGATTTTCTCTGAGTGACCAAACAGCCTGGGATTCACTGGATTTTCTCTGAGTGACCAAACAGCCTGGGATTCACTGGATTTTCTCTGAGTGACCAAACAGCCCGGGGTTCACTGGATTTTCTCTGAGTGACCAAACAGCCTGGGGTTCACTGGATTTTCTCTGAGTGACAAAACACCTGGGGTTCACCGGATTTTCTCTGAGTGACCAAACAGCCTGGGGTTCACTGGATTTTCTCTGAGTGACAAAACACCTGGGGTTCATTGGATTATCTCTGAGTTACCAAACAGTCTGGGGTTCACTGGATTTTCTCTGAGTGACCAAACAGCTGGGGTTCACTGGATTTTCTCTGAGTGACAAAACACCTGGGGTTCACTGGATTTTCTCTGAGTGACCAAATAGTCTGGGGTTCATTGGATTTTCTCTGAGTGACCAAACAGCCTGGGGTTCACTGGATTTTCTCTAGTCCAGGCCCAAATGCAATTAGAACAGATGATGGACAGAATGCTGACCGATGTCAACACCTGGTGAGAAAAAGGATTATGGATTAAAGCCAGTTCTGTGACTGGCGGTGAATGTTTGACAATGTTCGGCACTCTGTCCCTCATCTTTTTGTCGGGGAAACATCACTTACAACGCAATGCATTTACCACGCATATGTGTTTACCACGCATGCATTTACCACGAATATACCTTTACCACGCATGGCTTTACCACGCGTGCATTTACCACGAATATACCTTTACCACGCATGCCTTTACAACGAATTTCGTTGAAGAGGCATGAATGGTAAAGGTGTATGCGTGGTAAAGGTTTTAAAGGTAAGTACAGGTAAGTATTAAGTGGGTCAAGTGAGATATATATATATATATACATGGGCCCATATTTAACAAAATACGATGGAGCACGACGCTGCACCAAAATTGGCAGCGCCGCACTCCCTCATTTTCACAACTCAGGGATGCACCGTATTTAATTGAATAGGGCGCACCCCTGTGTTGTCCCCTGCGCTGGCGCTAAATTGAGCTGCCAGCGCCCACGAATGCATCCTTGCACCTTTGTGCAAGGATGTCTGTGTTGAGGGGTGTGATTGTTTATGTGTGGGAAGGTGTCCCTTCCTGCACATAAACAATCACTAATGGCGATTTGGCACTTCTGTGCGTGCTGCAGAATGCAGCACACGCAGAAGTGCCAAAGCGTCATCTTGAAATGATTGTTTATGTGCAGGAAGGGACACCTTCCCGCAGATAAACAATTATGTCTGTCATTTTGCTCTTTCTCTGTGTGCAGCAGAATGCAGCACACATAGAAAAAGCAAAAAACGAGGAGGAATAGAAGTATTCCACCTCGTTGCACCTTGATAACGTCACCCCTGGGGTGGCGTTAGATTTTGTCGCTACCTCAGGTTTACGAAAACTCGTAAATCTGAGACAGCGTCAAAATGCAATAGGTGTTGCTGTGTAACGCCCACAGCAACACCCATTGCACGCTCCTTCCTCGCAAAGGGCTGCGTGTGAAGGGGCCATATTAACAAGGTGGCGTTAAGCCACAAAATGTGGCTTAATGCCACCTTGTAGATACGGCGCAGGGCATTGCGCAACCGGAGCGTCACGAAAAGTGATGCTTCTGTGGCGCTAATGGCTCATAAATATGCTCCGTGGTGTTTAGGTTGGGTAATGGTTATTGGTGGTAAATGCATTTTTAGGTTTTAGGGTGGGTATGGGTTTTTGGTTGGTAAGGGCATTTTTAGGTTTTAGAGTGGGTATGGATTTTCAGGTGGTAGGGGCCTTTTTAGATTTTAGGGTGGGTATGGGTTTTTGGTTGGTAAGGGCATTTTTAGGTTTTAGAGTGGGTATGGATTTTCAGGTGGTAGGGGCCTTTTTAGATTTTAGGGTGGGTATGGGTTTTTGGGTGGTAGGGGCATTTTTAGGTTTTAGGGTGGGTATGGGTTTTGGGGTGGTAAGGGCAATTTTAGGTTTTAGGGTGGGTATGGGATTTAGGGTGGTAAGGGCATTTTTATGTTTTAGGTTGGGTATGGGTTTTTGGGTGGAATAGGCAATTTTAGGTTTTAGGGTGGGTATGGGATTTAGGGTGGTAAGGACATTCTTAGGTTTAAGGGTGGGTATGGGTTCTGGGGTGGTAAGGGCATTTTTAGGGTGGGTAGGGGCTTTGGGGTGGTAAGGGCATTATTAGAGTTTTATAGTAGGTATGGGTTATGGGGTGGTAAGGGCATTTTTAGGTTTTAGGGTGGGTATGGGTTTTTGGGTGTTAAGGGCATTTTGAGGTTTTAGGGTGGATATGGGATTTGGGGTGGTAAGGACCTTTTTAGATTTTAGGGTGGGTTTGAGATTTGGGATGCTAATGGCATTTTTAGGTTTTAGGGTGGGGATGGGATTTGGGGCGGTAAGGACATTTTTAGGGTTTAGGGTGAGCATGTGTTTTGGGGTGGTAGGAAGTGATTAGGTTTTATGGGGGTATGAGTTTTGGGGTGGTAAGGTAATTTTTAGGGTTGTAGGGTTTTTAGGTGGAAAGGTGTGTGTGTGTGTGTGTAGATATATATATATATATATATATATATATATATACATATTATGCATGTTATACTTACTGCTACTTTTTACAACGCATATGCCTTTACCAACCATGCCTTTACTACGAAATTTTCATGGTAAAGACATGCATGGTAAAAGCATATGTGTGGTAAAAACATTGTGTGGTAAGTGCATGCGTGGTAATGACCAGCCGTTGTACTTATCACGTTTTAAAGGCATGGGTGGAAAGTGCATGTGTTGTTCCGTCATACAACCCTTTTTGTGTTGCTGTAGTTGCACTAAGTGGGAAGGGTATGCCCAGATGTGGGTCCAGGCTCACTGCGCCACTGAATTCAGGCTAGCCTGACTGATGAAGGGTGATACCCTGAAACTGGCCCCAAGATGCTTGTTTCTGCTCCAGGGAGGACATGGCTTGGCATTTCGGACTGGACTGTTCCCATGAGGAACAGGGTCAAGACTGATTTGCATATGGCTGGGTCCAAACTGGGGTGGTGTGGTGAACAAAAAAACTGTGCATTAAACCCAGATCTGTGACTGGGGATCACTATTTGACAATGTTCAGCACTCTGTGGATCATCTTTTTGTGTTGCTATAGTTACCCTTCTCCATCCCCTTGAAGATGCCAATGTCCTTGTGTTATGTCCCACACAACCCTCTAGCACCCATGCCTCCCGTGGTTTTCAGTACACATTAAAAATGCTTTTTAATTAATGTGTCATTTCAGTAGTCTCACATGCACTATCAACAAATATCAAATTCAGCTCATTGTGTTTTTTCTTTGAAACTCCTCCTTGTGAAGCGTTTTTGCCCACAGTTAAGCAGTGATGAAATGCAGTACCAGATTCCTTGATGGTGGATGGAGTCGTCCATCAAAAGTGACATCTGTCTCTCTGTCTTTGCTGAGAAATGTTAACAACTCAATCAAATCTCTCGCATCTTCTCACAAGAGCTCCTGTCGGCCACTCCTTTCAGCCCCAGCCCTATGTGGTCGCAGTCACACAAGAAGTGCGAGGTTTAAAGTCATGTTTTTACCTGATTCAGCCACTAAAATCTGCCCCGTGAGTTTACCAAATGATGTAAAAAAAATAACAGCATGTGCAGTTCATGCACCAGTTTGTGCAGTGGAGCCCTGAAGCTCTTGAAACCACAGTGTGACTCCACTAGTTTGTTGTCAGAATACCTTTTTGACATAACTATCATATTCTAAATAGCATTTTCAAAACATATCACCCTGTTGGAGTTAATAATAGAAAATCTACACCAAAAGGGTCAATGTTTCCCTAAAGGATATGTAGCACACTGTATTTATATCAGAAGATATATCTGTGTACAATAGTCTGACATACAACCTGAAGCCATTCATCTTTGGTGGGAATCGCCTACAGTGCATTGCACTATCTGTCAGCAAACAGACCCATTGCATCTAAAATAGGCTTAGAGGGTGAGTATGGCAATGGAGTAGGGGGCTGTGGTATAGCGGCTGCTGCACCTCCCACCAGTACCATACAATCAAAGGAAACTGAGCTCAACTGATAGTAACACTGAACCACCAAGCAGTGTCAAGACATGCACAGAATTCCCCACATATACATACAACTATATCATCTATCAGGAGCAAAGACACACAAGTCCTTGGGAGTAGTCAGTTGCCATAGCATGCAAGAAAAATGTATCCAAGTCTGGTGAGGTATCATGTGTGAGTGTGTATCCATGCTTGCATGGTGGCCATCTTTGAATGTTTTTTTTTTATGCTGTAGGAAAAGTTATCCAGAGTGGGCTGCTGTTCTCAGGTATGATGACAGCGATCTCTGAATTCATTTTCTTAAAGCTTAAAAAAAAACATTTAAAAATGACTGCCAACGGTGTGAATGATGCACGGTGTGTACACAAAAGGAGAGCACTGGGAGTGTTGCTAGCCCACACCGCCTCCCTCAAGAAATCATATCATCACTAATGGTGTGGGGTAGTAGGAGCTGAAGGTAAGGCTGGGTCAGTCTTTTTTCAGTGGTATTAGTAAGATCACTTTGGATCCTCTGGTGGGGAAGTCATAGATGGAAAAATGTCCAAACTAAGGGGTGCTGTGTTATCCTACAGGGGGAAGGGGGATTTCCCTTGCGGACTAGGTGGTCTCACACACATAATAGTGTCTTGCTTCATCATATGACCACCTAGCCCCACCCAAGTAAGATGGTACTACTTGGGCGGACTCAACCTCTTGGTTAAAAGAACCAGAGGGAGTGCTGAAATTAAACTGACTGGATAGTTACATTGATCCAGAAGGGGTGAATAATAAAATTACCAAACATGTCACCAGTAGCTACTGCTAGTTTTAATAAATGTGCATGCTGGTAAGACTAAAACCAAGGGGGAAAGGCTCGTTGGAGAGTAATGTCTCTTGGAGTCTAAAAAGAAAAATGGATGACCAACATGTTTCTGCCCTCACTAGGTGCTGGTAGGTCAGGGGCATTCCTCAGGGTCGGAGCACACGCAGTAAGTGGGGTGCTCAAATGTGAAAAATGTGTATGGTCTACCTGAACGGGTAGTTCACGGTGGGGTAGGCCTGTAGTAGATATAAATAAATAAATAAATAAGCCACTATTTATTCAGAATATATTGAGAGTGAAAGAACCGTGGCAAACCACTGCAAAGCACACAGCAATATGTGAACAAATGTGAAGGGCACTCACACACACATGCAAAAGTGACTTACCCCGAGGTAGGGGGCAATCTGCCTCTGGTCTGGCTAGTGCCGGGGAGGGGTTTTCCCTTGTAGTCACACTCTGAGGAGATAGAGGGTTTAGCAAGGAAAAAAGTGGGGGATCAGGAAATAAAGTAGGGATGTATAGGACCTAAAGGAAAAAAGTAAGGGGGTAGAGCGAGCAGACAAGCAGGGCAACCAAGCTTAGAACAATGGAAAGGAGAACAGGGAGAGAGAAGAAAAAGAGAAGAACAGGAAGGAGGCAAATTAAAAAAGGAAAAGAGAAAGAAAAAGAAAACGAAAAAGAGGAAAGTGAGGGGGGGAGCTGAAGGCTAGAGCAGGGAGTGGAGACAGGGATTAAAACAGGAAAAGAGCCCCAGAGGGGCCACACTTACCACTCCAAAGGGAATACCAGGGGGAGGTACCTACGTGCTGGAGCCAGGCCGCTCTGGTACTGACTGCATGGTTGGTCTGGAATTTATGTGGACCAAAAGCCAATTGGCAAAAAGCTCGGGGCGGAATCCAATTAGGGAAATGTCAGATGTATCGGTCGTCCTAGATAGAAAGCCACGCCCCGACTCCGGCCGCACCCCCTCGGGGGTTGCGCCGGTATAACATGCTTGAATGCCCCCACTGCTCGTGGAAGGCTGCCGGTTGATGCTCAACCCGCGGGACCTCTGTGATGTCGAGGCAGCGGCGTTGATTGTGCCAGAAATCGAAGTACTGAAGCAGGGCCCTTCCACCGCGGTGCAGATCGCGCGCGCGGGGAGCGCCCTGTGATGACGCGTCGCGGTAAGCGCGGCGCGTCCAATGTGCACTCGGGACTCTGGGAAATGGAGTCCCGTAGTGCAGAGGAAAGTCGTCCGGCTCGGACGGCTGAGTGAGGGGGGGTTTATTTTAAAAAAAACAGAGGAAAAGGGGAGAGAAAAGAAAGGGGTGAGGAATGAAGGGGGGGGGAAAGGGAGAGGAAAGTGGTGGACCGGGAAAGAGACCAAGGGAGCGAGCAAACAGCGAAACGCAAGATAGAAAAGAGAAAACGAGAAAAGAGAGAGAAAAGAAAAAGAGAAAGAAGAGAGCAGGGAGAAGAAAAGAGGGGAGAGGAAAAGGAGGAAAGAAGAAAGGTAGAGGGCCTGCACAGGCCCATTCAAGAGAGAAAAAGAGGAAAAGGAACTGATGGTTGGGAAAAGGGAAAAAGGGGGGGAGAAAAATAGGGGGAACTGGCTGCAAGGACAGAGCGGGGAAAGAGGGGGGACTAGTGACTGAGAGAGGGAGAAAAAAGGGAGGGGGGGGAGAAAACAAGAGGAAACAGAAGGAAAGGGCAGGGCAGGGGAAGCGGGGAAACGGGTGAGGGCCAGAAGAGAAAAGAAGAGCAAGGATGGGGGCAGGTACGGGACAAAGGAAGAAGCAGAGCTGCGATAAAGCCGAGGGGGGCACAGTCACTGTGGGGGGTGGGGAAAGTTGGAAGAAAGAAGAAAGAAAGAACAAAAAGACAGAGGAAGAGGAGAATGAAGACGTATGTCTAGATAAAAATGAGGATATAGATAAAAAAAAAAACGAAAGGGTATGGGAGGGGAAGGACAATAGCTACGATTGCAGGGGTAGGGGACATTAGGGGAAATTACTCTGAAAAGTAGGGATGCTACCCTGGTCAAAGATAGCAGTGCGGGGGATGGGTAGTGGATCCCCCGGTGGGGCATTAAAGGGGCCGTAGGAGGAATCTCATATGGGAAAGGGGTCACCCAGGTATTTTATCATCATCTTAAAGCTGACCACTGTTTATTGTCGTTCAGTCCTCTAATGTCCGTTTGCAACCTCCATATCCACCTTTGTTCATATAATAAAAGTTTTTGTGTGGCATTAGTAGTTATCGGTTTTAGTTGGTCCAACACCACCCATTGCATGTGGTCAGGGTGGTGACTGCTGGAAATATAATGCTCGGTGAGTCTTGTGGCATCTCTCTTGCAACGGATGGTGCTCCTATGCTCGCAGATGCGTGTACCCACTCTTCTTGTTGTCATCCCAATGTATCTTTTATCACAGGGGCATGTGATCATATACACCACGTTTTTGCTGTTGCAGTTCGTTAGTTGTCTAAGTTCCCAGGGTGTCCGTAGTCCCAGATCAAGTGTAAGGGTTTTTTTAGTAAATGCGCAGACACTGCAGCTGCCGCACGGAAAGTGACCTTTAGCGGGAGGCAGGTCCCAGAGTGTCCTTTGTTTGTTTGAGGTAAGGTTGACACGTGGGCGGGTATGTACAATCATATCCCTAATACTTTTTGCTTTTTTATAAGCATTCATTGGGATCTGAAAAGGAAGACCCCAGACGTGAGGATCTTCCAGTCTTCATTGAGTATCTTCTTGATCATATTGGACGCTGGGTTGAATGTAGTCACACAGATCAATGAGTCTCTCTTATTGGTTCTGCTGCTAGGATGTAGTAAAGTTTCCCTAGGGCTCACACGAGCACGTTTGTCAGCTCTCCTCAGTAGATGGTCTGGGTATCCTCTTGCTCGAAGTTTGTTAGTGAGCTGCTGAGCATGCTTCTTGTAGTCCGTTAGTTTGGTACAATTCCGCCGAAGGCGGAGATACTGACCCACTGGGAGGTTTTCCCTGAGGGAGCGTGGGTGGAAGCTCTGGAACTGGAGGAGAGTGTTTCGGTCAGTAGGTTTATAAAATACTTCTGTTACCAAGGAGCCATTTCTTTCAGATATTACTAGGTCAAGGAAGGAGACCGCTGGGTCACCCAGCGTGGCCGTAAATCTTAGAAAGGGGTTCAGGGTGTTTAACCAAGTGATGAAGGTGGTTGCTTCTTCCCTTGTGCCTCTCCAGATTATCAGGATGTCATCGATGTATCTTTTCCATAGCCTGATATGGTTGAAGTACGGATTCTCTTCAGTGAGAACCATTTCTTTCTCAAAATGATCCACGTATAGGCGGCGCATCCTATACTTTTTCCCTTAAGTCTTGTGCATCCTTTCTTCATTTCATAACCCTCCACCTGTATCCTTGCTAAAAACCGCCATCTCCCCAGAGTGTGACTACAAGGGAAAACCCCTCCCCGGCACTAGCCAGACCAGAGGCAGATTGCCCCCTACCTCGGGGTAAGTCACTTTTGCATGTGTGTGTGAGTGCCCTTCACATTTGTTCACATATTGCTGTGTGCTTTGCAGTGGTTTGCCACGGTTCTTTCACTCTGAATATATTCTGAATAAATAGTGGCTTATTTATTTATTTATTTATATCTACTACAGGCCTACCCCACCGTGAACTACCCGTTCAGGTAGACCATACACATTTTTCACATTTGAGCACCCCACTTACTGCGTGTGCTCCGACCCTGAGGAATGCCCCTGACCTACCAGCACCTAGTGAGGGCAGAAACATGTTGGTCATCCATTTTTCTTTTTAGACTCCAAGAGACATTACTCTCCAACGAGCCTTTCCCCCTTGGTTTTAGTCTTACCAGCATGCACATTTATTAAAACTAGCAGTAGCTACTGGTGACATGTTTGGTAATTTTATTATTCACCCCTTCTGGATCAATGTAACTATCCAGTCAGTTTAATTTCAGCACTCCCTCTGGTTCTTTTAACCAAGAGGTTGAGTCCGCCCAAGTAGTACCATCTTACTTGGGTGGGGCTAGGTGGTCATATGATGAAGCAAGACACTATTATGTGTGTGAGACCACCTAGTCCGTAAGGGAAATCCCCCTTCCCCCTGTAGGATAACACAGCACCCCTTAGTTTGGACATTTTTCCATCTATGACTTCCCCACCAGAGGATCCAAAGTGATCTTACTAATACCACTGAAAAAAGACTGACCCAGCCTTACCTTCAGCTCCTACTACCCCACACCATTAGTGATGAAATGATGCACGGTGGCCATCTTTTAACGATTCTACTTTAAGCATAATTTATAAGAAACCATGAGAACATCCACACAAGATAAGACGCTGGTCATCTTGAAATTATCATTCTTTTCTTTCAAAGGAAAATCATTTCATGGTGACTGCTGCGTGTGCGCGTACACACACGCACACCAGATGGGGAACAATAAAGATTGGCAAAGCCAAATGAGTTTCCATGGGTAAGACTATTAGCTTTGCCAAAGGGTGTTTGGTTTAATGTTAGACAGTACAATCTTGAGAACTTTAGGGATCCTTTTCAGGGATTTACAGTCCCTTCTCTAGTTTTATTCTCACCCGTTTGATGTTTAGCTGTCATGTGTTATGAGGTGTAAACCCATGCAAACACACACACACAGACATTCGCACAACTCACCTGGCGACAAACCACCGCTGCAAGGCGTGCTGGAGCGAACACTCTTCTGACGTAGCGATGTGACTTCCCACAAGGGGGTACTTTCTCTGAGCCCTGGATTGCCAGCACGCAGCTAGGCCCTTCAGCACAGAATACAGAGCATGGGTCTTTGGTGGACAGTTCATCGCTTTGGGGTTGTGTTGGGGGGAGGGTATCCTCGTCTTTACAGTGTATGTGCAATGCTGCCGTGACATCACCCCCGGGTGAGAGACTCTTACTACCAGGACTCAGTTGTCTTCCTTTCTTTCAGAGGTTGTACAGCGAAACAGTTCTACGGACTGTCTTCGACATCGCAAAGAAGGTGCAAGAGGTTTTAAAGGTACCGTATAACTAACATCTCACTGCCTTCGAATTAACAAAGGAAAACAGTAAGAAGTTCCCAAAGTTCCATCCTATAATTCAATGCAGCGGAGAGGGAATATGTGATGGAACAACTAGGGCCCAAACAGCTACTTGCCTAAACCACTACTGCTAAACAACTAAAAAGTCTCTACAACGAGGTACTGAACAACTACTGTCTAAACAACGATTTTGCCTGAACAACGAATTTTAAGGGACGTTTTTTAGTTTTTTTTAGTTTTTATTGAATATATATAAATATATATCTCAATTCTAAAGGTTTATTAGTTGTTTAGAATTTATATATATATATATATATATATATATATATATATATATACATATATATATATATATATATATAAATTCTAAACAAATAATAAACCATTGGAAAAAAAAAAAACTTACCTTAAAATTCATTGTTCAGGCAATCGTTATTCAGGCAAAATGGTTGTTTGGACAGTAGTTGTTCAGTACTTCGTTGTAGAGAGTTTTTAGTTGTTTAGCAGTAGTGGTTTAGGCAAGTAGTTGTTCAGGATGTTTCCGGCGGAGAGGTACGGCCATAAAGCACATAAGGCGTGGCTGGAATGAAAGAATATTTAATAACACATGAGTAAATGAGAACCAAGAGGACAACCAGAGAGGAGATATACCCAGTCCTGCACAGCCCGGGGGCTGAAGAAGGTGCACTGACTGCTTGGCTGAGGCAGGAGAGGGGCATCTAGGTTAGACCAGGCCTGGGCATCTGGTTATTGATAAGGGAAAAATAAAAAGTGGCATTAGTGGTGACATGGGAAGACCATGGACGAATAAAGATAAACCATGGAGAAGCGTTGAGGAGTGAGGGGCAGAGGAAGGGAGATAGAGTTAATAATACATTACAATAGGGGGGCAGAGAGTTTCCCAGCGGGAAGGCATGCTGGGATAACACAGGGACAGACTAGATCAGTGGTTCCCAGCCTGTGGTCCGGGGACTTTGCAAAGCCTTCTCAGGGGGTCTGTGACTGCTTAGAAAATTAAATATTGTTAATACATTAAAAAGTGTATATATGTAAAGTGGCTAGATGTAAAATTGAACATTTTAAAATGTTCTGTAAATATTAAAGAATTTTAAATTGGAGGCTGAAAATTTTATTATTATCCTCAAATTGATTCATGGGAGCAGTGCGTGTGCATCAAACAGAATATAGTTTGGACGATGTGTGGCTTCAATTGAATTTAGAAAAGTTCCAACCTTCCTATTAAAATAAAAATATATATTATTTTGTATTTACATTTCTTTGCAAATGAAGTACAATGTGTTAATTGTGTATGTGTTTGATGAATGTTTGTTTCTGTATTTTTTCTGTATTGTTTTGAGGTTCAAATCATCGACAATGTTTAGGCCGGGGTCCCCGACTTCTAGTAATGACTCAGTGGGGGTCCCCAGA
This sequence comes from Pleurodeles waltl, assembly GCF_031143425.1. NCBI lineage: Eukaryota > Metazoa > Chordata > Amphibia > Caudata > Salamandridae > Pleurodeles > Pleurodeles waltl. The sequence continues at coordinate 60,737,983 of NC_090444.1, read as the reverse complement.
TTCATATAATGATTCAGTGGGCGTCTCCAGGTTCCAGTAATGATAAAGTGGGGGTCCACAGAAGTCAAAAGTTTGAGAACTACTGGGCTAGACCACCTGTGTGTTAAATTCAGGGGATATCTGTAACTCAGTCAAATTAGAAAAAAGAAAGGCGACACCTGAACAGATTATGTACAGAAGATGAAACAAATGGCGGTGACAAAGGTGGTGGTGGTGGTCGCTGTTATGTGAGGATTCACTTGTGTCCAATGGACTGGAGAGAGTTAGAGCAGTGGAGGCGGAAAAAACAGAGAGAGGCAAATGTCCTGAAAGAAACAAGATGCAGTAACTGAACGAGTGAGAAGACAAGAGCAGAGCTGGTGGGGGAACCTGACATGTATTCTATGAAACTGATATCAATGAACTACGCAGTCGCAGAACAGTATCTAAGGCATGGCCCATTCAGTAGCTCGACTTACATATGAATGTTATGAACTAGCATGCTGGATTATGAGTGAGGCGTGTTCCTGTGACATGCCTTGGACCAACACTAAGGCCCATATTTGTAATTTTTTTGCGCCGCATTTGCATCACAATTGTATTTTGTAAGATAGCGCTGCTTTTGCGTCAAAAAATAATGCAAATGTGGCACAAAAAAGTATAAATATGGGCCTAAATGTAGACTTTCCACAGTTTATTTCCTGAACATCAGTACAGTAACAAGTGCCAAAAATAGTCTAAGCTGATTGGTTCCCGTGGAAGCGTGCACACACCCTAAATGTATCTGTTTTTTGGGGGGGTTCATCACTGGAAGCTAGGGGCATATGAAGAAACAAATCTGTTCATGATCCTGGTGTGTGACGTCACTTCTGAGGCCAGGCCTCTACCTAGGAAGACTCTCACGTGCCTCTTCTGCGTGTTTTAGGATTCTGAAGATGGGCTGATCGTTCTTAGCGGATGTGGCTCTTCGGGACGACTGGCGCTGCTGCTGGCGGTAAGTCAGACTGATTGCGTGATCTTGAGTGTGCTGACCGTGCTACATTATGCTCTAACTGGGATGAACAAAGTTCTCCAGGTCTTATGAAATAACTTAGACTTTGAGCAGCATATTTACAATAAATTGGTGTAGGGCAGCGTAGCAAGTATTTTTGCTGCGCTGCCCCATGCCAATCAAAAGGACAGGAGGAATGCACTGTATTTACGTGATACTGTGCATTCCTGTCCTTTCAGCCGGTGCACAGTTTGCTCCCTACCACCAATGCAGGCACCCTTGCACCATGATGCAAGGGTCTCTGTAATGTTGGCAGGATTGTTTTTGTGCAGAAAGGTGTCCCTTCCTGCAAAAAAAGATCCATGGAGGCTTTTTCCTCGTTCTATGTGTGCTGCAAAATGCAGCACACATAGAGATGAAAACAAGGAGAAATAAAGATATTTCTCCTCGTTACGCATCCCCTGGTGAGGCGTACAGTTTCAACGCATTTCCAGCTTAACAGATCCTTGTAAACCTGGGAATGTGTCAAAACCCATGGGTGTTGCATGGGAAAACCCACCGCAATGCCTACGGAATGCCCCCGGATGCAGTATAAGGCATTGTAGCGACTTGTGCTGTATTGCCTTGCAGCATATCTACAAGGCCGTGATAAGCCACGCAAGGTGGCTTTGCGTGGCCTCGTAGATAATCTGTCTGCTCTCTGCGGCGTTGGAGCATCATAAACAATGACCTCCAGCGGCACAAGGGGCTTGTAATTAATACCCTCGATTTTTTGCATATTGCACAAAGTTGCGCTTTTATGTCTGATCGGTAAAGTATTAGCCGGATATTTGAGCCGACCCCGTCCATGCACTTTGCATATTTTTTGGTTGTTTCCTAGCTAATGTAATGATGTATAACTGCCAGCGCCTATATAATTCTATGGTCTCATTAGCCGAACACTCATTACAATGGGAAATAAAATTATAGAGCTGCAAGAGGCCTTCCACCCGTTCTGCCCACCCCTCCTGGGCACAGCCCCGTGCCATTCCTCATCTTAAGGCTCCTGCCAGCTGTAAAGAATATAAGGGATGTAAGAGAAGAAAGGAATGGAACACATGTCAAAGAAGATGTTCAAGAGGCAGGGAGGAACAGCAGGTGAAAATATTGTATGACAGGAAAGAAAAAATACAAAAATGGAAGATATGGAAAGAAAGTAAGAGCACAGCGAAGAAAGTATAGAATGAAAGAAGTATTTGAAGGGATTGGAAGCAAGAGAAAAGAAAAAGCTGAAGGAAGAAAATGTAAGAGAAAAATGTAAACAAGGAAAATGGAAGGTATGCTGGAACAGGAAAGAAAAGGAACAAGTGGGAAAGTATATGTGGGGAAAGAATTATAAGGGTGAAAACCTTTAGAGCAGATACAGAGAAGGAGAGCGGAAAGCAGGAAATATATGTGACAACATATACAAGGAAATAGAAATGAGAGGAGAAAAGGGTGTAGAAGAAAGAGGCAATAGAGGAGCACATGAGACAATTGGAGGAGAAGAAGGTATATATGAAAAGGGAAGAATAGGAGAGAAAAGCAATAGATGTGTAAGGAACTATAGAGGAGACAGAGGAGAGAAAAGAGAGAGGAAGAAGATACAGCTAAGAGAGTCTAGAGGCAAGAAAAGTATTATAAGAAAGATGAATGGTAGAGGAAAAAGGAGGGAAGAGCAAAGAAGGATCGAGGAGACATTTAGGATGGAGAGAAAAATACATTGATAAGAAGAATTAAAGAATAGAAGGGGAAGATGATAAAAGAAGGACTCTTGTGGAGGAATGAAAAGAAATACAAGGGGCAATGAGTTAAGAAAATAAAGAAAGAATGGAGGTGCAAAGTTAAGAAAGGTAATCAATCAATAAAGGATTTATAAAGCTCGGCAATTCACCAGTGAGGGGCTCAAGGCGCTGAAAAAGCACAGATTCAATAGAGAATGGACAGAGATGACATAAGGTACTGATGGAATAGAGGGGAAGGTATAAGAGAACATGCTCCCACACATAACCTCCTCATATTTGTTTTGCGTGCCTTGTGTGCCATGTGATCCAGCTTTTGAAATACCCAGGAAAAAGTATCAATAACGTACCCCGCTGACATAATTAACTATTCTCCTACTCCTTTCTGTTTCAGAACTCCTTCAATAAGTTGCTGAAAGGCTTGCACAGGTCTCCAAGTTACACTTACATCATATCCGGGGGTGACAAGTAAGTGTATGCATGATGGAGCAGATTCACAAATATCTTTTTTCTGTGAGTAGTAGTTAGAGATGCCTTAATCCAAGCTTCGGTGATCCTTACCTGCGATTAGATGTGGCTCGTCTGCGTGTTTACTAGACTAAGACATGTTTAGGCACGGATAAAAGGTTTCTGGGGTGTAATCCCTCAAAAAAGGGCAGGAACAGAATCTCTGTGGTATATAAGGGTAACATGTATTTCATGTCTGCCAAGGTTTCAGATTGTTTATGTGTGACATTTTCACAGATCCGGTGCAGTTATGAGTGACATTCAACAACCAAATATGTGACACTTTGAGTGACATTTTCTCGCAAGCAAAGTCAAGCAATCAAATCCATGGAAACAGATAAATATCAGAAATTATACCCATTTGAGCAACAAGAAACTCTAAGAAGATCTTGAAACTGCTGCACAGCACCAGAAATGGAAGGGCACTAACTTAGTGTCCTTTTAACCTGATCGTACTGTAAAACAAATGTGTAGCCATGATATTAAAGATTAAACAAGTCTTTTAAAGACAGTACTTTATTAAAGTTCTGTGCACAACCAGTTAGACAAAGCTCGAACCACGACTGAATCCAGACTTTTAGAGGTTTAAGCTCCGCCAGGCGCATCAGAGCAAAGGGAATCAATTGATCAATTTTACGCTTTGCTCAGGGAGCTTGCCAGCACATGTACGGCAGATGACCAATCCAAAGAGATATAAGGGCAGATCAACCAGGGGTGCCAAAACAAAACACTCAGAGGCATCATCCTGACGGAGCCGAACATTGCCTTGATGACATTCTGATAATGGTGTAGTCACATGACCTATCTGCTGCTGGGGTCACCGAAATGGACATGCCTATAAAACAAGCACCTGAAAAGACCCTGCACTATAAAGATGGAATGCGCGATGCAGTACAGACTCAAAGTGCAAAAGGGAAACCCAGGGTGTACACACCAGTGAAGCAAGGAGCGTACTGCGTATATTGTGGGCGAGAAGAACATGTCCCAAAATATTGCCTGGCGCAAGGATGGGTATGCTCGAACTGTGACAAATTTAATCACTTCACAGCCATCTGCGGAGGATGCACTCAAAGGAGAGGAGCAAGGGAAGATACGCCCCCACAAGGGCAGTGAAACAACTTTGGTTGAAAGGACCACAGTTGCTGGTTACAAATTATCATGCGTCAAAATACACCCTTGTAGACTCATCCCCCGATGAAGAAGTCTTAATCATTTTGTTCACAAATGACCGAAAGCGTCACCAGAGACCCCAGCCAACATGTGTGATCGAAAGTAGCGAGGCCCCATATAAAAGCCCTCATAGACACAGGTGCCTCGGTAAACTAGATGGGCGTGCAGCAATACCGACGCCTTCAACCACTTCCTACGATGATACCTTCTAACACAAAGATCTTTACATATGGAAGCCTCACACCCATGCCACTGAAGGTAAACATGACAGTGAGCATCACATTCGAGGACATGGAGATTCAAGCCACGTTCGACATTGTTGGCTGGGAAGCTGACACCCTTCTCAGCAGCCACTCAGAAGATCTGGACTAGTGTTGTTTGCCAAAAGTGTGAAAGTATTCCACATAGCAAAACTACTGAACCAGTTCCCAGAACTATTCGTTGGCCTTGGTCAGAGATCTTCAAACTTGGGGGCGGGCCCCCTAGGGGGGCCTCAAGTGGTCCCAAGGGGGGGTCACGACATTAAAAAGTTTGGAGACCACTGGCCCAGGGTGTCTGAAGGCACCATCTATCAAATGGCACATTGACAAATCAGTAAAGCCCAGCCTCCTACAACACCAGTGCATTCCTTTTCACCACTGTCCACTGGCAGAGCAAGAACTGAACAAGCAGGAGAACCGAGGAGTGATAGAGAAGGTATCAGGGCCAACCCCAAGGGTATCCCCCATGGTGATCGCAGAGAAGCCGAAACAGCTGGGGAAGATACGGCTATGTATCGACATGAGGCTCCTTAACCAAGTAATAAGGAGGGGGAGGCACATATTGTCCACCATAAAAGACATAATCGCTGGCCTAAACATCTCCTGTTGGTTTTTCAAATTAGACTTAAATGCAGGATGCCCTCAATTGTGTTTATATGAGGAGAGTAGGTACATAACCACTTTCTCAACACATCTGGGACTGAGGCGAGTGCCCAGCCTGTCAACTGACAAGTACACCTGAAGTGCCAGCGCCAGTCATGATGGAAGAACGATGCACCACGCCCTGGTCCAAAGTCAGTCTTGATTTTGGGAGCTTCCCAGGCAGGAGGACCACAGGCGTCCTGATCGATGGGTACTCAAAGTATCCAGTTGTCGAGGTCATTGACTCCCCCGCTTTCACTAAGTATCGCATCTGTCATGGAGAAGGTATTCCCAATGTTCAGACTCCATGAGGAGATTAAAACAGACAGTAGGCCCCCTTTCCAAGGAGCAGAATTCCAAGACTTGATGAGATGAATAGGCACACTGACGAATCACCCCGCAGTGGCCAGGGTCGAATGATGAAGTATAGCTCTTCATGCGCACTTTGAACAAAGCCCTTCAGATCGCCACACTTGAAGCAGCTGGCCCAGAACTCAGACTCCAGCATTTTCTGAGGGAATACTGTGGAACACCCCACTGCACCACACAACGGGTTCCGTGGTCACTTATGTTGAATGGGGACAGGCATATTACCATTCCAACCTATTCAGGGTAGAGGCCGCCTCCCTATTGCCCCGACGAGACCCAGGCAAAAGGTGACAGAAGAATGCTCAAGCACGTAAGAGAAACGTGCAGTGACGGGGCATCTGTATTCTGGCGCTCAGGTGATCATTAAGGACAGGAGGCCTGGCTGGAAGTTTAGAACGCCTTATGAGCCTGGGATATGGACGGTCACTGGTGTGGCTGGCACCCTGGTCAGGGTACAGAAGGGAGTTGAGAAAGTGACCTGGATCATTTCATAGTTCTGGAAAGCAACCTTCACTGAATCCCCAGGCACTATTTCAGTCTTTGATGACACCAACTGGGAACCACCACAAGACGAATAAGAATCCAGAGAAGCAACATCCCGTGAACTTATCCCTGGAGAGCCCTACAGATACCCAGAAAGAGGTGAGTTGCTCTCGTCTCGGGTGGATTGGTCTTAGGCCCATTCCGTCCACCCAGTCAGAGGCTAAGGGATTTTGTATATTGCACAACTGACTGAACATTCACACTGGTTTGGGGAGGGGTGTAATCAGCCACATAGCTCTTGGCGGAGTGACCTCTTGTTACTTTCTTTGCCCCCAGATATATACTGAGTACATCATCTGGCCAGGCATGGCCAGAAGCTGTAAATAAATGGGGGAATGACCGCACAGGGCCTTCCACCTGAACTCCATGTGTGTTTATTGCTGCGCCACCTTCGCTATATCACTGCGTCGCTTGTCAGTGGCCCCGCCATCCAGGCCACCACACCTTTGGAGGGGAGCCACCCACAATGTTGTGGGGGTCATTCTGTGGAACTCTTTGCTGCCATTGCAAAGGAGCACCCACCCCCAGTTGGCAGGGGAGCAACAACTCTGTTTCATACCTAGGTGGCGTACAACAGGCACTTCCCTCAAGGACCACTTTGCTAGTGTGCACAAAATAAAAGTGTACCCCCGTTTGGATGGTGCTATGCCCTGCTGGAACCTACCATTATTATAATGTCAGCAGCCAGAGGATTTTTAATTTGTGACTTACTAGTCTCTGAGTCACAGTACTACAGCTTAACTGGGAAAATAAAGCTTGCTGTGGCCAATCGAAATGGGTTGCTGAGAAGTCTCTTGAAGTCTGTCATGCTCAGCTCCTGTTCTTTATTGGCTAAAGATAGACAGCTGGGAATCTGATAAAATCTCATGAGATGTCACATACTAGTGATGACGCTGTGAGAGGAGCTTCTAAGTGACGTGGCACCGCAGTGATCGTTGGAGCCGTGAACTGCCTTTGCCTTAAAGACACTCAGCACCTGTTGCCCCCACTGTGACTCATGCCGCCAGTGACAGGGCACAAGTCAACCCCCGGTACACCCATGAGGGGTGGGCAGGTAGCAGGACATATCATGGTCAGGAGGTGGGCAGGTGGTCGATTCTCAGTCACCAGCTTCATCCTGTTTAACTTGGGCAGGGCGGCAGCAGCAATCCATTCCTGGAAATTGAAATTAAAAGATCATGCCACATCCTGCACTGACTGGACCGTCCTCCCCAAGGTACTATTTTTTGGTCTTGACTCTAGACGGGAACGCATGCGCTGTTTCAAACTGAGACATGATGCATCTACATTGTGGGCTTCAGCCCACCCATAAGCTTGCCATTGGCTAGTTCCATTGTTGCTCTCCCATTGTTTCTCACCATTTGCGCATGGTATGCATTTGGCATGCCTCTTCCTCTGTTTACTTCTCCCTGAGAGCAGGGACTAAGTACACAATCCCTCCACTATCCCTCATTTTATTACCATTTTAGGGACTTCTTTTTTCTTGGTTTACAAGCCCTCCTCAGGAGAGGTGGTATTTTCATTTGCTTTGAGCGCCTAGCGCTGTTTTGTTCTTGGTTTAGAAGCTCTCGCACTCTCCCTTTTACTCAGTGCATGCAGGACTATATAAAACTGCTTTGTTTGTTCCTCTCTATGCAATGTTGTGAACATGTCTGTGCCCAAGCATCTCCAATCCACTGGAAGCTCCTGAATGTGGGATTTACCACTCATAACTACAGAACACTGTAGAATATCTTTTGCCTCTGCTTTGCTGCCTACTTCTCTTCAACTTATGAAAATAATTATAATGCGATGTAAGTGGCCCTTCTAGGCAGGTCGTTCTTTCTGTACTTCCAAATAAACATGCGACTGGTTGTTGCTTCTAAACCAGAAACACCCGCCCACTGCACCGAAAGACAGGCTTCGTGCAGCTGCACGTGATCTAGCTCTCCAGGCAGCATGCGATGTGCATTTCTATAACAGTCTAAGGAAAAGGGGGAGTGTGAAAAGATTGCCTTCATTACCAGAGCGGTTGTCCATCATCTGAAGAAAGATGACAGAAGGACAACGGCGACCCATGAGCTGGTCATTCAGGGAAATATCAGCCCCTGCTTAGTATTTGCACAATCGCAGTATGCTTAACGTTACGTTTGAAAGCTATTGCTATTGCTGCCCAGGGTTCGGCAGCGCGAGCATCCTCCGTGTCAGGAGGGAAGCGGAATAGTGGTGCACTCTAAGTGCGCATGTCAGTTTGGCTGGCCGTCTGAGGCCAGCCAAACTGACATGTGCACTTAGAACACTCCATCTGAGCTGTATTTCACAGCCGGATGGAGACCAAGTGCAGACTCCCACTCGCTCCCTGGGTGGCATTTCAGCCCACTCAGGCCAATTCTGGCGCTTCTCTTATGCTGTGAAACAGCATGAGAGAAGTGTCTGGATTGGGTGGGGAGGGGAGCAAAGGAAGCACTTAGATGGTGGAGCGGCAGAGGCGAGGCGGCGGGAGCGGCAGAGTGCATTTTTTTAATTTTTATTATCCCCCTCACTCGCGCTCTGCCGCAGCAGCCCAGCCTGCTAGCAGCCACTGCTGTTTAAGAAATTAACTATGATCCAGAGGCAGGTCTTTTTATGTTTTCTAGCTGGGTATGTGAGATTTACACATGCACAGTAAAAAGATCAGATATATCTGTCTACATGAGTATGTACACGAATAACCATTTCCGTGACTCTTACTAATAATTGTTTATTACTATCCAAATTGACTTTTTTGACAGTCTTGGAATAAGGAATGTTTAAGAAAGAAAAACGATCTAAACATGTCTTGCAGTTTGCATACAGTGCCATGATGTTGGTTCATAATTTACAAATCTCTAATATAAGGATTGCAATTTGTGACCAACAAGCAATCAAATGAGCTCTGCAACAAAAACAGTTGCCCACTGAGCTATCAGCATCATATACAAACCGTAAATACAAACCATTATATACACACCTGCGGCGTGCTTGTTGCTCACTCTGCTTTGCAGCAGGCACATTAGCCATATATACTATTTTATGATGAATCTAACTTGTGACTAGATGCATATCTGTCCAGCAACTGCATTAGCCACCATTATTATTCCATTATCATACAATGGTGCCTTTTAGAAACAAACATCTTTGCAACAAGTGCCTTCATTTTAATGTTTTAAAAATGTGACCTGTCACCAATTATGCCTAAACAGGCTTATTCTCACATTTATCCTTATTACCAACTTATTTGTAACAGAGGGCCTGGTTTAGATCTTGGCGAACGTGTAACTCTGTCACAAACGTGACGGTTATTCCGTCTGCCGTATTACAATTTCCATAGGATATCATGGAATCGTAATATGGCAGATGGGCTTTCTGTCACGTTTGTGATGGAGTGGCCCCGTCCACCAAGATCTAATTCAGGCCCAGAGTTGAAAAACAAATAGGCACAGGCGTAGTCTTGTTGCCGCTCTGCCCCATCCGTACTCCGCCCTCAGCACTGCAGCAGTGATGGACGTGGGCCGCAGGTATCTCACAAATTTCCGTCACGTTTGTGACAGAGTAACCCCGTCCGCCAAGATCTAAATCAGGCCCAGAGTTTTAAAAAAAATAGGTACATAGGTTGAGTGCCACCTACTACCCCTTGTGATCCGTCCTCTTTCTGCTGCCTCCCCTGACCCTTAATTAATAGGATCCCAGAGTAAACTGATTTCATTTGTGGTACTGGCTACGCGGCTGTTTGGGGTGCATTGTGTGTAAATTATCCCTGTGAAGATTCCCTTTGTGTGGTGGGGTACAAGATCCCCCATAAACAGTTGAGCCTGGCATAACTGATGCTTCACAAGTTCTTTTGACCTTCAGTGTACAATATGCACTCCCTGATCACTGGTTTCCTTTCTTTTTGTGCAGGGCTCTGGTCACCTCCCAGGAGGCCCCCGAGGACAGCCCCTCCCTAGGTGTAGCGGAGCTAGAAAAGGTATGTGCAGGGCCCGGGGCGGAGCAGACTGTTCTAATCCGCTTTCACAGCTGCCAGATATCCGTGTCACCACCTTCTTACTGTCTCCTTCTACAGGTCTCTGAAGGGAAGAAGAAGGTGGTTTACTTTGGAATCTCCTGCGGTTTGTCTGTGAGTAGAGCAATTCACCGCACTGTACCGTAGCGTAGCCAATGGTACTCCACTCTTGCAATTTATTATCATGTTTTCAATTTCACTGTTGTCTATTGTTATTATTTCAGTGCACTACATTGTACTGCAGTCTATTAATACTATATACAATGTGTTCCATTGTAGTGCAGCCTATTAGTGCTACTACAGTGTGTTCCATCTTTGTACAGGTTATTAATACTATACAATGTGTTCCATTATGCTGCAGTCTATTAATGCTACTACAGTGTGTTCCATTATAGTGCAGTCTATTAATACTTGTTGGAAAGTGGATTATTGGTAAGGGCAGATAAGTACCTCCACCTAGCAATGGGTCACTAACCCCCACTTAGGTCCAGTTAGGTCTCAATAAATTAAACCCAGCTCAACCCTTGGTAGCTTGGCAATGAGCGACAAGGCTTAACTTAGGAGACAGAGTGTAAAGCATTCAAATATCACAAAACAGTAAATAAGTAAAACACAAAACACAATAAAAATCCAACATCAATTGATAAAAATAGATGATATGTTTATCTTTAAAATGACACCACCATGATTAAAATCAAATAAGGGGAACCGGAGATATTAATTTTTAAAGAATTAATGTTTTCTAGCCATAGAACCAACTAGCGCTCAAAGAGTTAAAAAAGGTCACACTGGAAAGGGACAAAGTCCAGAGTTCAGGCCACCCATGAGGTAACACGATAGCACTTACTTTCAGAAGTGTTTCTTTATTCAGGAAAGTGGTCCACAGCACCAGCCAAGGGTTCAGAGGCTCTGGTTTTCCTCTTTGGGTCTGGGACTACAACTCCCCCAATGCACCTCTTCAACTTATGGAGTTGCTCCAAACTTCTGGATCTTCTTCCAGAGGTCCTTTTTGGGTCCTTGAAGTGTCCACAACTTGATCCAAGTTTCCAGAAGCTCTGAGTTGCTCCTTGGGAGTTGGGACTACAATTCCCAGAATGCACCTGGTCAGAATCATCAAATGGACGCTGGTCAGCTGGGCTCTGCTTGCAGGACTAGATACAGGGGACTCTGGGCAGCTCCTTTGTACCTGTAGTGAACAGGGAATCCCTTCTTGAAGCAGTAGAAGACAGGCAAAGTGCTTTTAGTGGTGAAGTCCAAGTGTGCAGCTGGTGTAGTCCTTCAGAGTGCAGTGTCCAGGTGCAGGTCAGGGGTCCAGCAGGGCAGTCCTTCTTTGTCTTGTTCCTTGTAGGGATCTGAGGTGTGGGTGCAGCTCTGCCATATTTATCCTTGCTCCCGGGTGGAAAGCAGGGTGGGCCCTGGTTGTCCAGTAACAGGCAGGCAGGCTCCTTCCCCCTTTGATAACCACTTTCTGGCAAGTGTGGCAAAAAATCAATCCCAGGGAGCAACATTTTTCAAAAATACAATAAGGCTGAAAGTGATTTTTAGAGGTTAGATGTGGCTGAGGCCACCCACTGGTGAGGCTAAAAATCCTAAACACACCCTCTTCTGCCCTCTTCTAATCTAATCAAGAGACCACATAATTGTCTGGGGTTGCAGGAAGTGGGGGAAGTCCTGAGCTGCTCCAAATGTCATTCCCTGCCTTTGAAGACCAGTTTGGCTGCTGTCCCCCCATCCCATTTCACCATCTGCTGAGGCAGATCTCCTCCCCCAGGCACATCCTTTGTGTTCAGCCCAGGACATTTCACACATCATCAAAGCAGCCTGGCCAGGCTCCCGGAAGCTGACCAATTTGAGAAGGGCACTTCTGAGCTGAAGTTGGCAACTTTCAGGTACAGTTTTAAAGTTCTGTACCTGAACTAGTTGTATTAAATCCAACAATTAAACATTGGGGGATTTATTATAACAATTAATTTGATACCAAACTCAAGGTATCTGGCACTTATGGGGACTTTGTTAATTAAAATAAAGTCTCCCCCTTTTAGCCTATGGAGGCCATTCACTACAGTGAGGGAAAAACGACTTTGGCTATTTTATCTCACCAGGGCTTATAAAACTATTTTTATAAGGTCCTTGTTTACAGTTACAAGGCACCCAACCCTAAGGGCACTTAGGGCACACCTTAGGGGTGACTTATGTAAAAATGTAAAAATGTAAAAATAAGGTAGTTTAATACTTTGGAAGTACTTTTAATTCCAAAGTCGACTTTGCATTAACTTTAATTTAAAAGCAGCCAGCAAGGCAGGCCTGCCTTTAAAATGACACTGGGCACCTCTGCAGTGCACCTATGGGTGCACTACCTATGCTGGGGTCCCTAAACCTACATGCCCTACCATATACTAGGGACTTATAGTTAGGTTGACTTATCCAATTATAATTAGCCTCATTTGCATATCCACTTTACACAGAGCACTGGCCCTGGGAGTGGTAAGCAGTACCCAGGGCACAGCCAAGAGGGGCAGTAACCACTATTATCTGTCCAAACAGTTTGGATGTGACCAGGGCAACAAGGAGGACTGTCCTACAAACTATTACAGCGTGTCCCATTGTACTACAGTCTTTTAATACTATTATGATGGATATTCATGCTGTTAACGATCCATTGTAGTACAGTCCAATAATGCTATTACATTGTGCTCCGTTGTACTGCAGTCTTTAAATAATTATACAATGTGTTCCATTGTAGGTTTAGTACTATTACAATGTGTTCCATTGTACTGCAGTCTCGTAATGCTATTACAATGTGTTCCATTGTAGTGCAGCTGATTAATGCTATTACAGTGTGCCCCATTGTACTGCAGTCTTTTAATACTATTACAATGTGCTTCATTGTAGTGCAGTCTAATAATGCTATTACACTGTGTTCCGTTGTTGTACAGTTTTTTAATACTATACAATGTGTTCTACTGTGCTGCAGTCTATTAATGCTATCACAGTGTGTTCCATTGTAGTGCAGTCTATTAATACCACTACAGTGTGTTCCATTATACTGCAGTCTTTGTTACATTGTAGTGCAGCTATTAATTGTATTACAGTGCATTCCATTGTAGTGTAGTCTATTAACACAATTACATAGTGTTCTATTCTACTGCAGTCTTGTAATACTATTATGATGTCTGTAAATGCTATTACAGTGTGTTTCATTGTAGTGCAGTCTATTAATACTACTAAAATGTGTTCCTTTGTGTTGCACCCGTGTAATACTATTATAATGAGTTTAATTGTACTGCAGTCTTTTGATATTATTACAATGTGTTCCATTGTAGTGCAGTCCATTAGTTCAATTACAGTATGTTCCATTGTACTGCAGTCTGTTAATAGTATTACAACATGTTCCATTGTACTGCAGTCTGTTAATAGTATTACAACATGTTCCATTGTACTGCAGTCTGTTAATAGTATTACAACATGTTCCATTGTATTGCAGTCTTCTAATACTATTATGATGTCTATTAATGCTATTACATTCCATTGTAGTGCAGTCTAATAATGCTATTACAATGTGCTCCATTGCACTGCACTCTTTTAATACTAATACAATGTGTTCCATTGTGGTGCAGCCTACTAGGACTATTAGACTGTGTTCCATAGTAGTGCTATCTATTAATACTATTCAATCAATCAATTAATCAGGATTTATAAAGCGCGGCTAATCACCCGATAGCGTATCCAGGCGCTTGCTGGTCCCAGGGGTGTATTCAACCTGTCAGGTCTTGAGGGCCATTTGGAATTCCGGAAGTCAGGTGATGCTCCGGAGGTGTGTGGGGAGGCTAGTCCAGGTTTTTGCTGCAACGTGAGAGAAGGAGCGTCCTCCACTTCTGCTGTGGGAGATGCAGGGAGTATGGGCAAGTGAAATGGAGGCAGAGCATGGTCTTCTCGACGGTTGGTGGAGTTCAGGCGGTGATTAATGTACTCGGGTCCTTGGTTGTGTAGAGCCTTGTGTGCATGTGTCAGCAGCTTGAATTGGCATCTCTTCTATACGGGGAGCCAGTGGAGATGCCTGAGGTGGAGTGTGATGTGGGTTTGTCGGGGAAAGCTGAGGATAAGTCTGGTGTGGCATTCTGTATGGTTTAAATTCTCTGTAGGAGGTGCGCAGCGATTCCTACGTAGAGGGCGTTGCTGTAGTCCAGTCGGCTGGTGATGAGGGCCTGTGTCACGGTGCATCTCGTGTGTAGAGGTAGCCACTAGAAGATCTTATGTACCATGCGCAAACTGAGGAAGCAGGCAGAGGAGACAGCGTTGATCTGTGGTTTCATGGTCAGATTGTTGTCAGTGATGATTCTGAGGTTTCTGGTGTGATCAGAGGGAGTGGGCCAGATGGCCACCAGGAGTCATTCCATGTGTTGCTGCTGCTGCCAAAGATCAGTACTTCCATCTTGTCTGAGTTCAGCTGCAGGCAGTTGTACTTCATCCAATCAGCGATGTTTGTCATGCATCTGTGGAAGCTGGTTCTGGTGGTGGAGGGGTCGTCGTTGAGTGAGAGACTTAGTTCGGTGTCGTCTGAATAGGAAATTATATTGAGACCGTGGGATCTGATGATGTTGGGCAGCACGGTCATACATGTTTTGAGGAGTGTGGGGCCGAGGAATGAGCCCTGGGGCACACCGCAGGTGATCTCCTTGGGTTTGGAGATGAAAGGTGGGAGGTAGATTTTCTAGGTTCTTCCGGTGAGGAAGGAGGTGATCCATCTGAGCGCATCCCCTCGGATGCTTATGTGGTGTAGTCTTTTGATCAGCATGTGCTGGGATAGGTATCGAAGGCTGCAGAGAGGTCGAAGAGGATCGAAGCTGCTGTTTGCCCGCATTCGAGGAGGGTTCAGATGTCATAGGTGGCTGCGATCAGGGCAGTTTTGTTGCTGGGATTGTTGCGGAAGCCGGATTGGGAGGCATTGAGTAATTGGTTCTGCTCTAGGTATGTCACTAGTCCTTGTTGATGATCTTTCCCATTACCTTCACTGGGAATGGGAGCAGGGAGATTGAACTATAGTTTTGGGTTCACTGGGGTTGGCGGAGGGTTTTTTGAGTAGTGGTTTGACTTCGGCATGTTAGTAGTATATTAGTAGTAGCAATATTATTCTAGTGAAATATTATACTACTAGTAGAATTATTCTAGTGCAGTATTATACTAGTATTAGTAGTATTAATCTAGTGCAGGCTGTATTGCTTTGTAGCACAGTCTATTCATAGTGTTTTTGGCATCCCCTAGCACTGCAGTCCACTAACAGTAGTAAAGTGTGTCGAACTGTAACACAGTCGCACCACTGCCATCACAGTATAGCGCATTGTGATGAACTACAGCAGAGATAAGGAGATCCGCTGTGTGTGTGGGGGGAGCCGGTGTATTGTTGCATCATTTTTCTTTTTTTCTGGGTATTTAAAATCTGCAGATGTCCTGGCAGTTACATTAATATACACTGTTGATAAATCCATGGCTAGTGCTAGAACATAGGACAATGACAACTCCCCTTTAATGATGAATTTCAGTTTACTGGAAGCTGGATCCTGTTTGGACAAACATATAGTAAATGTTGTTGGTTTCAAAAGACTCGACTGACAGTGCTTGTACAACTTCTTACTGTGCATACCTTCCTTGTACGTATTACCAGGTACCATGTATAATTCCAGGAGCATTCAATGAGAAAGGCCCTCATTTTTTAAAGTAGTACAGACTGAAACAGTCTGTTTGTCTGCCAGACGTATTAAAATAAGAAAAAACAAAAATCTGGTTTTCGGATCCCTTGCATGCACACAAGACCACCTCAGTTTGGGCCCTTTTATTAGGTGGAAGGTATTACGTGCTGCCAAAAGGTGCATTTTATAGTCAAATGGCTTGGAATTGTTTCTGCTGCAGGAATGATTTACACTTTTCTTCCTATTACAGTGAATGAGGCTTAGCACATAAAATGCACTGAAACAAAGAAAGTATGAACTTTACTGGACTAAAACCTCAGAATATGTCAAGTTCCGGTTGTATTGAAAATAAATAAATAAAACCATACTGGCAGAAATGCAGGCACAGGAGGAGGGCAGATTATTAATCACACTCTGAGAGTAAAGGTGAGCTGGAGCCTCGCTAGTCCGCATTGTTATAACAGAATAAGGGTCTGACCTTATGTGCCGTCACTGTCTTCGCAGCCATAAAGCACACCCCGCCGATGGTTGCCCATCAATCCCCATAACAGCTGGCTTTGGAAAACTCAACGCGCTCATCTGCTTTTCTGCAGGCTCCCTTTGTGGCTGGACAACTTGACTACTGCCTGAACAATCTGGATATCTTTGTACCTGTCCTGGTTGGATTCAATCCTGTGAGCATGGCCAGGTGAGATCTTGGCGAGGGGTGTGTTGAGTGGGCCCCTCAGCCTCATGCTTAGCTATCAAGTACCTGCTCCAGCCCCAGATGTGCTTATGGTGAATGATCTGTTGCGTTGGCCCTTTGGCCTCCTGCTTTGCTATTAAGTATATGCTCTAGTGCCAGGTGAGCTCCCAGTGACTGGTGTACGGTATATGGGTCCTACAGCCACTTGCATCACCGTCAAGTAGATGCTCCTTGCCAGGTGAGCTCATGACAAGGAGTCTGTGGAATGGGGACCCTTCAATCGCTTCATGTGCTACAGAGTAAATGCTCCATTGCAAGGTGTGCCTATAGCAAGGGGTCTATTCAGTGTGGGTGATTTTACTTTCGAGCCAGTGTTGCCTGCGATGTATGGCTTCAGAGAGGTTAGTAAGGAGTAAGCCCAGCACAGGAAGGACTGCTTGCGCTCATCATGAGAAACACTTACATTTCTGTAGAATCAGCCCCTCTCAGGTCTCTAACACTCTAACAGGGTCCTCTTTGCAACTTAGTTTCCTATCTAAACAGGCACCCCGCAGAGAGTCTGATCAAACTATGTAAGCTCCTGGAGGCCATCCAAAGGTCTGCTGTTTCCGTGTCACTACATACTTGGGTCTGGACGTCAGCTGGCGGCTGCTTTGAGGGTCTCTTAGGAGCTATGACTCAGTTCGGTGGGGCTATTTCAGTGCCTGTCAGCAGCAAATTGATGGTCTGTTGTGGATCGTTCCAGGGTATCCTGCACCATGTGAAGACGTATTGAGGAACTGTTGGGACTATGGGCCTCATAACGATCTTACTCCGTCCCAAAACGTGACGGATATCCCATCCGCCGCACTACGATCCCATTATGTCCTGAGGAGATTGTAATACGGCGGCCGAGATACCCCTCACGTTTGTGACGGGGTATTCCATCTGCCAATCAGGCCCTATGTTGATAGGGTAAGCGCTGTAGTTCTTGATTGCGCGTTTCTGTTTTAGGCAAGAACGCATCGAGGGCTGGCACAGCTCCTTCTTCCAGGTAGCAGAGAGGATGCAGAAGCTGCAGGAGGCCCAGAAAGCTTTTGTACTCAATCCGGCTGTGGGGGTAAGAAACAAACTATGAGAAAGTTCATGTCTTTGACTTCAGTATTGTTTGCAACAGGACTCCTGCAGTCCACAACCAATGAAGCGGTGCTTAATTTGTAAAACAATAAGTGTTGGGTCCCAAAGTTTGCTTTAAGGCCCAAGTCTGACGCTATTAGATTTCAGGGGTGTAAAATACCAGAGCAGTACGGTTTTGATTCCAATTCATGACTCTTTCTTCCACTACCAGACACTCCCTACACATGTATCTCACTCTATCATCCTCACTTTCTTTCTCTGGCTCTGTTTTTCCCCCTTTTGCTTCCTTTCCCTTGACTGTGTTTTTCTCTCTCTTAATCTGGGTCAGAATCCAATGAGGAGAAATAAGTGCTGCCCCACAAAAATAAGTGCCGGTGGGCCCCACCTGCATCCCCCGGCTCAAATTAAGCACTGAAGTGGGAACAAGAAACCTAGTTCTGAGTCTCATGTTCAAAAAGTTACCCAGGCTCAAGTGCAAAGTGGCATGTCCCTGTTGAACCTAGTTATGTGCCCCTGTTGAGTGGCCCATGAATAGACAACAGCTCCTTGATTTGATTTGCGTTGAGGTGTGAAACCTTTGGTTTGTCTTGAGGAGTGGGCTCTGTGATTTGTGTGGAGGTGTGAAACCTTTGGTTTGTCTTCAGGAGTGGGCTCTGTGATTTGTGTGGAGGCGCAGCCCCAGTGGCTTTTGTGAAGGCACTTGACGATGACTCCGGCTTGTCTTTCGGCCTCCTATCCTCTCTTTCAGTCTGGTTTATTCCTATCACAGCTTTGCTTCCTGCCAGAGTCACTCACTTTTCCCTCTTTTCCTTGTTGTAGCCTGAAGGCATCTGTGGTTCTTCTCGGATGAAAGGTGGGAGCGCAACAAAGATCCTCTTGGAAACCCTCTTTCTGGTGGCCCATAAAGCTGACTCCAACGTTGATATATCTGAGAAGTAAGTCAACTTATGGAATAAGGAGGAAAGGTAGAAACGTTACATTCCCTTCTGAGAGGATAATATGGAGGAAGGGTAGAAAGGTTACATTACCCCCTGACTGAATAAAGTTACCTTTATAGTGACCCTAACTCCGAGTTGATGGGCGTGTTTCCATTACCAACATTTGGAGTAACCATCTACCTATTAGTGGGACTGGAAATTTAGAGCTTTCCTCTTCTGCCATGTGCACACCTGGGGCCAGATGTAGTAAAGAAGCATTTTGCGAGTTGCAAATAGCGAGTCTTAGCGACTCGCTATTTGCAACTCGCAAAATGTTATGCAGAACGGTGTCTCAGACACCGTCTGCGAGTCGGTATGGGGTCGCAATGACCCACCTCATTAATATTAATGAGGTGGGTCGCAAATTGCGGCCCCATACCGACTATGGGCACTCGCAAACATGGAGGCCTGCTGTAGTCAGCAGACCTCCGTGTTCGTGACTGCTTTAAATAAAGCAGTTTTTTTTTTTTTAAGTGTAGCCCGTTTTCCTTAAAGGAAAACGAGCCGCACTTTAAAAAAAAACCGAAACCTTTAGTTTCGGTATTTTTTCAGGGCAGGGAGTGGTCCCTTGGACCACTCCCTGCCCTGAAAAAATGTTTTTGGGTCCAGTCACAAACTGGAAGGGGTCCCATGGGGACCCCTTCCAATTTGCGAGTGGGTTACCATCCACTTGAAGTGGATGGTAACTGCAACACCATTTGCGACCGCATATGCGGTCGCAAATGGTATTGCATACCACTAGGAATCGCAAATAGGAAGGGAACACCCCTTCCTATTTGCGATTCTGAAATGCATTTTGCGAGTCGGTCCGACTCGCAGAATGCATTTCTGCATAGGAAAATGCGATTTGCAACTCGCAAACGGCAGTTTTTGCCGTTTGCAAGTTGCAAATCCTTTCCTACATCTGGCCCCTGGTTCCTTCACATGTGTCCCTTTCTCTGTGCAGATGCTCAGCCTTTCCAGTTCTTGCTTGACAATATGAACCAGTGAGGCTTGAAGTGCACATATGCCCCTGATGGGTACTATGGCAACCAAATATAATTTTTCCATGAGAAGAGCATCATGGGGCTGCCTGCTCCATAAGTGTATCATTCAGTTTGACTTGAACCAGAGAGATGTCTCAAGAGACTGTAGCACACCCACTTAGAGGAAATAGGGGATCAGGGGCCAGATGTAGGAAAAATCCAATTTGCGAGTTGCAAATTGCGAGTCATTCCGACTCGCAATTTGCAACTCGCAAATTGGTATGCAGAACGGTGTCTCAGACACCGTCTGCAACTCGCTATGGGGTCGCAATGACCCACCTCATTAATATTAATGAGGTGGGTCGCTAATTGCGGCCCCATAGCGAGTCTAGGCACTCGCAAACATGGAGGCCTGCTGTAGTCAGCAGACCTCCATGTTCGTGACTGCTTTCAATAAAGCAGTTTTTTTTTTTTTTTAAGTGTATCCCGTTTTCCTTAAAGGAAAACGAGCTGCACTTAAAAAAAAAAACGAAATCTTTAGTTTCAGTTTTTTTTCAGGGCAGGCAGTGGTCCCTTGGACCACTACCTGCCCTGAAAAAAATGTTTTGGGTCCATTCACAAACTGGAAGGGGTCCCGTGGGGACCCCTTCCAATTTGCGAGTGGGTTACCATCCACTTGAAGTGGATGGTAACTGCGATACCCTTTGCGACCGCATATGCGGTCGCAAATGGTATTGCATTCCACTCCGAATCGCAAATAGGAAGGAAACACCCCTTCCTATTTGCGATTCTGAAATGCATATTGCGAGTCGGTACCGACTCGCAATATGCATTTCTGCATAGCAAAGAGGCATTTGCACCTCGCAAACGGCGATTTTCGCCGTTTGCGAGGTGCAAATACTTTGCTACATCTGGCCCCAGGTCTGTTATGTATCTTTGACAATATAACAGCCTCTGGAGGATGACTCTTCATGCATGTTCTACCAGGTGGTTCCCGTGGATGTCTAGGTTTTACAGGTGCACGCCTGCGCACCTGATCCATCCACATGATGAGAAAAAAAGTAGTTACAACATCCAATGAGTGAGTGCGCTTGCCGGTAGCACACCCTCAATGAGGTGACTGCCAGGAGATAATCCATCACTTTTATTATTGTTGTTATCATCAGTAATAAAAAGAAATATGTTGAATATTGTTGTCATTACTATAATTAGTAGTGTTTCTGCTATTATGGTCTGCAATGGACAGCCCACTCATCTTCCTGAACAAAGTGATGCACAGAATGCTTGAATTAATCTCAGCCATTAGTAATTACTGGGGCTGCATCCCAGTCCATTGTTTTTTTTTGCCCCCCACGCTAACTCAGTTTGGATCCAGTCATATGCAAATCAGCCTTGGCCCTGCTCCAGCAATAACAGTCGGGTCTGAACTGCGAGGCCAAGTTCTCCCTGAATCGAATCAAAAGCAACCCGAAACCTGCTTCACCCATATTAGGGATCTGCGGTAGGGTATAACTTAGTCCAGTGACACAGTGTGCGCGAGACCCATGTCTGGGTATACCTGTCCTACTTAGAACATTACACAGAAGTATACAAAAAAGTGATGAATGGAATGCTTGAATTAATCTCAGCCCCTGGAAATTACTTGCGGCCATATCCCACTCCATCATTATTTTGCACACCACGCCACTTCAGTTTGGACCCAGTCATATGCAAATCACTCTTGACCCTGGTCCAGTAGGAACAGTCTTGCCCGAACTGCTGGGCCAGGTCTTCCCTGAACTGGAACACAAGGAACGCAAGGCCAGTTTTGCCATCATAAGGGGTCTTCAGTGGGTATGGCTTAGCTCATGTGATACAGTCTGCACAGGACCCACATCCGGGCATACTCGTCCCACTTACGGTGTCCCTCTGAAGGACACAAAAAAGTGATGGATGGAATACTTCAAATATTCTCAGCCACTGCTAATTATTCGAGACCACATCCCAGTCTATCGTTATTTTGCACACCCTGCTACCTCATTTTGGACCCAGATATTTGCAAATCATCCTTCTCCATGCTCCAGTAGGAACAGCCCAGCCCGACCTGTGCAACTCCCTAAACCACAACAGAAGCAGCCAACACCGGTTTTGACTGCTGAGCCCTAATAAAGAAGCTTGGACACTTTATAGTGCTAAGAAACTAAACTAAAATAGGACCTTCAAAGAAATGTTCAACATTTGCAGGTGGTGGAAGTAAGCCTTGTGTCCATGTCAGCATTTTAAATTTTAAATCAGATTACTCTAACATTACACATATAAAATACTACATCTCTTCATATGTAAGTCATATGCTGATGTACATCACAAGTATGTCAGCCTCAATATCTGCTCATGATCCAATCTCATGCATGTTCATTCATTTAATAAGAATTTCTGCATGATAGACATATTGAATATTGGCCATTTATCATAGAGCTGCTTACCTTTACAAGGTGTGTTACATTCCAACTCCTCATTTTATTCTTTATGTCTCTGTAGGTGTCTCCTGGAAATCTTGAGGACCTATGAGCGGGCGCACAAGGTCACATACTCTCAGAGCAAGAAGATCGCTGCCCTGGTCAAACAGGCGGGCACAAGGTGGGTCCGGCACAGTTGGGCATGTCCCTGCATCGAGTGTTCGCTTAGGAAGAGCAGGGGGCGAGGACAGAGTAACTTTCTGATTTGCATAAACTTCACAGACTCAAAATGTGGCCTTTCCTTTTTTTAAAAACGATTTTATTGGTATTTAGAAATTACATCTAGCTTTGTTTGTGGCGTCAGCAATTCAGCGTTTGCACATTATGGTCCTCATTACAACCCTGGTGGTCAGTGTTAAAGCGGCGGTAATACCGCCAACAGGCCGGCGGTAAAAAAATAGGGGTTTGGACCATGGCGGTTACTGCCATCCAAAACCGCCGCTTTAACACACCGACCGCCAGGATGGTAACGACCGCTGGGCTGGAGACTTCGGTCTCCAGCCTGGCGGCCATCACATTTTCACCCTCGGGATTATGACCCGGCCTACCGGCATGGTTTCCATGTCAATCGTACCGCCACGAAAACCATGGCGGTAGACACTATCAGTGCCAGGGAATCCCTTCCCTGGCAGTGATAGGGGTCTCCCCCACCCCCCTCCCCAGAGTCCTCCCCCACCCTCCCCTCCCTCTTCTGCCTCCCCGCACATATACACACCCACACGCGCACCCATATACACACATTCACACATGCATAACCACCTCCACCCATGCATGCAGACATACATACCAACACACCACAACACACACCAACATACCTTTGCGCACACATGCATTCACAACACACGACACTCAAAATCACTCATTCATGCATGCATCCAACGCGACTCACACCCGCATGCACGCATCCCAAAACATACACCCCCTCCCACATACACACAACACCCCCCATCTCCCTCTCCTGTCGGAGAACCTGACTTACCTGCTTTCAGGGGGTCCTCCGGCTGGAGATGGTTCGCGGCGCTGCTGCCAGCAGGGCGTCCGCCAGCAAAACACCGCCAGACCGTATCATTGCTCGTGCTATGCTCTGCGGTGTTTTGCTGGTGTGGCAGTGCTGCTGTCAGCAGCGCTGCCTTACTGCCGTCTGCCGCCATGACCGTCGGTGGTTTTCCGCCAGATTTCTGGCGGTATACCGCCGGCGGTCATAATACGCGTTGCCGGCTGGTAGCCATGGCGGCGGTATGTTAGCGGCCGTCGCTTTGACGGTAGGCGGTCATTCACGCCAATCTTGTAATGAGGGCCTCTATGCCTTAGCACTCAGTACTTAAGTTATCTATTGGTTGGGAAGTGGTGTCACGCAGTATCTTGTCAAGCCACTTTTTTCACACCTATGCTGCTGTACTGTCTGGTTCCTGAAGCCACAATTGTTGCTCCCAGGAACACTAAGGTTCCTCCCTCTTGTACGCTACATTTTACGTGATGGAATCCCTTTGCCCTCTATTGTTTCGCAGTTCTTCAGTAGGGTTTGCTCAAGCACCCAGCTGGGCACCCATCACTGTCACCATTCGTGCGAGGGTTTAGGCATGAGCGTCTATATGACAGCAGCCTTGCAGCTGGAAGGGCCAAAAACTGAACACTTATTGACAGATGTTTAGAAAAGAATAGACCAGCTAGTAAAGCAGAATATTACTCTGAGAACAAAGAGAACCTAGTGCAGTTAACCAGCTACTATATTCCATAAATAGAGAGTTTCCAGTATGTCAGCCACACGTAGGAAGCACAATATGTGCAAACACATGATACAGCATTGCATTTAGCAGATTGTAATGTGAAGTATCTGTCTTCTCAAATCTAAGCTAAGTGATAGCTGCTTTGAAGGACCTAGATATCATTCAAAGAGCTCTTCGGTTATCTAAAGTAGAGAGGATCCCTTTAACACCCTCACACCCCAGGGATTTATTTATCATCCCTTTCTGCATGGTATAGTCCAGCCAAAAGTATATAATAGCAATGTTCATGGAAAATTAAGAAAAATAATGAATATAGAAACAACAGAAACGTAGGCAAAGCAAGGTGCTTCTAACATTCTTGTTAGTGGATTGATGTATCTTGGGGCAATCGACTAGATGCAAGACGTTGCTTGAGAATGCTATGATATGCTTCTGACCTCGTTAAAAATGCTATGACACTCTGGTGACCAGGTCAGAAATGTGATGATAATCTGGTGACCAAGTTAAGAGTGTGATGATATGCGGATGACTGGGTTAAGAATGCTATGATATGCTGGTGACAGGTTAAGAATGCTATGATATGCTGGTTACCAGGTTAAGAATGCTATGATATGCTGGTGACCAGTTCAGAATGCTATGGTGTGCTGTTGACTGGGTTAAGAATGCTATGATGCGCTGATGACCAGGTGAAGAATGCTATGATATGCTGGTTACCAGTTTAAGAATGCTATGATATGCTGGTGAACTGGTTAAGAATGCTATCATAGGCTGGTGACTGGGTTTCAAATACTATGATATGTAGCTGACAGGGTTAAGAATACTGTGATATGCTGGTGAACTGGTTAAGAATGCTGTCATACGCCGGTGGCCCAGTTAAGAATGCTATGATATGCTGGTGAATGGGTTAAGAATGCTATGATATGCTGGTTACCAGGTTAAAATGCTGTGATGTGGTGGTGACGGGTTAGGAATGCTATTATAGGCTGGTGACTGGGTTAAGAATGCTATGATATGCTGGTGAACTGGTTACGATTGCAATGAAATGCTGGTAAACTGGTACGAATGCTGGGATGTGCTGGTGAATTGGTTAAGAATGCCATTATAGACTGGGTAAAGAATACTATGATATGCAGCTGACAGGGTTAAGAATGCTATCATATGCTGGTTACCGGGTTAAGAATGGCATGATGCGCTGATGACCGGGTGACGAATGCTATGATATGCTGGTGACCAGTTAAGAATGGTATTATATGCTGGTTCATCAAACAATCACGGCGGGGGGGCAGTAAGGGAGATTCGGAGGTAAAAGGAAGACACTCCTGGTCCCGTGTGTAGGTCTCCCGAATGTAGGTAAATCAACAATAATGTACACACGGTTCCAAAACATAGAAAGGGTTCTCTTGAGAGAAACAGTATTCCGGAAGAAGCGATTTGCTTAGAGCAAAAGCCCTCACTCACCATCCGGTGACATGCTTCATCATTGGGCCATGCTCCTCGTCAGGCCGGCACTGCAATGCCTGACGGGCCCCTCAAGGGGGCTCTTTGCCGGAGATCTTTTGAAAGAAGGTATTGGCCGGTCAAAATATGAAAAAAGGATTGGTATAAAGAAATGTATAAAAATGTCTAAAGGAAAAAACTGATAATTTATTCAGATGTTAATGCCTCTGATATGATTAAAAACACTGTATAGGGATATGGCAAAATAATGTTTACAATCCCTCAACAAAGACACATACAGTTCGTAAATCTTGTTGAAAATGGTACGAAGTGGGGTAACACAGAGTTCTTGTGTCACTCAATCAAAAACAGGGGGTCAACATGTTTCTCGCAACTCATAGTCAAAAATGATCTTGTGCGATTCTTCAGGACCTAATACGTACCTAATCCTTATTGAAAAAAGCTCTAGGATAAGAATAACTTGTGTTCCCTATTTGGGAAAACAAAGGCCCTCCAAAGTCTAATAATAGGGCCTCATCGGCCCCGGGGCCAGACTGAGCTTGTAGGTGACCCGAGACTAGCGGCGATACACCAAGCCATAGTGGTTTGAGAAGCCTGATGTTGCCCCGATGAGGCCCTATTATTAGACTTTGGAGGGCCTTTGTTTTCCCAAATAGGGAACACAAGTTATTCTTATCCTAGAGCTTTTTTCAATAAGGATTAGGTACGTATTAGGTCCTGAAGAATCGCACAAGATCATTTTTGACTATGAGTTGCGAGAAACATGTTGACCCCCTGTTTTTGATTGAGTGACACAAGAACTCTGTGTTACCCCCACTTCGTGCCATTTTCAACAAGATTTACGAACTGTATGTGTCTTTGTTGAGGGATTGTAAACATTATTTTGCCATATCCCTATACAGTGTTTTTAATCATGTCAGAGGCATTAACATCTGAATAAATTATCAGTTTTTTCCTTTAGACATTTTTATAAATTTCTTTATACCAATCCTTTTTTCATATTTTGACCGGCCAATACCTTCTTTCAAAAGGTCTCCGGCAAAGAGCCCCCTTGAGGGGCCCGTCAGGCATTGCAGTGCCGGCCTGACGAGGAGCATGGCCCAATGATGAAGCATGTCACCGGCTGGTGAGTGAGGGCTTTTGCTCTAAGCAAATCGCTTCTTCCGGAATACAATTATATGCTGGTTACCTGGTTAAGAATGCTATCATATGCTTTTTACCAGGTTAAGAATACTATGATATGCTGCTGACTGGGTTAAGAATATCATGATGTGCTGGTGACAGGGATAAGAATGCTATGATATGCTGGTGAACGGGTTAGGAATGCTATGATATGCTGATGACCGGGTGAAGAACGCTATGATATGCTTTTTACCAGGTTAAGAATGCTATGATGTGCTGGTGACAGGGTTAAGAATGCTATCATATGCTGGTGAAATGGTTAAGAATGCTATGTTATGCTGGTTACCAGCTTAAGAATGCTATGATATGCTGGTGACAGGGCTAAGAATGCTATGTTACGCCAGTTACCAGGTTAAGAATGCTATGATGTGCTGGTGACAGGGTTAAGAATGCTATCATATGCTGGTGAACTGGTTAAGAATGCTATGTTATGCTGGTTACCAGGTTAAGAATGCTATGATATGCTGGTGACAGGGTTAAGAATGCCATGTTATGCTGGTGAACTGGTTAAGAATGCCCTACTATGCCGGTTACCAGGTTAAGAATGCTATGATGTGCTGGTGACAGGGTTAAGAATGCTATGTCATGCTGGTGAACTGGTTAAGAATGCTATGATGCACTGATGACCATAGGGAAAAAAGAGGTAGTGAAGGAACATGTTGTAGGAGGTAATGATAAGATTTATGTTATCTTTTGTGACTCAAGAGCTGTTTTTGGAGGGTATATTGTAAGCGAGGGAAGAAAAAAGTGAGGTAGATAGTGGTGGTGATGGATGTTGAGGTGACATGCCTGATAGAACATTAGGAGGTTGATATGTGGGATTGTAAAGGGAGCAAGGGTCGCAGAAATTAGATCAATAGCGGTGATGAAAGTCAGTGCGTCTGTTGTGCTGACACTTGTTCACTTCTGAGAAGTGGCCGCATGTCGGCAAGAGTCACCATGTTGGGCTGGTGCTATCCATAGAAAAATGGCATTTTTCATTGGAAGAACTGCTATTAGTCTGAACAAGATATTCCTGAAACCAGGGACTCCGTGAATCTGCTCACGCCCCCACAAACCTCTCCTCGATCGTGCCTGGAAGATGACCATTGCTGCATTAGGGATCTGATAGGACACCAGGTTGCTAGAATGGAAAGTTCTGTCTACACAACAATGAAGAAGGTGCCAATTTGTTACCTCTGTATATTTTCACGTCTTCCTGCTGAGTTGCTACTAATTCACAGGACACTGAGGGCCGTATTTATACTTTTTGGCGCACAACTGCGCCAACGCAGTTGTGCGTCAAAAAATTTAACGCCGGCTAACGCCATTCCAAAGCGCCATGCGGGCACCTTATTTATGGAATGACGTTACCCGGCGGAGCTGCCTGGTGTGCGCCAAAAAAAATGACTTACACCAGGCAGCGCCGGCGTAGGGGAAAATGGAGCTTGGGTGCCAAAAAATGGGGCAAGTCAGGCTGAGGCAAAATTTTCGCCTCAACCCGATTAGCGCCATTTTTTTTTACTCCCAACCCCCATTGACATGACTCCTGTCTTAGCAAAGACAGGAGTCATGCCCCCTTGCCCAAGGGCCATGCCCAGGGGACTTGAGTCCCCTGGGCATGGTCATTGGGCATAGTGGCATGTAGGGGGGCACAAATCAGGCCCCTCTATGCCACAAAAATAAACAAAAAAATATACTTACCTGAACTTACCTTAAGTTCCCTGGGATGGGTCCCTCCATCCTTGGGCGTCCTCCTGGGGTGGGCAAGGGTGGCAGGGGGTGTCCCTGGGGGCATGGGAGGGCACCTCTGGGCTCCTTCCGAGCCCACAGGTCCCTTAACGCCTGCCCTGACCAGGCGTTAAAAAATGACGCTAAAGCAGCTGGACGTCATTTTTTTTGACCCGCCCACTCCCGGGCATCATTTTTGCCCGGGAGTGTAAATACGGCGCACATGCCTCGGAGTAATTTTTTAGACGGGAACGCTTACCTTGCATATCATTAACGCAAGGAAGGTGTCCACGCTAAAAAATGACGCAAACTCCAAGATCTTTGGCACCAGACGGGTTTAACGCCAAAGTATAAATATGGAGTTAGTTTTGCGTCGGATTTGCGTAAAAAAAAACGACGCAAATCCGGCGCAAACGGAGTATAAATATGCCCCTATATGTCCCAAAAAAGAGACTCCGGGCATATACTATAATCCTCCTCATGGGCTCCACCCCCACCACCTGGGACGACTCCTGGTGACCCGCAGCACTTGGAACCCCCCTCCACCCACACCCACAGACCACGCACAAAACCTCGGCATCATCCTGGACTCCTAACTCTCAATGAACCACCAAATGAACACTGTTTTGTCCTCCTGCTTCCACAGTCTGCCTGCTTTGTAAAATCTTCAAGTGGATCCCCACCAAATCCAGGAAAACGGTCACCCATGTGCTCATAAGCAGCAGACTCGATTACAGAAACACACTCTATGCCGGCACCACCCAGAAATTTCTAAAGAAACTGCATCACGTCCAGAACGCCTCAGCCAGACCCATCCTGAACATCCCAACCTGCATACCTCAACCACCACCTCTCTTTCTACTCTCCCACCACACATCTCCGCTCCGCCCAACTGGACCTAGCCACCATCCCACGGATCCGCAAGACCACGGCTGCAGGAAGATGCTTCTCCTACCTCGCTGCAAAGACCTGGACCTCCCTGCCTCTGCACCTCAGGCAATCACCAGTGCTGCCGCGATTCAGGAAGGACCTCAGGACTTGGCTCTTCGACTAAACCGCAGATCCAGCACTGTGAGACCCTTACGAGTGAGTTGTCGTGCTTTATTAAAACCATGATTGATTGATACCCTAAAAACTGGGGAAGGGAAAAATTCCCCCTCAACATTCATCTTTGTTGTGATGCTACCAGTCAGAAACAGATGATCCTAGTTGCAGTGGGGCTTTTTTATAATTCAAACCTTGTATGCTACAGTGTTTTCAACTACGCTTTATATCTCCCTAAACTTCAGCAGGGCTTTCTAGAGCTTACGAGATTTGCTTTATGTCCCAGAATCCACTGTCCACTAGCTCTCTGGGCACAGGGATTCCTCCATGCAGACGTCTTGACTTGGAAGGGTTTCACATTCTACAAAAACATAAAAATATTAGTGCAAACAAACATAACCCTGAGCATAGGGTATGGCAGAGTGTTCCAGACAACCGACTATCCCGCTTGGCCTATCGTGATCTAGTCTAAAGAGAAACCCCAATACTTCCATGTCGCAAGGGAGCAGCAAGCAGCTGGGGCAGGTTATGCCTCTCATTTGCCACAACTGTGGCCATGGTGCATGCCATTAGCCTGCCAAAGGATCCGCAAAACAATGGTAAAAAAAATACCTCTGCCAAGAACCCCATTTTTGGAAATTCTTATAACTATTACCAAGAACTGCAGACCTGTGCATTGATGAAAGCTGGGTTCCCTCTACCATAGTCTGCATTGACCCATGTGTACAAATTGCAGCTGGCGTATATGTTTGCAGTGACTGAAAGTTGAGGAGCCTTTCACAAAAAGAAGTACACAAAGTGATAGGTGGTCCCCTGCAGGGCCGGGGCAGTGATGCTGCTGTACAGGGCTAGTAAAACCCACATACTGGCTGACTGTGAAGTTGAGTCTTCATTATGGGACCTCTGATTGACCATATGCATGGGCTTGAAGAAAGGTTGCAGGTATGAACATGTCCATCTGCATCAATTCCTTTTAATCTACAGAATCGAGCGCCCCACTTCCACCATATTCCGAGGTACCTCTTCTGGGTGATCTACACCTTTCTGGAAATGGTGCTGACACGGTTCAGGTCTCTGTAAATTTTGAGGAGAACTGCAGTGTTATCAGGTATCTGTGGCTACGGTCGTTCTCAGTCTTACGCCCTTTCAGATATATGGGATTCCAGGCAGAGACTCAGAAGTACAGCAGAAAACCCACGGTACAGAAGTTACATCTGCCATCTGTTCATCTACTCTTGGTGCACTTTTTGGATGTTTTCTGCCTCATATGCTGATTTCCTTGCCCATTCCCAGGACTCAAGTGGGTATCTGGGGTACCTGGACTAAGATTTCTTTATTCCTTTCCTTGAGTTCCTTGAGTTCTTCGACCACATCACCCAGCACCTTAGGAATCTCCACTGGCTCCTTGTCGAGAAAAGATGACAATTCAAACTACTGACAGATGCCTACAAAACCCTCCACAACCAAGGACCAGCATGCCTCAACCACCGCCTGAACTTCCACCAGCCATCCAGAGACCTTCGCTCTTGCCTCCCTCGCCCTGGCACAGACATCGCACATCTTCCATAGCCACAGCGGAGGGCGCCCCTTTTCCCACCACACCGCCAAGTCCTGGAACGCCTTCCCCCTCTGAACATCACCCTCACTGACGAACTTCAGAAAGAAAATCAAAGCTTGGCTCGTTCGACTAAAGTCAGCAAACCAGAGCCTGGATACCCTGACGAGTGATTGGCTGCGCTCTACAATTCTGATTTGTTTGTGTTTGTTTGTACCTCTTCACAGTACACGCAAGTACAGAGACACCATCTCCAGTGCCCAGTTCTGCTGCCGCCTTTGTGGCCAACTCAAACATTTTCATCACCAGATCTGACTATGGAGTGGGCCACACCAGAGGTGACCCATCTGCTATAGAGCTCCTGGTGGACCAGTTCCACTGGCCAGCCTATGTCTGGCTCTTCAGATTGGCATCCCAGGTAGGGGGAGCATCTCTATCTCAGTCTATATTGTAGTTTTCTCATCAGAAGCTCAGCAGAAACCTGTGAAGCTGTTTTCTTCTGAGTTATTATTCCATGCCCAAAGAACCCCTCACCTGATCAGGGAGCCTTCGCTCTCCGGTCTCTGGGGCAGATTAATATATCTTACATTCTCTTACTTCACCACTACAAAGACATCGTCTGCGCATGGGCAGGACTGCTTCCTAAAATAAGCATTATTAAAAGAAAGCTATGATCTGCAGTCATCAGCCCTCTGCTCTCATCAACTCTTTGCCCTAATTAGTAGCCTGTTCACCTACCTTTTAAACCCTGATACTCCAAAAAAGATGAGAAACAATGGAAGTAGATGAGACCAGAGGACCCTGGGCAGGTGACCATACATGAGAGACAGGAAACAAAGAGGGCCCAATTCACAAAGGTAAACTTAAACCAAAAAGTCCAAGTTTAGACCAAAAGTTTAAGTTTACTCGTAGTAGAGTTAGGCTTTAAATCTAGACTTTTGGTCTAAACTTAGACTTTTTGGTTTAAGTTTACCTTTCTGAATCGGGCCCAGACAGTTTTTCCAGAATAGCAGAAATGTTGTGCACTAGTCACATGTTCCCAAAAGTATACCTGGAATTCTTTGAAAATTAAAAAATACTCTGAAATGTTCTCAAAATGTAGTCCTAAAACGAGATGAGTAAATGTAAACGTTTTTTTGAGACTGGGATCCACTCCGTCCGGACCCGCGCTGACTCTCTGCTCTCCCTCTAGCTTGCAGAAGAAGGGGCACCTGTACATCCTCGGATGGGGCACGCTGGGACTCATGGCCATCATGGATGCGGTGGAGTGTATCCCGACATATGGTACAGGTGAGGGCACCATGGCATATGAAAGAGAGGACCAGTTTAGGACAATTATCCGGGGAACGCGATGTGAAGGAGCATGTTGGCTGACTCCGCACTGCAAAACACCTAATGCTTCCTTACTGATTGATGCATTTCAACTTATTTTATAAAAAAAATCAAAATATTAAACCTGATCAAATATTTAGCAAAGTTTTAGTACTTGATGCAATTTCTGTTACTTTATTAGATTATATTTGATTGCTGGTTAGAATTTAGGCAAAAGATACTTATTCATTATCTCAATCTGAATAATATAGAAAGAGGAAATTAGATGGGTATTTTTCATTCAAAATTAGTTTTGTTAGTGTATTTTGTAATTTTAAAAACAGGGGTCTACCCCCTCCCCCACTCCATTTCTGGCCAGGCCCTTCCTTTTCCTCTCCCGTTCTTCCACTAATTTCCTTTTTTTCTAGACTGCCCTTTTGTGTCAATACCTGATTCCTCTCCCTTTTGCTGCTGTAATTTTTAAGACTGGCATTAGTAAAATCCTTTAAGTTTTACTAAAATATATGTATGATATACCGCCATGTGTCATTTTTTAGCCGGCCGTCTCAATCCATCCACCCGTGGTTGGGTCATCCACGTTTTTCTTCAGCCCACTAAAGTGTGCAGCGTGGCTCAGTGGGTCAGCAAACTTCAGCCACTGGCTAACTTCACTGTCAGTGGAGGCATTCCACCCTTTCACAAAGTAGGCCTCCGCACACAAAGTAGTCCCAATCAGGGCCGGCGATTACTGGAATGAGAACGACTTGTTTTGCAGCCATAAAGTTATTATTTGAATCTAGTTTTTGTCTATATTGCTGACGGCCCTGCTGCTCCCCCAACAAAGTTTTACATAAACCTGTGAATGGAAGGGCCCTGGTGCACGTGCTCCTGGCCGCAGGGGCGTAGCCTGGGCAGCAAGATTGAGGGTGCGGCGGAGGGGGGATGAGCTTCACATTTCCAACAATGAAGCTGGCACATAATATTAAAATATAATACCCTCCACTCGAAGCTACGCCCCTGCTGCGTGGTCAGGTGTCACCTATACATACCGCAGTGTCCCTGTGTTGTACTTCACTGTAGCACGTGGGCCCTACACTGGGAGGGGTCTGGAGCCCACCGTGTGCCCACCTCGGCCCTGGAGGGGGGCCCTGGCACTGTGAAGGGTAAAGCTGATACCCCCCGCCCTGCCCCGGGAGGAGGGCATTCTGCGGATTGTGCCACTCCAGGAGCAGTGCGACACCCCAGAGGCCGTGAAACACTGCACAGGAGACTCTAGCGCCAACCCCGCACAGGAGACATAGGCGCTAGAAGTGCCCAGAGCTCGGCCCCAACAGCCAAGGGTCCTGTCCGGAGAGTGCAGCAGCACCTGCAGCCGCCTCTGCCCGGGCAAGAGCCCGGGGCCGGGGTGCAGCGCTGCGGGCGGCCGGCTCACGGGGCAGAGAGGGGCATCGCACCCCGGACCCCCGAGCAGAAGGAGCTGGGGGTGCAAGTGGAAGGACATGGCTCCCGCAGCCGCCGCTGGAGGGCGCGCTCGCTCCGTCAAAGGCAGGACTAGAACAGAAGCTGCCAACATGAGAAATTGAGGATGTAGTCCGACAGGACTGTACCCCCGCTGTTTCTCCCCCCCCCCCAAAGCTGTGCTTAATTTGTAACTAAATAAGTGCCGGTGCTCAAAGCCCTCCTTCTAAGCACGCGGCTGCTGCAATTAAATGTGCAGCACAGAATACTGAGACAGCGTAATCCTGAAGCCATCTCGGGCCTCTTCAATCCATTTACAGCCACCCCCTGCCCCTCCGCTCACCCTGGCAGCTTTCTTCTTTCTCCCTTTGTGATGCTTTTCCGTTTTTCTCTTTCTCCATCTTTCTCATGTGTGTCTTTTGCTCGCAGCAAATGCTTGGGGCAGAAGAATAAGCGCCGGCTCACAAAAATAAGTGCTGGTGCTCAGCACCGGAAAGGACAAGCGCAAATTAATCACTGCCCCAAAGTTGTTGGTGCTTTCCCAGAAAGAGAATCAGGGTGCCGCATTCTCCCCACCCGGGCACCGGCAGCAGCAGCTCTCCCACCTCCATAGCTGGGACTGAGGCACCCACTACCATTGCATCTTTGGCGGAGTGCAGAGACTCGGGGGCCACCTACCCTCGTGGGTGCATGCTGTGACTGGTTGCAGGTACAGGTGAGAGGCTGGACCGGGAGAATCACAGGGCGCGCTCTCCCCACCCAGGAGCAGCTCTCCCGCCTCCACAGCTGGGAATGAAGCCGCCAGGCATTGCAGCTGTTTAGCATCAACAGAATGGACCAACTCAACCCAATGGACATGATTCCAACCGGCATGCAGCCAGAATATTTTGGAAGTCTTGGAACCATTGTTTATGTCCTGTCTCACACAGGGTAAAGTATAAACGCGAGCAAAAATGTCCTGTTGCAGCCACCTCATCATCCATGCGCCCGCATGTTGCCCTGCTGATCAACTCTAGAGACTGATGAACTAAGGGTTATCCTGTTTAGGTTAAATTTGTGTTTTCTTTTGTATTTTGGGAGGAATGTAGTGTCCTACTGGACATGTCAGGGAACAGCCCCTCCCTAGGGTCCTTACTTAAACCCATCCCACACCCATCCAACACAGGCGTCACCAGTCAGGTGGTCCTGTTAATAAAAGGACCCGAGTGCACGTGCCCCTGGCCAGTTATCACCCATACCACTAGTGTCCATGTGGTTCTTTACTTTAGCATGTGAGCAGCATGTCTTTGCAGGACTCTCGGCACAAAATGATTTTCTTCATGTTCTGCGGCTCCTCAGTGGGGACAGCGATTCCACCTGCCACAGTGCTACCTCTCACATAAGTGTTTGTTGTGCATTGCGGACCGCCACCACAATTCTTCCTTTATGGTTTCCGCATACTGTTCCGATGGTCACTGTTGGAAATGGCCTCTCTGAAGGGTCACCCCAAAACTTTTTGCCTTCCTCCACCACTTTTCTGACACTGTTTTTGCTGGTTTTAGGACTATGCGCACTTTACCACTGCTAACCAGTGATAAAGTGCATTTGCCCTCTCCCTTAAACATGGTAACCTAAGTTCATTCCCAATTAGCATATTTGATTTACTTGTAAGTCCCTAGTAAAGTGCACTACATGTGCCCAGGGCCTGTACCTTAAATGTTACTAGTGGGCCTGCAGCACTGCTTGTACCACCCACATAAGTAGCCCCTTAACCATGTCTCAGGCCTGCCACTGCAAGCCTTGAACTCCCCTTTTTCTACATATAAGTCACCCCTAAGGTAGGCCCTGGGTAACCCATAGGGCAGGGTGCTATGTAGGTAAAAGGCAGGACATGTACATGTGTGTCTTATATGTCCTGGTAGTGGAAAACGTCTTAAATCATTTTACACTACTATGAGGCCTGCTCCTTTCATAGGATAGCATTAGGGCCCCCGTCATGTACTGTTTGAGTGATCAGAAAGGGGTAACCAGGTCATATTTAGGATGGTCAGAATGGTAATACAAAATCCTGCTTATCGGTAAGTGTTGGAAATGGCCCCCAAACTTTTTGCCTTCCTCCTCCTCTTTTTCTGACCTCATGTTTGCTAGCTTTAGGACTCTGGGCACTTTACCACTGCTAATCAGTGCTAAAGTGTGTTGGAAGGTGGGTCATTTCTTGTGTGGCCTGCACAAGTAACGAGTCCGCACACGACCGCCACTGGGAACCAAACACCCCATTGTAGCGCTTGACTCTCATAGGGTAGCGTTGCAGAGCAGTCCAAGGCTTACTCAAGGGAGGTGGTGTTGGCTAGTAATCCCCATTCACAAGCACGCAAGCATGACTCTTAATAAATGAATGTCCAGTCTGTGTTTTTTCTTTTGATAAAGTAAAAGTACATTTATTATTCACACACACTACTCAATACTATGCAACAATCTACAAATATATACAAAGTGATAAAATCACTCTGGACCAACAGTATGTAATCTCTCAGGTCTCCTTAAGGGAGAATATAATCCAACAATCCACATGGCAAAACAATCCCAGTGCCCCCCTTGCCACATTTGAACATTCTGACAGTATTCAACACTACAATGCAATGATGACACCTACAGCTGTGATTAAATACTTTCATCTTGCCAAGAGATGACTGCCATTATCATTATTCAAATTAGCATAGTCAGGAAACATAAGAGACCAAATTCTAGCATTATAACCATCAGGATTACTTTTAGATTACATTTGGATTACTCCTACTTAACCATGAATTAACAGTAAAATACATGGGGCCATACCAACCTACACCTATGGTAGGCACCCTTGCACAACCAGGAACAAAAGTTTACTGAAAAAAAATCTATCCAACCCTTGACGGGTTATCTCTCAGGTGTCCCGCCCTACCTAGGGTGGGAACACCAACAGATGATGGGGGGAGGCTGCGCTGCTCCTGCAGCTCCCCCTGTCTCCTAGTTCTCAGGTGGTGGTGGCCCCCATCTCCCTGGGACCACCACAGGCGTTTTAGGGGCTCAAGAAGCAGCCCCTGCCCCGCAAAGCATGCTGGGGCGGCTGCATAAATGATTAGCGGCTCTCCCGCTGCAAGGGGAGAGCCGCGATTCCTTTTCTTTCCTGATTTTCCCTTTGGGGGTGCCTGTCCCACCCGGACACCCCCCGCACCAAAAAGAGGATCCCTCGTTGGAGGGCGGCTCAGGAAGCCCACCCCTGGCCGCCCGCCGGCTCCCCGCACGGCCAGCACCTCCGGGTGCTGCTGCGGGAACCGGCCAGCTGACTTAGAGTCTGCCCGCTCCAGCAGGCAGACTCAGGGATGCTGGCGGCCGCTTGGGCCGCATGGCGTCGTCGGGCCCCCGGGATGGGGTCCGGGGCCCCTCCTCCTGGTAACAGGGAGCGCAACGGCGCTCCCCGGAGTCCTCCTCTTCTCAGGGCCCCGGGATGGGGTCCGGGGCCCCTTTCCTCCCCAGTGGGGAGCGCAACGGCGCTCCCCCAGGCCCTCTTCTCTTCGGCTGGGGGTGCACGACGGCACACCCCCACTCCTGCCTCTTCTCGGGGCCCCGGGATGGGGTCCGGGGCCCCATTTGACCATCTTCACGGGGAGCGTGACGGCGCTCCCCGACTTCTCTTCTGCTGGGGGGTGCGCGACGGCCCCCCCCCCCCATTACACCTTTCTTCATGGGGAGCGCGACGGCGCTCCCCGGCTTGTCTTCGCCGCCGGGGGCCCCGGGATGGGGTCCGGGGTCCCCATTCCACAGCGGCAGGGGGTGCGTGACGGCGCCCCCCACTATGGATCGTCCAACACGGGACCAGGCTTCACAGGGCCCCGGGATGGGGTCCGGGGTCCCTTTCTCTTCTGCGAGGGGGCGTGCGACGGCACCCCCCTTGCTCCTCTTTCTCCTGTGCAGCCCCCAGGCCCTGGCCCACCCTGGGGGCACAGTCTCAAGCAGCTGCGGAGCTCCACACGCTTCGTAGCTGCTTTCTCTAAGGTCAAAGGTCGCCATTCTTTGTCCTGGGATATCTCGGGCCCCCAAGGGCCGATTTTCTTCATTCTTGCGTCGTTCCGTTCCTGGTGACAAGCCCTTGCCACCAGGAGTACTCTCCTTAGGCCTCCTGGCCTGGAAGGGTCCCAGATCATCAGGGAGCCAGTTCCACTGACTCCTGCGCCAATCTTTCCTCTGGGTTCCCTCTTTTCCTTCTGGGCTGCGCGCTCTCCTTGCGCTAGTCCAGTCCTTCCCCCAACTAGTCCTCTGTGGGGGTAAGGGGGCCAGCTTGCCTGGCCCTGGCATTCGCCTCGCTGGCCTGGGATCCTTCAGGGGCAGAGTCCCTGCCCCAAGGGCAGTCAGGAGGTTCTTCCTTCCAGTTGTCCATGACGCCTGTCTGCAGTCCCAGTGTCCAGCAGTGAAGCACAGCCAAGAGAGAGAGGTCTCCCCTGTGCAGGACCTTTTAAGTGGGGGCGGAAGTGTCCAGCAGGTCTGCACCTCTGGCCTATCCAGATGTGCCACATCACTTCCTTGCTCCCATCCCCTCCTTCTTGCACAGTCTTCTGGGATAGCTCAAGATGGCATCCTCCAGGAGTTAGTTGCCACATGTGCTCTGAAAGTCTCAGCCCCTCCTACCTGACATTCCTCGCAGGGCTTCTCCAGCCGGCTCCTGGCACGGAATGACAGCTGGCTGATTGATGCTAGGCCCTGCTCCAGCAACTGGACAGAGCAGTAATTGGCCCTAATCCTGAGCTGAGGCATAGAAAGATGACATCCCTGGATGACCCATAAGTTGTACAACTATGCTCCTGTAACCTACTGCATCATTCTTTTCTTACAGGTTACAGTATACTTTGGTGTGACTCTGGTCTCGGTGGACACCAGAGAACTGGAGTTGCACCCTAGGCCCTCCTTTCCCATTGACATTCAATGGAGTATCCCCCCAATGCAAATATCTTAAGCACCCTGACATTGGCATTGAACTGGGTGTCCCTACAGTGAAAAGACAGTAAGCACACTGACTCTCCCTCACATGTATACACCCCTCTCATGAGACCTACTCCAGGTCACCACCCACTCTGCATAGTTCCTCCTGCGCCAGGACTATCTAAGCGCAGTTCTAGGGCTGCGCACACTAGGAATCCTCCTCCCACAGCCCTCACACGGGTGCACATCCATGCGCACACATGATCACATGTAAACTGCCCAGGGCCTCCTGCCCTTGCTGCGCCACAGCAGCCTTTCCTTAGCACGGCGACACCAGCGGTAAACACGCGCAGTCCATTTTACCATGTGTTTATTGTGCAGGAGTCACCTCATAGGAGGCTTCCCCACAGTAAACAGTCAAAAACCAGGTGGTCAAAAATCGAAAAATCAGGGCAGTCCTGATGGTCAGAACCGTCCTCTAACAAAGTGCACATGCTCTCTCCTTAAAAACATGGTGACATTGGCTCATACCCAATTGGCTTATTTAATTTACTTCTAAGCCCTAGACAAGTGCACTACATGTGCCCAGGGCCTGTAGATTAAATGGTACTAGTGGGCTGCAGCACTGATTGTGCCACCCACATAAGAAGCCCCCTAACCATGTCTCAGGCCTGCCTCTGCAGTGCCTGTGTGTGCAGTTTCACTGGCACTTCGACTTGGCATTTAAAAGTACTTGCCAATCCTTAAACTCCCCTTTTTCTACATATAAGTCACACCTAAGGTAGGCCCTAGGGAGCCCATCGAGTAGGGTGCTATGTAAGTAAAAGGCAGGACATATACCTGTGTAGTTTATATGCCCTGGTAGTGTAAAACTCCTAAATTCATTTCACACTGCTGTGAGGCCTGCTCCTTTCATAGGCTAGCCTTAGGGCTACCCTCAAATAGTGTTTGAGTGGTAGATTCTGATCTGGAAGGAGTAATCAGGTCATATTTAGTATTGCCAGAATAGTGATACAAAATCCTGTTGACTGGTGAAGTTGGATTTTATATTACTATTTTAGAAATGCTACTTTTAGAAGGTGAGTATTTCTCTACACTCAAATCCTTATGTGCCTTACAATCCACATCTGGCCAGGTTAGTTGACAGCTCCCTTGTGCATTTCACTCAGACAATCCTAAACACAGGATGCTCAGTCACACCTGCACATATCTGCATACTGAATGGGTCTTCCTGGGCTGGGAGGGTGGAGGGCCTGCACTTACATGTCAAAGGACAGTAGCCTGCCCTCACACAATGGACTGCTAAACCCCCTACTGGGACCCTGGCAGAGAGGATGGAACTGAAAGGGGACTTTGTGCACTTCTAAGCCACTCTTTGAAGTCTCCCCCACTTCAAAGGCACATTTGGGTATTTAAGCAGGGTCTCTGACCCCACCAACTCAGACAATTCAGGACCTGAACCTGCAACCTGTCAAGAGGAACTGCCTGGCTGCCCAAAGGACTCATCTGGACTGCTTTGTTGAGGACTGCTGCCCTGCTGTTGCCCTGTTGCCCTCTGACTTTGCTGAGAAGTGCTCTCCAAGGCTTTGGATTGAGCTTGCCTCCTGATTTCTGAAGTCTCAGGGCCAAAAAGACTTGGGCCTTCATTATGGCTTTGGCGGTCTCTGAGCGAGACCACCAAAGCCACTGCCGCCAGAAGACCGCCAGCGCTGGCAGTCTTCCGCCCGCCATATAATGGGTACTGGCGGATTTCCACCTCACTGTGCCATGCTAGCGGGCGGTGGCATTCTGGCGTTGCTACCACCTGCACCGCCCCGCCAGTAGGACGCCACCAGCAGTATTATGACCATTAATACGGCCTGGCGGTGTCCTGCTGGCGGGGTGTTGCCTGCGGTGGCAGCACCCCTTCCCGTTCCCTGCCGGACGACCTCCTCGCCAGACAAGGTAAGTTGGTTGTCCGACACGAGAGGGGAGTGTGTGAGTGTGTGGCGTCTGCGTGTGTGTATGAATGGGTGTGCATGTGTGAATGTGACTGTGAGTGTTATGGTGTATGCATGGTTGTATGCGTGTGAGTGAATGCGTGTATGAATGTTGAAGTGAGTGCATGTCTGCATGTAAGTGTGTATGCGTGTGAGTATTTGTGTTTGGATCTTTGCGTGTATGGATACGTGTGAGTGGATGCATGCCTGGAAGTGTAGGTGAATGGGTGTATGCCTGGTGCATGTTGATGTCTGTGTGCATGTATGTGGGGATGGGGGAATGGGGTGCTATGTGAGTAGGGGGGTGAGGGCGCTATGTGGGTGGGGTGGGTGGGGGGACGCTGTGACTGTTTGGGGACCGCCGGGTCAGAGATGAACATCTCTGGCCCAGCGGATCATACAGCCATGGCGGTATGGGTGGAGATGTGGCGGGTTGGCAGCGGCCAAACCTCCATACTCATACTGTGGCAGTCTTCACTGCCAGCCTGTTGGCGGTGATACCGCAACATTAACCCAGATGGTCGGAAGACCACAAGGGTCATAATGACCACCTTAATCTCTTCAGGAAACTCCTTGTGCGCCGAAAATCGACGTAGAGCCTGCCAGAAATGCCGCACAGCCGTTTTGCGACCGAGAAATCACCAGAGAACCCTACTGGATCGACACACAGATGAACCGGAATGACGATGCCGATTCCCCGAGTGGGAACCGACACAGAACCTGCTGTGCAACAGAAAATTCGATGCCTCACCCTACCGGATTGACGCAACGCCTGTGACTTCTTCCAGCATGCCCAGGATTTCCCTGCATTGTCCCTGGGCATTAAAAAGATTCCCGCATCGTAGTGAGGAACCAAGACTGTGCGCCAAGAAATGACGCAAAGCTCCTTGCAGCGTGGAAAGAAACAACACAACATCTGTTCCCCGTAGGAAAATCCGACACACACCTTATTTTTCCACACAGCTCCTCCTCTGCAGTCCTTGCGTGTTATTTTTCATGCAAACCAGGTACTTTGTGTAATAAAGAGACAACTGTTGATTTCTAAGATTTAAGACTCTTTTTAATCTTGCAAAAGTGATATCTCAACTTGTGCTTATTGAATCTTTATCGTTTTTACCTTATTTTAACCAGATAAATATCATATTTTTTTCTAAACCTGCGTGGTGTATTTTTGTGGTGTTTTCACTGTGTTACTGTATGATTTATTGCACAAATACACATCGCCTTCTAAGTTAAGCCTGACTGCTCTTTGCCAAGCCTTCCAGAGGGTGGGCACAGGATGATTTGGATTGTGTGTGACTTACCTTAACTAGGATTGTGGTCCCCACTCTGATAAGGGTGTATACCTCTGCCAACTAAAGACCCCATTTCTAACAGTCACATTTATATATGTTGGTGGGAGAGGCCGTCTCTGTAAAGTCCTTCCTCCGGGCTGTCTAGACATCCAACTTGGCTTAGATGCTCCACATTCACATCAGCCATTTTGTAAAGCGGTGTTTGCGTGTGCTGCCATACCGTCCCAGAGCTTTCACCTAGATCCTTGGTGGAGAGCTAGCCAATCTCACCCCCGGAGAGCTTCTCTTTTTATGCCTGGAATTTTTTCCAAGGGACTGCGTCAATGTCAGTGAGCAAGCGGCAACAGCTAACCTATAAGAAATGACAAAATTTGTAGTTTTAGGTTGTGTTTAGACATAGTACACTACCTGGTTCTAAAGGCAGCCTGAACCTACTTCTTGACCAAGCCCCTCTCCCCTCCTCATTTTCTGATACCATTGGTTTGTGTGGCCCTGTCCTAAGCTTGAAATGATGGATCATATCAGATGTGCTTTTACCCAGAGCAGTGTTACTGGGGTGATTGATAAAACTTTCCTGTGCAGAAGACATTTCATGACTCTACTTCTTTGTGTTTCTCAGACTACAGGGACGTCCGGGGATTCATCAGCACAGGCTACAGTGGGATGCAGAACAAGGAAGGAGACTTAACATCCTTGGTAAGGTATGAATGAATCTATGAGTGAGTAGAAGAAAGGTTAGTTAGTTTTCTAATGTGTGCTGCTACCAGTGAACAGCAACTTGCACTCTTGTTATATTGTGAGTAAAGGTGTGTGAAGGCCCTTGTACCGATGATCCAAGAGATCACTCAGCCTTTTAACCTGTAACTTTCTCTCCCTGTCACCACAGAGCTTATATCAATCTTGAGGGTCTCAAAGCGCCAAGACGCCTTGCAGTTGTTTGTGCCATACAAATACAATCAACATTCAAAACAAATCAAATCCTTTTTTTTATTGATATTCAGATGTAAGGTTTTGAAATTAACAAATAGAAAAATTCCTACCTAATTTGAAAAACGTTCTTATTTTGAAAAAAAAGTGTATACGTTGTTATTCATGATTCAAGTTTCTCAAGAA
Source organism: Pleurodeles waltl (assembly GCF_031143425.1). NCBI lineage: Eukaryota > Metazoa > Chordata > Amphibia > Caudata > Salamandridae > Pleurodeles > Pleurodeles waltl. The sequence goes on along the minus strand of NC_090444.1, from coordinate 60,695,070 downwards.
TATTGATAAAGAGAAGTAAAGAAAGGTAACCTTAATCAGTAATCCTAATCAATCACTGCTCCTTCAGCAGCCTCCCTATGAGGATCACAAATTCCCTTGGCTTCCCTCGGTGAACCCACGCTCCGAGCATACATCTCCTCTAAGTTCCTGACCCGATCCATTTTAAATATCCAGGGTTCAAATGTGGGGTAGTCGGGGATTTCCACTTTTGTAGAATTAGCGACTTTGCTACTAAAGATCCAATGGAGAAATATTGTTGGTGCCGCATCCTTAGTTTACGAGTTGGTACAATCCCAAACAATGCACCGGTAGATATGGTTTGATATAGACCTGTACGTTTTTGCCCATAAAATTAATAACACTGTTCCAAAAATCACATGCTTTGGGACATAAAAAACCTGCATGTGCTCAATCTTCTTGTGGATAGTTACATCTAAAACGTTGACCCGAGGAGGTCGGGAACATCTGCTGCAGATGAAATAGGGTATGATACAGAGCCAATTTACCATAAAAAGCCATAAGTTCGTAATTTGTTCCTTGTATAGCTTTGTGGGTCATGCGATTGAATCCACCCCAGCCTGCAAAATCAATTTTCCCTTCAATATATTGTGAAATCGAAGCAAATGTCGATAAAGAAATCGAGCCATGCGAATACACCTATAGTGTCCGATACCCGTTCCCAAACCAATACGTTTATTTGAGAAGTCAGCTTTGTTAATAAATTCTTTTGCTGAGCTTGATGCCTGAATATAGGCCCGAAGATGTTCATAAATCTGGATACAGAAGAATGCTAGATCAGATGAGATATTGGCATTATCCACTGCTATTTGCCTCCAGGTTTTTATTTGCCCAGCTACTAAAATGTTCCTAAAATTCTTATCCCTAGCCCTGGCCCATTTCTTGATCATATTATAATGCAAGGTTACACCTATTAGCCCACATTCCTAAAAGGGCATCTCATATTCCTCTTGGAGCTGCAAAAACCTGTTAGCGTGTGCCCTCGGAAGCTCATACCGGGAATGCTTGGGTAGCTTCAGGATTTTCAGAAATGCAGGTAGCTGCACCTCAGACTCAGTAAGCATCTTCTGTAGATAAAGAAAGCTTGACAAAGTGCTCTCCGCGGCAACACGATTTAGTCAATCCAAAAATGCCGCTTGATAGTATTTCAGCATATGTGGGAGCGCCAAACCCCGTCTTCAATAGAAAGCTGAATCGTCATAAGTAAGTTTGGTACAGGGTTTTTTCCCTTGCCATACACACTCCCGCATCATCTGATCCACTTCCATAAAAAACGATTGCTTTACTGTATTAATAATGTTTGAAAAAATTAAAATAAACAATGGGAGAACCCACATTTAAATTGTCGCAACCTGTCCTATAATCAACAATGGTAGAATATCCCAACTGACCAAATAGGCGTGTGCCTTATTTATGGTGGTGCTATAGTTGAGTTTAAAGAGGTCTAAGAAATCATGGGAAACAAAGATACTTAAAACATAACTGGACAAGTAGCCGAGAAGTGTTCTCGCATTTCTCTTGGAGGATCGCAGATGAGCAGGGGTATAGAAACACTTCTGATTTAGCCTGTTTGATCTTGTAGCCCATAATGTCTGATAAAGATTACATTTTGGACAAAGTGTTACGGATATTATAATAATAATACTTGGATTTGTAGCGCGGCTAATCACCCATGAGGGTATCCCATGAGGCACTGTCCTTAGGCACAGGGAGATTAAATGATTTGCCTAGAATCACAGGATGTTGAGCTAACGTTGAGACTTGAGCCAGAATCCCCAGCTCCAAAGTCAGCAGCTCTAGCCATTACACCACATCCTGAGGGCCTGACCTCCCAGATAAAGAACAATGTACTTGGCAAATTTTTTAACATTTTGGAGCCCCAAAAAGCGGCGACAAGATTTCAGGATCCTGTCTAAAAGCCAACGCCAGTGGCTCGACAAACAGTGAAAAAAGGACCGGTGACATCGGACATCCCTCTGCATATTGAAATTGATCCTACTGCTTGGGAGTTAATCATAATCTTGGCTTCTGTCTTAGCATAAAGACCAAAGCGCAAAAGAGTTGCTTATAAAACATCCCATTGTACACCATCAATCACCTTCTCAACGTCAACCATAATTATAGCTGCGTCTGTGTTATTAGCTGAGAAGTAATCCATTGCCTGCACTCAGAAATTCATATTGATTGATGTTGACCTTCCAGGCAAAAAGCCATTTTGGTTCCTATGTACCACTGACACTATGGCGGGCAGGTAGCTCAGGGGATTTATCTTTTATTATGAGAGCTGACAATGACTGCTTCTGTGAAGTCTTTTGGGATTTCGCTTCCAACCAAGAATTCATTAAATAAAACTACTAAAAAATCCAGTATCTGTGCGATGAATATCTTATAGAATTAAGAAGGTATACCGTCATTGCCCCATGCCTTGGCATTAGGCATATGTTTAATAGCGTCCTGAATCTCTGCCAGCGTAATGGGGGCTTCTAGCGTTTTTCAGGATTCATTATCCAAGAGCAGTAGTTCGATTTGAAGCAAAAACGCTTCAGTCGTGCTGGGCATGGGATTTTTCTCAAGAAGTGTAAATTTCCGCATAGCCGTCTAAGAATACCTTACCTATCTGATATGGATCTATTACCGTAAAATTCTGCTTTGCATCTAAGATCATTTTAATAGCCCCCTGATTGCACCTCTTCTTAATTGACCACGCCAAAAGGCATCCAGCATGATTGTTCTCCTCCGAGAATTTCTGAAAACAGGAGCTTTGATTGATTGTGTCTCTCAGATCAAAATGATCTTTAAGATTCTGACTTGCCATTGCCAGGCTGGCTTTAGACTCCATTGTACTTAGGGTAAGATCCTCCCTTCTAGCCTGTTCTAATTCTTTTTGTAAGGTGGTGTTTGACCTGGCCCTTTTTGCGGGGTCACCCCCAAACTTTTTGCCTCCTTTCTCCTATTTTTTCTCACCAGTTTTTGTTGGCTTTAGGCCTCTGGACACTTTACCACTGTTAACCAGTGCTAAAGTGCATATGCTCTCTGTCTCAATTGTATTGGTGATTGGTTTATCCATGACTGGCATATTTACTTGTAAGTCCCTAGTAAAGTGCACTATGGGTGCCCAGGGCCTGGAAGTCAAATGCTACTAGTGGGCCTGCAGCACCGATTGTGCCACCCATGTAAGTAGCCCTGAAACATGTCTCAACCTGCCACTGCAGTGTCTGTGTGTGTTTTGCACTGCTAATGCCAATTCAACCTGGCAAGTGTACCCACTTGCCAGGCCCAAACCTTCCCTTTCACTACATGTAAGTAACCCGTAAGGTATGCCCTAGGTAGCCCCATGGGCAGGGTGCAGTGTATTTTAAAGGTAGGACATGTACTGGTGTGTTTTACATGTCCTGATAGTGAAATACTGCCAAATTCGTTTTTCACTATTGCAAGGCCTATCTCTCCCATAGGTTAACATGGGGGCTGCCTTTAAATATGTCATTGAATTGCAGTTTCCCATTGGGGGCAGATAGAGATAGGGAATTTGGGGTCTCTGAACTCACAATTTAAAAATACGTATTTTGGTAGAGTTGGTTTTTAGATTGTCTGTTTGAAAATGCCACTTTTACAAAGTGGGCAGGTTCTTGCTTAACCATTCTGTGCCTCTGCCCACCTGTGGAATCCACATCTGGGTCAGACTGACAGTTGCATTGTTTATGAATTCCCTCTAGGCAGTGTGTTTTGCCTTCACTTATCTTATGACCAAGCTGTAGGAAGTTGGCTCTGTATGTGCTATTTCAAAGTAAGGAATAGCATGCACAGAGTCCAAGGGTTCCCCTTAGAGGTAAAATAGTGGTAAAAAGAGATAATACTAATGCTCTATTTTGTGGTAGTGTGGTCGAGCAGTAGGCTTATCCAAGGAGTAGTGTTAAGCATTTGTTGTACATACACATAGACAATAAATGAGGTACACACACTCAGAGACAAATCCAGCCAATAGGTTTTGTATAGAAAAATATATTTTCTTAGTTTATTTTAAGAACCACAGGTTCAAATTTAACATGTAATATCTTGTTTGAAAGGTATTGCAGGTAAGTACCTTAGGAACTTTGAATCATTTCAATTGCATGTATACTTTTCAAGTTATTCTCAAATAGCTATTTTAAAAGTGGACACTGCAATTTTCACAGTTCCTGGGGGAGGTAAGTTTTTGTTAGTTTTACCAGGTAAGTACGACACTTACAGGGTTCAGTTCTTGGTCCAAGGTAGCCCACCGTTGGGGGTTCAGAGCAACCACAAAGTTACCACACCAGCAGCTCAGGGCCGGTCAGGTGCAGAGTTCAAAGTGGTGCCCAAAACGCATAGGCTTCAATGGAGAGAAGGGGGTGCCCCGGTTCCAGTCTGCCAGCAGGTAAGTACCCGCGTCTTCGGAGGGCAGACCAGGGGGGTTTTGTAGGGCACCGGGGGGGACACAAGCCCACACAGAAATTTCACCCTCAGCGGCGCGGGGGCGGCCGGGTGCAGTGTTAGAACAAGCGTCGGGTTCGCAATGGAAGTCAATGAGAGATCAAGGGATCTCTTCAGCGCTGCCGGCAGGCAAGGGGGGGCTTCCTCGGGGAAACCTCCACTTGGGCAAGGGAGAGGGACTCCTGGGGGTCACTTCTGCAGTAAAAGTCCGGTCCTTCAGGTCCTGGGGGCTGCGGGTGCAGGGTCTTTTCCAGGCGTCAGGACTTAGGTTTCAGAGAGTCGCGGTCAGGGGAAGCCTCGGGATTCCCTCTGCAGGCGGCGCTGTGGGGGCTCAGGGGGGACAGGTTTTGGTACTCACAGTCGTAGAGTATTCTGGGGGTCCTCCCTGAGGTGTTGGTTCTCCACCAGCCGAGTCGGGGTCGCCGGGTGCAGTGTTGCAAGTCTCACGCTTCTTGCGGGGAGATTGCAGGGATCTTTAAAGCTGCTCCTTTGGATAAAGTTGCAGTCTTTTTGGAGCAGGTCCGCTGTCCTCGGGAGTTTCTTGTCGTCGTCGAAGCAGGGCAGTCCTCAGAGGATTCAGAGGTCGCTGGTCCCTTTGGAAGGCGTCGCTGGAGCAGAGTTCTTTGGAAGGCAGGAGACAGGCCGGTGAGTTTCTGGAGCCAAGGCAGTTGTTGTCTTCTGGTCTTCCTCTGCAGGGGTTTTCAGCTAGGCAGTCCTTCTTCTTGTTGTTGCAGGAATCTAACTCTTTAGGTTCAGGGAAGCCCTTAAATACTAAATTTAAGGGCGTGTTTAGGTCTGGGGGGTTAGTAGCCAATGGCTACTAGCCCTGAGGGTGGGTACACCCTCTTTGTGCCTCCTCCCAAGGGGAGGGGGTCACATCCCTAATCCTATTGGGGGAATCCTCCATCTGCAAGATGGAGGATTTCTAAAAGTTAGAGTCACCTCAGCTCAGGACACCTTAGGGGCTGTCCTGACTGGCCAGTGACTCCTCCTTGTTTTTCTCATTATCTCTCCTGGACTTGCCGCCAAAAGTGGGGGCTGGGTCCAGGAGGCGGGCATCTCCACTAGCTGGAGTGCCCTGGGGCATTGTAACACGAAGCTTGAGCCTTTGAAGCTCACTGCTAGGTGTTACAGTTCCTGCAGGGGGGAGGTGTGAAGCACCTCCACCCAGAGCAGGCTTTGTTTCTGTCCTCAGAGAGCACAAAGGCTCTCACCGCATGAGGTCAGACACTCGTCTCTCAGCAGCAGGCTGGCACAGACCAGTCAGTCCTGCACTGAACAATTGGGTAAAATACAGGGGGTATCTCTAAGATGCCCTCTGTGTGCATTTTTTAATAAATCCAACACTGGCATCAGTGTGGGTTTATTATTCTGAGAAGTTTGATACTAAACTTCCCAGTATTCAGTGTAGCCATTATGGAGCTGTGGAGTTCGTTTTTGACAGACTCCCAGCCCATATACTCTTATGGCTACCCTGCACTTACAATGTCTAAGGTTTTGCTTAGACACTGTAGGGGCATAGTGCTCATGCACATATGCACTCACCTGTGGTATAGTGCACCCTGCCTTAGGGCTGTAAGGCCTACTAGAGGGGTGACTTACCTATGCCACAGGCAGTGGGAGGTTGGCATGGCACCCTGAGGGGAGTGCCATATCGACTTAGTCATTTTCTCCCCATCAGCACACACAAGCTGGCAAGCAGTGTGTCTGTGCTGAGTGAGGGGTCCCCAGGGTGGCATAAGACATGCTGCAGCCCTTAGAGACCTTCCCTGGCATCAGGGCCCTTGGTACCAGGGGTACCAGGGGTACCAGTTACAAGGGACTTACCTAGGTGCCAGGGTTGTGCCAATTGTGGAAACAATGGTACATTTTAGGTGAAAGAACACTGGTGCTGGGGCCTGGTTAGCAGGGTCCCAGCACACTTCTCAGTCAAGTCAGCATCAGTATCAGGCAAAAAGTGGGGGGTAACTGCAACAGGGAGCCATTTCTTTACACAAGCTGACAAAATTTCTCTGGAATGCACTTCTTAGTTTAAAGAAGACATTTATTATTACTACTTCACCACGAGGTTCCTGAGAGACGAGATTAGTAGGTTGGAAGCACACGTTTAAAAGTAGTCACAGCAATGAAAGAAAAATATATCAAAGTACTTCTCTATTGCAATGTACACAGCAAATACATGTGATTATATTATAGCATAACTTCAAAGCAAAGAATAAAAATCAAAATTCATCACCGTAGGGCCTATCACTGCTCGTCATCTTTCTCATGCCTGCAAGTTGATGACTCCTGTTCAACTGCGAGAAAGAGATTTTCCACCCAAATGGGAGGTCAGGCAGCTGACGTCCGCTCCTGACTGAAGCCTTGGAAAATTCCCCCTTGCTGCTGCCCAGGGCCACCGTTTATAGCAAAAATGCTGGCTTGTTTAGGTAAACCTTGACAGAAATGTGTCGAAAGTTGGCCACCGTTTCGAGACACGCCCCTCAAGGTCAGACCCTTTTCTGCACTAAAGAAAAACACCAAAATATGCGCTCTCTTATCACGCTAGGGCTCGGTGTGAACAAAATACGAAAAACACAGCTTGGTCTATCATGTGAAAAAACACAGCTCATCTGCAATGTCTCAACTGCAATGTCTAACGCCACAATAAAGCCAATAGGCAGCTGAACTGAATATAGAATGTAATGTCTAATGCCATGTTAAAGCCAATAGGCAGCTAAACTGAATACAACATGTAATGTGCTACTGGTGAACATTGAACAACTAATATGCGCAGTGGTGAAACACAAAGTCAGTGGTCAAACACAAATAATGGCATAACACAGTGACACAAAGAGAGCTGAGGTGTGTCCTGAATATCCCGATGAGTCTTCTGGGCTAGAATGGGGAGGGAGGAGCTGACACCTGAACCTGAAAGGGCTGTGCCTGTCCTCACACAGTGCAATCTCCAACCCCCTGGAGTGTGTCTGGGGCCGGATCTTGTGAACAACAGAGACTTCTCTTTGAAGTTGGCCTACTTCAAAGGCAGAAATGAGTATAAGTAGGGGACCAAAAACCCCAGACTTTCAGATTACTTCTGGATCAAGACGAACCTCTGCCAAGGAGAAGAGCTTGATGCTTGAGGACTAGCCAATCTGCCTGTTGCTTTGCTGTGCTGGCCTGCCACTGTTGCTTCTGCCTTAAGAGGGAAAGAACTGGACTTTGCTTTTTGAAATCCTGCTTGTGATGTTTCTTCAAGGGCTTTGACTGAGCTTGCCCCCCTGTTCTGAAATCACAGGGAAAAATCCACGCACCACTGTGTGAGCCTCAGAAACATCGACGTAGCGCTTGCACCGTAGCTGAAAAATCAATGCATAGCCAGTACAATCGATGTATTGCAAGCCCAGCACGGATTCATCGCTGCCGTGCATCTGGATTTTCCATGCACCGTCCCTGGGCGTCAAAATCTTCAATATCACATCACAGATCTTAGGCTGCTTGCCCGGAAATTGCTTCCCTGCGAGGAAAGAATTGACGCATCGCTTGCCCAGCAGAAAAAGAATCCATGCATGGCCTCACTTGCGAGTAAGGAATCAACACATCGCTTGCTTTTCCATTGCATGCTCGCCTGTGCGGCTTTATTTTTGACTCATACCAGATACTTTGTGCTAAAACAACGCATCCATTGATTTCTATGGACTAAGACTCTTTTTACTTTAAAAAATAATTTATTTGCTTGTGTATGTTTTTTTGTTGTTGTTTTGGTCTTGTTTGATGTAGATAAAAACTAGCTATTTTTCTAAACTGGTGTGGAGTCTTTTTGTGGTAATTTCACTGTGTTACTGTTTGTGTTCGTAGAAATACTTTACACATTACCTCTGAGATGAGCCTGACTGCTTGTGCCAGCTACCAAGGAGGTGAGCAGGGTTATCTGAGCTGTGTATCTCCATTCCCCTGACTAGAGTGAGGGTCCCTGCTTGGACAGAGTGCAGACTGACTGCCAACCAGAGACCCCATTTCTAACAGGTGGCAATTTCCTCGCATCTTGTTCTATTTAAATGGTCTATGGTTTCTTCCAATATAAAGGCTTTACATGTCCCCCAGACTGAAGAATGTGAGGCAGTATCTGTGTTTCTTTGTAGAAAATCAGTTAAGGCAATTTGCATATTGGCTGATCAGTCTTCTTGAGTCAATATTTATCTGTCTAAGGACCATCACGTTTCTTCCCTTAAGGTGTTAATCATTTTCATATCTATGTATGGACCAGAATGGTTGGAAAACAGGTTCAAATATATGCCAGATCCAGCCCTTCTCGAACTTTATGATATTAAAAAGTAATCTATATGAGATGCTGAATTGAAGCATTTGTAAATTCACACCCCGTTGGATTGTCAGCCCTTCGGGGGTTGATCAAAGCAAGATCCCACTCCAGCCGAGGCAGTACCTTTGTTGACTTAGGTTTATTCTGATGTTGACTTTTGTGAGAGGAATCACGGCTAACTTCTTGAATGGGATTGAAATCACCTCCCATTATTATTGATCCTGTAAGGAGGATACATTTTGTAGACTTTTTCCAGGGAAGTCACTTTGTCCTCCAGGGACCCATGGAAATTGACTAGATGGATGGCTATATTATAGGTTCTTAGGCTAACTAGGATCCACCTAGCTTTTGGACTTCGCAACACCCATAGCACTTCTATAAATCTCTGAGTTAGTAGAATTGTGACCCCCCCACCACTGCTGCAAACAATGCCTGCAATGTAAATCGCAGCATAGCTGGTTGCTGAGCTGATGCCTTCAGATGCGTCTCTTGTAGAAAAATTATTTGAGCATCTGTAGATTTAACCCATGCTAAAATCGATTTATGTTTGCTTGGATTGTCCATGCCACTCGTTCTACATGAGATAGCCCTAAATATTTCCATGTTGGAAATTGGGATAGTCATATTAATGTTAATATCTCCCTAATGGCTCCTTCGTACTTTGATCTATTACCATGTTACGTCCCTTCCAACCCAAAACTCGGATGCCTCTCTGAATTTTATTTTTAAATGAACATTCCAAGGTGAAAGATACTCCGATTGTGTAGTAATTATTCTCCTGATTTTTTTTTTTTCCTTGTAATGCTCCCCCCTCCCTTCCCGCCTAGTGCTCCCTTAATCCCGTCCCACTATCCTTGTCTCTGGAGCCCTCCCTGACTGCAGCCCCTTGGAGAGTTACCCCCTCTTCTTCCCTCCGTGCACCCCTTCCTCCCCCAAGTCCCACCAGCCCCCCTCCATGCAGCCCCTTCCCCCCAACCACACCCACCTCCCTTCCTTCTCCTCCTTGTCCCCACTATGCCACCTTGACATAGCGCCTTGAGACTGTTTTTGGCTGCTGTCAGTGACGCTCAAAACCTCAAAATCAAATTAATGTAAAATCAATCCAGTATATATACAACTTTCCTAATATACTCCAGTGCAGCATTAACACATAAAAAATACTTCTTATTATTATCAAACACTTATGTCAGGATCTTCCCCTTAAGGAAGCACAAGAGAGCCTTGAAGGCAAAGATATTAGTCGTACACACAATACTAGCACAACATCCTACTTCCCTTGCCAAGATATTGTGTGTACCGATGTAAGGTCCCAAGGTGGGTCAAGTGGTAATGGGCATGGCCGCAGTGTCAGAGCTCATGCGGTTCCTGCTTGGAGTAAGGACTACATTTTTCCCTAAAATTCTAGAAGGAGTAATGTTATGAGTTACGCTACAAGAGTCATATCTTCTTTCATTTATGGGAGGGAGAAGTGTTGTCATTTATCCACAGCAGAATTGCCTAACACATTAATATTATACAAGCTTGTCAAAATTCTCAGTTTTGAGTTTTAGATGTTATATCTATTTGTTTAAATATATACTAATGTACTATTTCTTCCTCCCCCACTTCCCCCTTGTCCTCTCAGTTGGTTCTTACCAACGCTCCATTAACCGTTGACTGTGGCAGTTGACTATGTCTGAGGTAATATCATCAACTGATGTGCCTGAGAGGCTGTCATTGCTTTTGTCAACAAACACTCCTTTCAATCCCTTATTGAAGTGTATCTAATAATTTACAATAAACTCCTAATGCCTCATTCCAACCCATCCTGTCGCACGATGACGTAATGGCCTTTACTGTACACACATTCCAGAGTCTTCATATACCTGCAACTGCCATAACTTTTAGCTCTGGTCGCCCTCATCACAGTCGTTACAGGCCACGTGGGTCCAACTTTCTTAAAGGAAAAATCCCTTTTGCAGGCACTGTCTTTCACAGATGGCCATGCGCTCTACAAGGGGAGTACACAAAACACCAAACTATCCCACAGTCCGCCTTGAATTTACTGAAGTTTTGCATAAGGCTAACTCATCACACATCTGGAACGACAGGGGAGGCGTAAGGAATATGCACAGGGTGGACAGTAATCATAGTAATAAGGATTACCGATTAGTAATCAAGTGATTACCTCCACCCCACTCTTCCTTGCCTTACAAATGAGAGATGTTTCAAAGCCATGAAAGTTTTCAGCCTGGCAGAAATAGAACACTCCACTGTAAAGAATGTCACACAGTCCTCTGTCTATTATTCTAGTCATAATTTAGCTGTCAGTTCTCGACCACCTGGGTCTGCTCAGAGGCTTGGACTCTTGTATATAAAGGTAATTAGGTTGTGCAAACATGAGAGGCATTGCTGCTTTGTAAATTGTCCTTGGACCTCAGATTTGGAGGCCCCCATCCCTTGATTGTAGATCGAGTTGGGTCATGGTGGAATAGCCACCAGAGTTAAGAGTGAGCTAAAGAAATATTAGAACAAATTTCCCTCCTTAGGAAGCTGTGTTTCACCGCTGACTAGCAGTCTAGTAGGTGACAAGCTGCAAGACACAAGAAGAAGTGCTTTGTGCGAGGGAGGGTGGAGAGAGTGTGTCATTCTTTCTTCTTTGTCTAGTGCCAGGGTGTGGAAGTGGAGGGAGTGAAGAGGAAACTTAGCATTCTTTCTTCTGTGTCTGGTGCCAGTGCGTGGGTGTGGAGGGAGCACGGAGAGGTCATGGCAGCCTTTTCTCTGTGTCTGGTGCCAGTGTGTGGGTGTGGAGGGAGCGTGGAGAGGTTGTGGCAGTCTTTCTTCTGTGGAGCCAGCGCGTGGGTGTGGAGGGAGCGTGGAGAGGTCGTGGCAGTCTTTCTTCTGTGGTGCCAGCGCATGAGTGTGGATGGAGCGTGGAGAGGTCGTGGCAGTCCTTCTTCTGTGGAGCCAGCGCGTGGGTGTGGAGGGAGCGTGGAGAGGTCGTGGCAGTCCTTCTTCTGTGGTGCCAGCGTGTGGGTGTGGATGGAGCATGGAGAGGTCGTGGCAGTCCTTCTTCTGTGGAGCCAACGCGTGGGTGTGGAGGGAGCGTGGAGAGGTCGTGGCAGTCTTTCTTCTGTGGAGCCAGCGCGTGAGTGTGGATGGAGCCTGGAGAGGTTGTGGCAGTCCTTCTTCTGTGGAGCCAACGCGTGGGTGTGGAGGCAGCGTGGAGAGGTCGTGGCAGTCCTTCTTCTGTGGTGCCAGTGCGTGAGTGTGGATGGAGCATGGAGAGGTTGTGGCAGTCCTTCTTCTGTGGAGCCAACGCGTGGGTGTGGAGGGAGCGTGGAGAGGTCGTGGCAGTCTTTCTTCTGTGGTGCCAGCGCATGAGTGTGGATGGAGCGTGGAGAGGTCGTGGCAGTCCTTCTTCTGTGGTGCCAGCGCATGAGTGTGGATGGAGCGCGGAGAGGTCGTGGCAGTCCTTCTTCTGTGGAGCCAGCGCGTGGGTGTGGAGGGAGCGTGGAGAGGTCGTGGCAGTCCTTCTTCTGTGGTGCCAGCGTGTGGGTGTGGATGGAGCATGGAGAGGTCGTGGCAGTCCTTCTTCTGTGGAGCCAACGCGTGGGTGTGGAGGGAGCGTGGAGAGGTCGTGGCAGTCTTTCTTCTGTGGTGCCAGCGCATGAGTGTGGATGGAGCGTGGAGAGGTAGTGGCAGTCCTTCTTCTGTGGTGCCAGCGCATGAGTGTGGATGGAGCGTGGAGAGGTCGTGGCAGTCCTTCTTCTGTGGAGCCAGCGCGTGGGTGTGGAGGGAGCGTGGAGAGGTCGTGGCAGTCCTTCTTCTGTGGTGCCAGCGTGTGGGTGTGGATGGAGCATGGAGAGGTCGTGGCAGTCCTTCTTCTGTGGAGCCAACGCGTGGGTGTGGAGGGAGCGTGGAGAGGTCGTGGCAGTCTTTCTTCTGTGGAGCCAGCGCGTGAGTGTGGATGGAGCATGGAGAGGTCGTGGCAGTCCTTCTTCTGTGGAGCCAACGCGTGGGTGTGGAGGGAGCGCGGAGAGGTCGTGGCAGTCCTTCTTCTGTGGTGCCAGCGCGTGAGTGTGGATGGAGCATGGAGAGGTTGTGGCAGTCCTTCTTCTGTGGAGCCAACGCGTGGGTGTGGAGGGAGCGTGGAGAGGTCATGGCAGTCTTTCTTCTGTGGAGCCAGCACGTGGGTGTGGAGGGAACGTGGAGAGGTCGTGGCAGTATCTTCTGTGGTGCCAGCGTGTGGGTGTGAAGGGAGCGTAGAGAGATTGTGGTAGTCTTTCTTCTGTGTCTAGTGCTGGCGCCTGGGTGTAGGGTGACTGTATCTAGTGCCAGGCTTTGAGCTGACAGGTTTTAACTGCCAGGTGTAACTTTCTCCAAACAGGGCCCAGAGTTCGCCATTTCCCATGAAGATTTTGTGAAGAGTGTTCTTCCGTCCATGACAGAGACAGACACTGTAGTGTTTAATTTCACTCTAGATGGTGAGTAATGTCATCTCATGCATTGTGTGCGGTGTTGTGTTGTGATGTGATAGTGTGTTATTTGCTTAACCTTCTGATGTGGTGTTTGATGTTGTATATTGTGTGATGTCACATGATGTGTGATGTTGCTTTTCGTAGGGCTGTGAAGTGTTTTGTTTTAGTTGCTGTGTATGATGTTGCATACTTTGGGTCTTTGATACATGGTGCAAGTTCCGTCACATTGTGTCGCGATGTTTCAATATGTCGTTTCATATGATGTTTTGTTATATCATGTTCTGTTATGGAGTGAGAAATGCTACGTCACATCATGTTATAGTATGTGTGAAGGCAGTGATACCTGTGTGGTGAAACCATGTCTCACAGCTCCTTGGCTCTAAGCTGTGACATTGTGGAGACACCGCAGTGCTGATGGAACACATCATTTACAAATGTGTGATGAAGATTGTTGAGTATACTAGAGTATAAATTTGGCCATGGAGACCATAAAGTCCCACTTCCTCCTTACTTATTCTGTGGTGAGGGACAGCCAGTAGCCGCATGCAGAGCTTACTTGTCAAACACGTTAGGGAGCTGATCTACCAACATTTTGCGTTGGGTTTGCGTCATGAAAGCGACACAAACCAGTACAAAATATTTTTTCTATTATTTACTTTCCAGTACAAAATTTGTTTTGAGCTGGAAAATTACTAAAAGTAGCACAAAGTAGTGTGAGGCGCTGCTTTGCATTACTTTGCGGCAAGGGGGTGTTACATGGGAGTTCCCATGCAACCACCCACGCTTTTTGACACAAAACCTTATCTACCAAAAACGTGATACAGGGTTTTGCGTAAAAAATTAATGCTTTTTAAAACCAGGTGTTAAAAGGATGAATGTTGTCATTTATCTTTTCTTTTCCAACTTTGCATGTGTGCAGCACTGTGCCCTTAGGAGGAGTCCCTGGGGGAGCAAATCTGTTTTTGGAAACTCACCTTTGGCTGTCAGACAGTGGAATTCGAACCCTGAAATGTTGGCACTGGACATAACCCCGTTTGAGGGTTACACTGTCAGTTCCAAACTAACCTGTCTCTCAAAGGTGCTGGGTTGGGAGGGGGCAAATCCTTTGTCCTTTGTCCGTTGTAAGGAACACAAACTCACCTTTCTGTGAAAGTCCTATATATTTTGGTGCAGTCTATAGTAGTTGCAGAAGACTCAAGCTCTGAAACCTGACTTAAATCCTCTTCAGGGTACTAGGTTCAAGTACACTGGGGCTGACATTACTAGCTGAACCTCTACTTAGAGTATTGTCCTCCACTGTAGCCCCTCGGGCGCTCATTCGGAACATCCTGAGGGTTGTTCATTGGTTAATCGCTACATGTTCCATCCATAGGACCTGCTTGCTGGACTGTAAGGGTTCTGGAATAGAGAATTGAAACATTTCATAAGATTTTGCTTGAATGGTTGTTTAGTAGGGTTTGTCAGGTACCTTTTGCAACAGTTTATAGACTAGCAGGTCTCTTTGAGAAATGTGTGTCTCCTTGTCAGATGGACTCCTGGTAATCATTTCTAGGTGGGTAAGAGGAATGAGTATCTTTTCAAGAAACTGAAATAGTCAGAAGTAATTTTCCATGTATATCGCTGATACCGTTGGTTTTTTTGAGTAATGTATACACCTCTTTGATGCTTGTGTCAACTGAATATCTAGTTCATTAAGTGTAATGGTAGAGTTTTGCAGTGACTCACTTCAAAGAGCAAAAAGTTAATCTGGAAGACTTTGAACCTATGGAGTTGACCGCCGTTCCCGTACTTTTTCTAACATACCTGGCTGCTTCCCAGATATTTTTCTGATTTAGAAATGGAAACTTTGCTGCTGATAATTGCATGTTTGTGTTGAATGACAGGGTTCGAGTTTCTGTGTTTTGCTCTTTCATTCCCAGGTGTTGGTTACTGTAATCGGCCTGGACCTCCACTTAACTCTCCTGGGTCTTACCTGCCCTCCCAGAACCTCTGCCCCAGGCTCGCCCCCTCCAGACCGCCATCTCCCTCCCACTGATTCACCTCCTTTGGTTTTTAAACTTCGCCCTCAGAGGCATCCAGCTGAAGGGCAGAGAGGGCAAGGGTGTCCTCCTGTAGCGTCTTTCCTGTTTTGGCCAAGTAGGTCCAAAGGCTAGAAGCCCCGTGCCTTCACCGTCCTCTCACTCCTGTCCTCCCTGCATCCTTCACTTCATCTCACCTATAATATTTCTCAAACAGCCTTACTCTCACATCAGGTGCTCCTAATACCTGTTCTGTTGGTTCCACTCTAACACTCCTGGGTGAATTCTAGTAACTGATGTGTTCCTGTGGTTTGCACCTCGGTCACTCCTGGGTGGTCCCCATAAAACATATACCCGACCTGCCTTTAACCAGGGCACCCCTGTCGGCTGCTCCTCCGTTCCCCTGGGTGGATGCTCTAGAACATACACCCTGGCTGCCTCTAACCGCTGCATTACTGTGAGCGCTCCTCTGAGCTCCTGGGGGCAGTCCAGAGAGGTTATACCATGGCTGCCTCTAACCGCTGCATTACCGCGGGTGCTCCCCCGTCGATACTGGGGGCAGTCCATAGAAGGTATACCACGGCTGCCTCTAACCGCTGCATTACCGCGGGTGCTCCCCTGTCGATACTGGGGGCAGTCCATAGAAGGTATACCACAGCTGCCTCTAACCGCTGCATTACTGTGTGTGCTCCCCTGTCGATACTGGGGGCAGTCCATAGAAGGTATACCACGGCTGCCTCTAACCTCTGCATTACTGTGGGTGCTCCTCTGTCGCTCCTGGGGGCAGTCCATAGAGGGTATACCATGGCTGCCTCTAACCGCTGCATTACTGTGGGTGCTCCTCCGTCGCTCCCTGGGGGCAGTCCAGAGAGGGTATACCACGGCTGCCTGTAACCACTGCATTACCGCGGGTGCTCCTCTGTTGCTCCTGGGGGCAGTCCATAGAGGGTATACCACGGCTGCCTCTAACCGCTGCATTACCGTGTGTGCTCCTCTCTCGACCCTGGGGGCAGTCCATTGAGGGTATACCACGGCTGCCTCTAACCGCTGCATTACCGTGTGTGCTCCTCTCTCGACCCTGGGGGCAGGCCACAGAGGGTATACCATGGCTGCCTCTAACCGCTGCATTACCGTGAGCGCTCCTCTGAGCTCCTGGGGGCAGTCCAGAGAGGGTATACCATGGCTGCATCTAACCGCTGCATTACCGTGAGCGCTCCTCTGAGCTCCTGGGGGCAGTCCAGAGAGGGTATACCATGGCTGCATCTAACCGCTGCATTACCGTGTGTGCTCCTCTGTCACTCCTGGGGACAGTCCAGAGAGGGTATACCACGGCTGCCTGTAACCGCTGCATTACTGTGGGTGATCCTCTGTCGCTCCTGGGGGCAGTCCATAGAGGGTATACCACGGCTGCCTCTAACCGCTGCATTACCGTGGGCGCTCCTCTGTGGGTACTCCCCCGTCGCTCCTCGGGGCAGTCCATAGAGGATATACCATGGCTGCCTCTAACCGCTGCATTACTGTGGGTGCTCCTCTGTCGCTCCTGGGGGCAGTCCATACAGGGTATACCACAGCTGCATCTAACCGCTGCATTACTGTGGGTGCTCCTCTGTCGCTCCTGGGGGCAGTCCATACAGGGTATACCACAGCTGCATCTAACCGCTGCATTACTGTGGGCACTCCTCTGTCGCTCCTGGGGGCAGACCTTAGAGGCTATATCATGGCTGCCTGTAACCACTGCATTACTGTAGGTTTCTCCTCTGTTGTTCCTGGATGGACTTCCTTTAGGGCAGTGGTTCCCAACCTGTGGTCCGGGGACCCCTGGGGGTCCACGAAGCCTCCTCAGGAGGTCTGTGACTGCTTGGAAAATAGACTAATTTTAATAGATTAGGTCCCCAGCTTTCAGTAATTACTCAGTGGGGGGTTCCCCAGATTCCAATAATGATTCAGTGGGGGTCTCCGAGCTCCGGTACTGATAAAGTGGGACTCCACAGAAGTCAAAAGGTTGGGAACCACTGCTTTAGGGTATATTGTGGCCGCCTCTAACTAGTCCAGTCATTTGGGCTGCTTCTCTGTTACTCCTGGGTGGACTCTGGCTTTACAAACACAACTACTTCTTTCATGGTAGGGCTTAGGAGACCTCGCCCTGGCATCATGGATTGCTCGATTCCCATGTTCTCCATCACCATTCTAATTTTCTAACCCTTCTCCTTGTTGTGGTACATGTGCTAGAACCCTAAAGACCAGTACAGCGTGCTGTGGACTAAAGCAGAAGCCTACAAAGTGCAGCACGCAGAGGTACCACAGTGCAGTAGTCATGTTCCAGCACACAATACTCAAGGCATCAAATCCTAACCAAGCTTTCCATGGTCACTCTCCCTTTACTGTGGGTGGAAACACAATGTAAAGAACTTATTGTTATCAAAATAAAAAGCCTTACAATAAAGAAAAGTACTAATTCATAAAAACATTAAAATATCCATTAAAACTTACACACACCAACAACCCCACAGACACAACATGGCACAGTGGACAAAAAGGACAACAAATGATACCATTTACACAGATTAATGACAAACTAGACTAAACTATACACCTTCTGTCAGATAAAAGTATACAAGTTCTATAACATAAAAAACAGCAACAGTACTCTATATCCAAAATACCTCTTTTAAATATTAAGAGGTCATCGAGACACAATCCGATGTTTAGTTTTTGGCTAAACTATCCATAAGAAGGAAGACACTGGAAATATGACCAAGGGCCTAATTTAGATTTTGGCAGATGAGCTACGCCATCACAACAGAGACGGACATCCTGTCCCGCCATAAAAAAATCCTATAGGAAATAATGGAATTTATATTTTGGTGGATGAGATATCCATCACTATTATGACAGAGTAACCCATCCGCTGAGATCTAAATCAAGCCCTAAGTGCTTGAGCAGAGGGTCACTGCTTCATCCTCTGAGGGTATACCTTGTAAACTGATTAAAGGGAGTAGCCAGCGCCTCCAGTAAAATGCATAGTAGAATCTATTTCCCTCGTAGCACAATCACAGACAATGTTCCCCTTAAATGTCCCTTTGAGCCATGATAACTATGCTTTAGTTGTAAACTTCCCTAGTCTAAACCTTAGATAAAGGTTCTGTGAGGAGCCTATCCAAATATTTTTCAAAGCCGGGATTCTGCTTGTGGACCAGTTATTCAGCTGATAGACTTCAAGCTGGAGCCTTGCTGAGCAAATCCCCTTTGATTTGTGACTAGTACGGAGCCTTAATCAATGCAAGAGGGATCCCTCTAGTAATGGTCTAAATGTAATACATCCAGTAAGCTCCTAACGTATCCTAGACAATTACTACCTCCTTTACCAAAATGAGCTGACATTTCTTGAATGGACTTTCCCTTTATTAGCACCTCTCCTCCTGTGAATGGTTTTCTCCTAGACAGCTCATTTTTGGCCAGAAAAACTTTCCCATCTGTCTTTCTCATTGTCTGCCCTAAGGGGTGTTTTTCATGGTCCTCCATCTTGGGGAGTTTGTTTTGCCGTAGGCACAATACGCAATTCTAGTGCTTGGGTTTTGTCTTGGATGGCAGAGTATCAAGAAGTATGTCTCAATTTGTCAAAGGCTGCACCCCTTTGAAGATATTCAGAGGCATCTAGTACCATGAAGGGCAAAGTAGCCGTTGCAGTGCCTCCTTTAATTGGCACCTCTTCCTGGAAAATTGTGCTTAATAGACTCAGTTGATGGTAGTTTTTGACCTCCTTAGCACTTTGTATCATTGGATGCAGTTTGGTACCATTCTATCTATTGGTGCTCCCACGCCTCAGGAACATTTCCATTGGTCTGAACTGCATCAATAGTCATTCTGCATGTGGTCATGCAGGTCATGCATGTGGTCATGGATGTACCACAGATGTAGAGTATCATAGTTTCAGTATTACCTTCCTATCAAATATGACAAAAGTGTACCGTGCCATCTTTCCCCATGAACCTTAATACGTAGCATGGGATGGACTTCGTGGCATTCTAGATTTCTCATGGCTGCACTGGTTGCATTGAATATGTTCAGAGAGAGTGCAGTTGCCTGCCCCCAATATGGTTGAAGAAAAACCTCCTTTTAGGGTTCTCTCCTACTTTAAGAGGTAACTTATGGCTTTTTGCTCTCAGGTTGAATAGCCAGGGAGTAACAGCGAAAGGTTAAGTGGAATGGTGAGAGTCAGCACTCCACAATCATGAAAGGTATTTTGACATGGGTGATGGGTCGATGAGAAGCTCTTCCTTTTGTGTCAGTTTCATGTCACCATAGGGAACTGAAGGTGACCTTGACCTGAAGGTGAATGTGGCAGTGCTGAGTCTATGTTTTTTACAATACACTCATCTCCTTTCAACCATCCCCCACCCTGTTTCCCACATCCATAACCGGTAACAATCTACCTCTTGTTTTCCTTCAGATGATCTCGCCAGTGTTGAGAAGCTTACCTTGCAAGTCAAAGAGAAGACATCCAACCTCCAAGCTATCTCTCATGCTACTGCAGGACAGTACCTCCCGGTAAGACGATACGTTGTCGGGTCAGTCTCAGTCTTGGAAGTGCACAGAGATTTCAGTCTGATACAAGAACATGAAAACGCAGGCTGGTGCATGTGTGCAGGATTCACTGCGTTAGCCCTACATGTTTGGCACTATATTTTAAGGCGGAGCCTATCCGTGTCAACAATGTAGAATCAAGAGATGGTTAACATTCACCCAGATTTAACCCTGAATAGATACTACCGAAAGTGTTTGTACAAACAGAGAAATTGAGCAAAGGAAAAATCATAACTTTTTTTAAAGTTTTGCCTAGTGGTACTTGTGCTGTTCACATTGCTTCAGTCTACACAGAGAAAAGGGCAAAGCCCCCGGCCATCAAATCTTGTAAGTGTAAGTCACTTATTCATCAGCAGTTGGTTGACAGTAACTATCAGTCATGACATGGAGTTTGTTCCCTTTTCTTCAGCATTTCTTTGGGAGAGCTTGCACATAGAGAGGTACTGTGCTTTTTTGCCCTATCGTGCTCTCAATGTATTATTGATGGCTGTCTATGGCATCTGACTGGCTGGATAGCATGCGAATAGCATGCAATATCCTGCTCGTACCATACCGGATCAAGAACCAAGACAGGCTGCAGCTCTCTAGCACCTTACTTACAGCCAGAGCAGACCACTTCTGCTGTGTGCTGGTACAGTTTCTGCAGCCCGACAGTCTGACGCACTGGCACTATCATGTATCATCAAAGTTCAGAGACTGAAAACTGCTGTTCTACTGTCCTAGGACAGGCACAGAGTGACTGGCCATCTTGCACCATGCCAGTAAGAGCAATGCTCCTCATACATAGAGGGCTCATTACTGCCTGGGGCCACTGACATTCATTACTGCCCACGGTATTGGTGATCCTTACTGTACTGTCATTGAAAATCATTACTGTCTGGTCCACTGATTATAATTACTGCACACAACTATTAATTTTCAATGCTATCTGAAGCCATCAATGCTCATTACAGATTGTGGCAATTGATGAACCTTACTGCTTGGGGAAGTTGAGGATCATTACAGGTTGCGACAGTGAGATTCATTATTATTGGGATGAACTTCGGTTCATTGTGGCCTGGGTTCACTGGAGTTCATTAGTGCCTATCGGCTGGGATCACTGCGGCTTGTCACTTCTTGGGGCCACTGAGCCTTAATGCTGCCTTTAACCGGTAATGTTTCTGCCTGGAGCCCCTGAGCCTCAGTGTAGGCTGGTGTATGATGCCCATTTCTGTGGGGTTCTCCTGGCACACCTGGTGGACCCTTCAGGCATTTACTGTGACTGGCCATCCTATGGATGCTCCTTTGTTGCACCACGGCGGACTCATCAGAGCATATGATGGTGCTGGTCATTAATAGCCATTATTATGGCTATACACCCCAGTGATAAACACATATAGGATATAGCATCACTCATCGCCCATCAATCCTTGTGGATGTCCTTTTCCACAACAGGAGCAGACCTGATGACAAAGCCTGCCACACTGAGTGCGTGAGAGTCCAGCATCCTTACAAAACACTACATAACCCACACAGTCATAGGCCATTCTACCCTTCTCTGCACATCCTTGCTAGAAGTGTAGGCAGAGGGAGATGTCATTTATGGACCAGTGGAGCGCATCAGGTGGGCAGCCTGAGAACTGCCAGGCGGGAAAACTGTGATTGTGTCAGGACTGCATCCAGAGCCTCTGTTGGCACCTCTGAACTGCCAAGAGGGCAGTTGCCAGGGGTCACATGTCAGCCTTTTTGGCGAAGCAGGAGAGCAGATGCTATGCAATAATTGTTAGGTCGATGTTCAGGGAGTGAGCTGGGTTGTCAGGCTTAGGGCAAGAGGCAGTGCACCAGCCTGAGAGCCGCGATAATGAGGCACAGAGATGGCACTAGAGAGCCTGCCAGACTTAGTGTGAAGCTTAGGGTGGGTGGCCAAGTATGCATAGATGCTCCTTGTCTAAGTCACATGCCATTGTCTGTACCCTGTCAACCTGTGTATAGTGTGGCCAGCTTGCTCAGATGTTTATGGAGCCTTGGCGTGCCCTGCCATTCTCTGCCACCATATGCCCTAACCACAAACACATTTCCATCTTGGCCTCCATAGACAGGAGGACCTGGTCCACATATGCTAGACCTTTCTGAAGATGTTGGATTTTTTACCTCTGAGGGTCCTGGTGGCTTAGTAGACTAATGGATCCACTGTAGGGGCCTGTGTTCAACCTCATGATCACAGGTTCAAATCCCAGTGGGTCCACTCAGCCTTTCATCCTTCCGAGGTCAATAAAATTAACACCATTGAGTTGGGTAGCAATAAACATCTGTTATGCATCACCAAGATACTCTTCTGAGTGAACATGTGCTTTATAAATGTATGGTATATTATGTCCTGTAATGCAAGGGTCCTGGAAAAATGGCCTGAATGGACGACGCCAAGAGGACCACAATCCTGGCCACTTCTCACAACAATATTATCTATCTGCTCAAAGCAAGACATAGCTCCTCCTTTATGTGCCTCAAAATCTGGGTTGGCAACAAAGGTTGTGTTGTCACTGAACTGACTTGAAGCCCCGCGAGTTCCATAAATTGTGACTGAAGCAAAGCAGACTTTTCCTTGTTCACCACACAACCCAAATCCTGCAGCGGATGTACCTCCCGGATCAGATGGGTCTTTAACTGCATTCTGCCCCGGCTCTCATAGTTTCCACCATCACCTTCCTGATCTTGGTTCCAAAGACAGGCCAAATGGGAGAATGGATACTCATTCCAGAGGTCTTGCCACTAAAACCTTAGAAATCTCCTGTGAGGAGCAAAGATTTTAATGCTTAAATAGGCATCTTTGAGAACTAAATGAACCGTCCAATCATTCTGCTGAAGTAGATCTCTGAGAATATGCACTGCCTCCATCCTGAATTGTCTTTGTAGGACCCAACCATAGACTCCCTTCCAATTAAGTACTAACCTATAACCACCTCCACATTAGCTCACGAGAAAAACAGTGTTCCAAAAACCTATGGGATGAGGAGTTGTCAGACATATTGCAACCATGTGCAGTAGCTTCTGAATTTCTGTATCTATAAAATTAATTTTGTGAGAGGTGAGCTGCCTATTCCACAGGGGAACCATAAAACTCTATCTTGAAACCCCGAACGGTTTCTAACATGCAACCATCATGTTATGTTATGTTATGTTATGTTATTTTTATTTGTACCGCGCACAGCTGCCCCAGCAAAGGGGCGTCCCGGCGCTTTGAGAAGGTAAACACAACACAGCACTAAAAGCGGGCAAAAGAAGACAAAACACAACAGATAAGCTTAGACAAATAAAAAGGTCTTAATAGCCCGCCTAAACTGAAGGAGCTCATCAATGGCCCGGATTTGTGGAGGAAGAGAATTCCACCAACTTGCTGCCAGGACTCGAAAAGAGCGGCCCCCAATTCTGCTCAGCTTAAAGCGCGGAACCACTGCTAAGTTCTGGCCTAACGATCTAAGAGTGCGAGAGGGAACATAAGGAATCAGCAATTTCTCCATGATTTGCGGGGAAGTACCCTTTAAGATTTTAAATGCAAAACAGAGAACCTTAAATCTAATCCTCTGCTGCACAGGGAGCCAGTGGAGAGAGCGCAGAGTATTGGACACCGAACATCGCCTGGGGAGACCAGTCACCAGTCGGGCCGCAGCGTTTTGAACCCGCTGGAGCCGCCGAAATTCTGACTGGTTTATCCCCGCCAGTAGGTAGTTGGCATAGTCCATAGTCATGAGTTATTCAACACCAGTTGTGAAGAAAGTTTGGAATACAACCCCCAGAATAACTTGTTAAACTAGAATAAGTTTTACCTGTAAGTTTGGATCCTGCTTCAGACTGGTTCCCAGATTTGAATCCTCCTCTGCCATATCTGCCAAAGCCACAGTAAGAGCTAGAAGGGAAGAAGGTGCCTCTGCCATTGTCATTCCAATTTCCTCTTCTTCCATTAGCAAATCGTCTTGGAAGACCTTGGTAAAAGGAATGAGCTGGTAGTCATTCTCTGTAATCTCCCAGGCTTGCAAAAAGGCCACATTGAAAAGTTTTTCAGGCACAGTGAAAGCATTCACAAATTTGCCAAAGTTTGCAAAGAGAGCCCCAAAAGTAGCCCATTGGCTACGGGACTGCCTCAGTCGCTGACAGTTCTGCTATATTGGGATTACATTTTATCCGTATTGGTTTACGCCATTCAGACAACACAGTGCTATTGGCATTTCCCAATTGACAAATGGTTCTCTGGGCCCATCCAGCCAGCATGTCCTGATTAACATACTCCCCTGACTCTTTTGCATGCTCTGCCATTTCTAAGATCTTCACTAACTAGCGGTCTGGATACATCTAAGAGTTTGTTTTGGCAGGACCTCCGGAACCTATCTATCCCTCTTTTGGGATCTTTGGAGAACTTATTAAGAAACAGCAACACATTGGGGCCCACCTCAGGGTTTCCACAACCGTGTGTGCTAATGCAGGCCAAGGACTCTCTGCTCTCAGACAGTTGCAAACATCTATGTCAAAGCTCTTTCGGAGATGACCATGCATATAGTCTACCACAGCTTGAAGTAAAATCCAGGTCATTTACTGGTGGTGGACAATGTCCTATGGATCAAAAGACAACAACCCTGAGCCCTCACCAGCATTAGATTGTGATTTAAATTGTGGCTTGCCAGACTTACGCTTTTTAGGCAGAGTGCAGATCCTGCAAATCATTGAAGTGGTTCAAGCTGTCAGACAGAACGTCAGAGTAATCACCATCTTTTGTCCCTGAAGACTCAGAGACGCCACCCTCTGGCTGACGAGTACTGGCCTGACATGAATGTGAATGTGTTTGAACGTTTATTAAAGGCCTCAGAATGAGACTACTTGTTGGTTTTTGCCTTTGTTTTACCTCCTTGAGGTTCCATACTCAAGTGGCTTGTAGGTTGTGAGGCTACATCAAACAGAAGGAGATAAGGTTTCAGCTGCCGGGTGTTGGTTGCAATGACCCTGCTAAGGCTTTATATATAGACTGTTGCACAGAGTCAACAGTTGCCGCCACCAGTTCTTCCCTCATGTCGGACTCTTCGTCAGTATAAGGCTTATACTCCTCAATAGCAGAGGCTTTTGACTGTGCAATATCAACACTTTCAAAAGCAATAAAAAGGCACTGTAATACACTTTGGGGGTCATTCCGACCCTGGCGGTAAAAACCGCCAGGGCCGTGACTGACGGAAAGCACCGCCAACAGGCTGGCAGTGCTTTCCTGCCCATTCTGACCGCGGCGGTAAAGCCGCGGTCAGAAAAGGGGATCCGGCGGTTTCCCGCCGGATTTCCCCTGGCTGTACAGAACCTCCATGGCGGCGCTGCAAGCAGCGCCGCCATGGAGATTCCGACTCCCTTCCCTCCAGCCTGTTCCTGGCGGTTTTTACCGCCAGGAACAGGATGGCGGGAACGGGTGTCGTGGGGCCCCCTAACAGGGCCCCAGCATGATTTTCACTGTCTGCATAGCAGACAGTGAAAATCGTGACGGGTGCAACTGCACCCGTCGCACCCCTGCAACACCGCCGGCTCCATTCGGAGCCGGCTTCTGTGTTGCAGGGCCTTCCCCGCTGGGCCGGCGGGCGATCCCTTGGCGGCCGCCCGCTGGCCCAGCGGGAAAGTCTGAATGGCCTCCACGGTCTTGTGACTGCGGAGCGGCCATTTGGCGGTTTCCGCTTGGCGGGCAGCACCTGCCGCCCGCCGCCCACCAATATTGGAATGACCCCCTTTGTATACACAAGGGATACTAATGTGCCAGCACCCCAAAAACACAACTGTATGAAGTCAAAGCAAATTTGCTTCCCAGGTAAGCTTTTTATATAATTATGCAGCCATACCATACTCTGCAGAGTACAACATGATTGGAGGAAAAACACAGCAATACAACTGCTCCACAAATTATAAATTATAAATTCACTCCAAGAAAAAAAACTTACAATCCAAGGGTTAGTTAGTCCATCCACTTTCTATTAATGTGGGCACTCGTAGTAGTATATAGCTGTGTGCTGTGGCGTGCTTCCATTGCTGGTAAAACGTCTCACAGAATGACCACAGGAGTGTTCAACATGCTCGCGATCATGGAAACAGAAAGAGGAGTGCTTCAAGCCAACCTAGTCCACAGAACAACACATCTGTCTCCCAACTCAAAGGGCCCGATTCACAAAGGGAAAGTTAGACCAAAAGTCTAATTTTACTTCTAGTAAAGTTAGACTTTTGGTCTAACATTACCTTCGTGAATACTGAAAAATGGTAAAGTTAGACTTTGGGTCTAAGTTAGATTTTTGGTGTAAGTTAGACTTTTGGTCTTACTTTACCTTTGTGAATACCGAAAAGTAGTCAAAGTAGACTTCTGGTCTAACTTTATGTTGGAAAATGGCCTTCTCTGAAGGGACACCCCAAACTATTTGCCTTCCACCTCCTCTTTTTCTGACTTAATTTTTGCTGGTTTTAGGACTCTGCGCACTTTGCCACTGTTGATCAGCTCTATAGTGCTTGTGCTCTCTCCCTTAAACATGGTAACATTGGTCATACCTGTAGGAAGTTGGCTCTGTATGTACTATTTCAAAGTAAGAAATTGCATGCACAGAGTCCAAGGGTTCCCCTTAGAGGTAAGATAGTGGCAAAAAGAGATAATTCTAATGCTCTATTTTGTGGTAGTGTGGTCGAGCAGTAGGCTTATCAGAGGGTAGTGTTAAGCATTTGTTGTATACACACAGGCAATAAATGAGGAACACACACTCAAAGACAATTCCAGGCCAATAGGTTTTTGTATAGAAAAATATCTTTTCTTAGTTTATTTTAAGAACCACAGGTTCAAGATTTACAAGTAATACTTTAAATGAAAGGTATTTCACTTAGGAACTTTAGGAACTTTGAATTGGCAAAATAGCATATACAGTTTTCACACAAATGGCAATAAGCTATTTTAAAACTAGACTGCAATTTTCAACAGTTCCTGGGGGAGGTAAGTGTTTGTTAGTTTTGCAGGTAAGTAAACCACCTACAGGGTTCAAAGTTGGATCCAAGGTAGCCCACCGTTGGGGGTTCACGGCAACCCCAAAGTTACCACACCAGCAGCACAGGGCCGGTCAGGTGCAGAGGTCAAAGTGGTGCCCAAAACGCATAGGCTTCAATGGAGAAGGGGGTGCCCCGGTTCCAGTCTGCCAGCAGGTAAGTACCCGCGTCTTCGGAGGGCAGACCAGGGGGGTTTTGTAGGGCACCGGGGGGGACACAAGTCAGCACAAAAAGTACACCCTCAGCCGCA
Source organism: Pleurodeles waltl (assembly GCF_031143425.1). Taxonomy (NCBI): domain Eukaryota; kingdom Metazoa; phylum Chordata; class Amphibia; order Caudata; family Salamandridae; genus Pleurodeles; species Pleurodeles waltl. Next base: position 60,667,974 of record NC_090444.1, on the reverse strand, counting down.
CGGGGGCGGCCGGGTGCAGTGTGCAAACAGGCGTCGGGTTCGCAATGTAATCCAATGGGAGACCAAGGAGTCTCTTCAGCGATGCAGGCAGGCAAGGGGGGGTGGGCTCCTCGGGGTAGCCACCACCTGGGCAAAGGAGAGGGCCACCTGGGGGTCGCTCCTGCACTGGAGGTCGGATCCTTCAGGTCCTGGGGGCTGTGGGTGCAGTGTCCTTACCAGGCGTCGGGTTCTTAGAAGCAGGCAGTCGTGGTCAGGGGGAGCCTCTGGATTCCCTCTGCAGGCGTCGCTGTGGGGGATCAGGGGGGTCAACTCTGGCTACTCATGGGCTCGCAGTCGCCGGGGAGTCCTCCCTGTAGTGTTTGTTCTCCACAAGTCGAGCCGGGGGCGTCGGGTACAGAGTGCAAAGTCTCACGCTTCCGGCGGGAAACGTGTATTGTTTCAAAGTTACTTCTTTGTTGCAAAGTTGCAGTCTTTGTGGAACAGAGCCGCTGTCCTCGGGAGTTCTTGGTCCTTTTAGATGCAGGGTAGTCCTCTGAGGCTTCAGAGGTCGCTGGACCCTGTGGAACGCGTTGCTGGAGCAGTTCTTTAGAAGTGGGGAGACAGGCCGGTAGAGCTGGGGCCAAAGCAGTTGGTGTCTCCGTCTTCTCTGCAGGTTTTTCAGCTCAGCAGTCCTTCTTCGTCTTAGGTTGCAGGAATCTATCTTGCTGTGTTCTGGGAGCCCCTAAATACTCAATTTAGGGATGTGTTTAGGTCTGGAGGGTTAGTAGCCAATGGCTACTAGCCCTGAGGGTGGCTACACCCTCTTTGTGCCTCCTCCCTGAGGGGAGGGGGGCACATCCCTAATCCTATTGGGGGAATCCTCCATCTGCAAGATGGAGGATTTCTAAAAGTCAGAGTCACCTTAGCTCAGGACACCTTAGGGGCTGTCCTGACTTGCCAGTGACTCCTCCTTGTTTTTCTCATTATCTCCTCCGGCCTTGCCGCCAAAAGTGGGGCCGTGGCCGGAGGGGGCGGGCAACTCCACTAGCTGGAGTGCCCTGGGGTGCTGTAACAAAGGGGGCGAGCCTTTGAGGCTCACCGCCAGGTGTTACAGTGCCTGCAGAGGGAGGTGAGAAGCACCTCCACCCAGTACAGGCTTTGTTACTAGCCACAGAGTGACAAAGGCACTCTCCCCATGTGGCCAGCAACATGTCTGGTGTGTGGCAGGCTGCTAAAACTAGTCAGCCCACACTGGTAGTCGGTTAAGGTTTCAGGGGGCATCTCTAAGATTCCCTCTGGGGTGTATGTTACAATAAAATGTACACTGGCATCAGTGTGCATTTATTGTGCTGAGAAGTTTGATACCAAACTTCACAGTTTTCAGTGTAGCCATTATGGTGCTGTGGAGTTTGTGCATGACAGACTCCCAGACCATATACTCTTATGGCTACCCTGCACTTACAATGTCTAAGGTTTTGCTTAGACACTGTAGGGGCATAGTGCTCATGCACCTATGCTCTCACCTATGGTATAGTGCACCCTGCCTTAGGGCTGTAAGGCGTGCTAGAGGGGTGACTTATCTATACCTATAGGCAGTGTGAGGTTGGCATGGTACCCTGAGGGGAGTGCCATGTCGACTTAGTCATTTTATCCCCACTAGCACACACAAGCTGGCAAGCAGTGTGTCTGTGCTGAGTGAGGGGTCCCCAGGGTGGCATAAGCTATGCTGCAGCCCTTAGAGACCTTCTCTGGCATCAGGGCCCTTGGTACCAGGGGTACCAGTTACAAGGGACTTACCTGGATGCCAGGGTGTGCCAATTGTGGAAACAAAAATACAGGTTAGGGAAAGAACACTTTCAAATCATAACTTGGCACCAGCAAAGGCAAAAAGTCAGGGGGTAACCATGCCAAGGAGCCATTTCCTTACAATACCCAACTGGCATATTTAATTTACCTATAGGTCATTGGTAAAGTGCACTAGAGATTTCAAGGGCCTGTAAAGTAAATGCTACTAGTGGGCCTGCAGCAATGATTGTGCCACCCACATAACTAGCCCCTTAACCATATCTCAGGTCTGCCATTGCTAGGCCTGTGTGTGCACACTGACACTTCGACATGGCATTTAAAAGTATTTGCCAAGCCTTAAATTCCCCTTTTCTTTCACAAAAGTCATCCCTAGGGCAGGGTGCTATGGAAGTAAAATGCAGACATGTACTTATCAATTTTACATGCCCTGGTAGTGAAAACCTCCCAATGTCATTTTTCACTACTGTGAAGCCTGCTCTTCTCATAGGCCATCATTAGAGATTCCCTTCTATCCTTTTAAGTGGTAATTTCTGATCTGCCAGGAATAGACTTGTCATATTTGGTATGGTTGCAATGGTAGTAAAAAAATCCTACTTACTGGTGAAGTTGGATTTTACATTACTATTTCAGAAATGCAACTTTTAGAAAGTAGGCATTTCCCTGCAATTACCTCCATGCCTTACAGCCTGGTGTGTGCTGGTGACATCTCCCCTTGCGCATTCCACACAGACAGACATAAACACAGGACACTCAGCTGTATCTGCATTCATCAGTGCTGATGGGTTTCTCTGGGCTGGAAGGGTAGAGGGTCTCTCTCTTACATTTCGAAGGTCAGTGGCCTGCCGTCACACAAAGAGCTGATAACCCCCCACAGGGCTCCTGGCAAACAGGGCTGGGTTGAAAGGGGAACTTGTGCACTTCAAAACCACTCTTTGAAGTTTCTTCCACTTCAAAGGCACTTTTTGGTATATTTACTAAGTCAGTGACCAGGCCAAATCAGATACTTCCAGATCTACATTTGAACTCTGTCAGAGGGACTGCCTGATTGCCGAAAGGACTTATCTGGACTGCTTTGCTGTAAGGACTGCTGCTTGTTGCCTTTCTGCCTGCTGGCCCCTGACTCTGCTGGAAGGACTCTGCCTTCCCCACAGGTGCTCTCCATGGGCTTGGATTGAACTTGGGTCCTGTTCTGATGTCTCAGGAACACAAAGACTTCAACAAACAGATGAAAATCCCAGTGCGTCAGAAAATCGATGAAATTCCTGCAGAAATCTACACAGCACATGCCTCGCGGCTGAAAAATCAATGCAACACCTACTGGATCAATGCAGCCCCTGCTCCTTCTTACCAGCGCATCAAGGATTTTCAACACATCATGCATGGGCATCAAAATATCCCCGCATTGCAGTGAGTAACCAAGGCTGCACTCCTGGAAATCGACACATCACTTTGCAGAGTGGAAAGAAATGGCACATTGTCGGTACTGCATTGGAAAATCCAACACAGCACCTTATTTTTCAATGCATCTGTGGCACCCGTGCCTCTTTATTTTTGATGCATCTCAGCTACTGTATGTTACAGGGATACAACCAGTGATTCTTAAGGATTGAGACTCATTTAAACCTCTGAAATGGAATATCTTGACTTGGATTTTGTTGTTCTCGTCTTATTTTATTCAGGTAAATATTATCTGTTTTCCTAAACTGGTGTTTTCACTGTGTTACTGTATGAGATATTGCACAAATACTTTACACATTGCCTTCTAAGTTAAGCCTGTCTGCTCTGTGCCAAGCTACCAGAGGGTGAGCACAAGATAATTTGAATTGTGTAGTGACTTACCCTAACTAGGACTGTGGGTCCCCACTTGGACAAGGGTATATACCAACTGGAGACCCAATATTTAACACTTTACCTTGTGAAACGGGCCCTAAGTGACTAAGCAGAGGAGCGTGCATCTCTAACAAAAGTAAACACTGCCAATGTAAACACAAGCAACAAACTACAAACACTGTAAACGTTTTCTAACAGCAATTGTGAAATCACAGAACAGTTACCACAGTATTAGGAATAAACAATGAACAAGATGTACTTAAATCTTGGCAGCAGCAGAGAAATAGGAATCTTGGTGTCACTAATAGATAATTGGCTATGTACACTGTGATTGGTTGAAAGAGTTTCATGGGAAGAGTAGTTTTGCTTGTTTAATTGTTTAGTTGTATTTAGGCAGTAAAGATTGAGAAGCAAAATCTGAGCCTCCGTCCAGACCTAGAATTCTGTGCAATGTTCCAAGCCTACAGAGGAGTTGAGAAAATAAACATTTTCATTTCATTTGTCACCAGCTAGTTAAGGATTATCCAATTCTATAAGCAAATTATCCAATATCCAATTCTATAAGAAAATAATAAATCCATACCTTAATGGGAAATAATATTCTAAGTATCTACATAATCATGTTTGTTGTGTTTACAAATAATTAAAAATCTCTTGCACTTTGCTGCACGGATGTTACCCTTTCATCTTACGTGAATTGCTAAGAAATCCATAACATAAGGCACAACTTCTTGGGAGCTGCTTAACTAATAGTGGTTTAGGTAACAGAAGTAACAAGAGCAATCACAGCCAGGCAGCATCAGTTTGCATTCAAGATGATCTCTTGCTTTCTTTCCTAGGTACAGGGGCAAAAGGCCCCGTTTGCATCTTGGTGCAAAATGTGATGCATCCCTCACCCAGTTCTAGAGGCCTCTCTCCATATCACATTTATCGCTGTTGGTGCAAACGTGCCAAGGTTGTGCATGTGCACCAAGAGCTATTCCCAGTGAAAGGTGTTACTCTGCCTTCTGTCTCTTTATTCCTGTGCTCTGCTCACCCCATTCTCCTTAAGCATTTTGTGATGGCAAGAAGACCTGTGTGATGTGCACTGCATCTGAATTTTACAGCATAATGAGGACGCAGATCCTGCGCGTCCACGCTGGCCGCACATGACGTAGGGGAAACTAAGGTGTCCGTCTGTCTGGCTCTTGGGATACCAGACAACTATGGCTGATAGGAGGCTTCACAGGCAAGGCCTCCCAGGTTGAATACTCCCAGGAGTGCTAAGAACTAGCCTCCTGTTGAAATTGTTCCACAGCCTCGCTGTAGTCTGGCACACTCTCATCAGAACTTTGCAGTGCAGACTTCAGGCACACCCATCAATCAACCTTACCCATCAGAGACACTAAGGGGGTCATTATGAACACGGCAGTAAATACTGCCGTGGTCATGCTGGCGGTCTTTCCATAGACCATCAGCCCCCTGGAGACCCCGCCGGCTGCATTACGAACATTTTGCAGGGCCTGGACATTGCCGACGGCTCCACATGGAGCTGGCGTCAATGCCTCAGTGCGGCAGGTGCAGCAGCACCCGTCGCGCAGATCACTGCCCGTAAACCGCATGACGGAGCACTGCACAGGAGCCCCTGTCCAGAAGGGCCCCAGAGCACCCCTTCAGACAGCTTTTCTCTGGCGGGGGAACCTGCCAGGGAAAGGCTGGGGGAAACAGGGTACATTAGACGGAGGGCTGCCCTGTCAGATAATGTAATCCGCCATCATCAGGCTGCCTGTCGGCGGTAGCCTGGCGGTGGCGGAGGCGGAGGCGGCCCTCCCTGTGTTTATTATATGGCACCATGCTGGTGGCGATCTTTTCCACCACTGTTGGCATGGCGGTCTGAGCCGCCAGGTTCGTAATGAGCCCCTAAGTCCACTTTGGCAACAAGGCCCTAACTATGCAGTCCATCAAGCCAAGGTGGTGTTGCTTGGGGAAACTAAAGGCTATCCTTTCCCCACTATGCTGGTTATGTCAATCCCACTTAGGAGACCCAACAGGAGCTGGCACACAGACTCATCGTCCTTCTTATATAGTAGACACCCCCTACAGGTATCTAGTCCCTATATTCATCACAGCACTCACTCTGTAGGGCAGGAGCCCCTTCTGGGCTTAGCTATGGTGTGTAAAAAAAGGGGTGCCTGGAGGAAGGCTGACTTGTCTCATTTCTTGTCCTCACAGGCCACCATTAAGAAGCTCTTCCCCAGCATCATCAGCATCACGTGGCCTATCCTGTTTTTGGAGTACGAGGGGGCCTTTATCCAGGTGAGTGGAAGTGGGTCAGCTATGATTGGAGCAGGATTTGCAGAGCTGTTGTGCATGGGATCCTCTAGAGGTGGTCATGCTGGTGCTTCAGATGTTGGAGCTCGGGTTAACACCTGGTGAAGTATTGTTCCTAAGTCTGTTTTTGTGCCTTGTGTTTTCAGAACTTCCAGAGAGAATTGAGCACAAAGTGGGTCTTGAACACTGTGACCACTGGAGCTCATGTGCTGAAAGGAAAAGTGTTCCGCAACTACATGGTGGACTTCCGGGTCAGCAACACGAAACTCTTCACAAGAGCAGTGACTGTCCTGCAGGTACTGTAGGCTGTTATTAAATGTACGCAAGAGAGGTCAGTCTGGGAAAATGGCCATCATACATGTTTATGAAGTCAGGCTTAGCCCAAGATCATACAGAGGGGCAGTGGTTGCAGAATGTGAGAGACCTGACCCTCTGATGGCATGCACTGTTCGTAAATCTATGCATCTAAATGTACATTTGTATGTAACAAAGGTAAACTATTCAATATTGGGTAAAACTTACCAAATGTCCATGTTTCACAGTGACCCAGCAGAAACAGGATCAGGGAAGAGGGAAGGGATCAGGGCAGAGACAAATGACAAGGGCAGAATACAGGGATATGGGCATTACCTGGGGATCACTTGTTCAGGGCAGAGAGAAAGGGAGGGAGGGTAAGGACAAAAATAAATTTACAATACACGACAAAGGGGAAGGGAGCTGGAAGGGAACAAGTCAGTGATGGGACATAGGTGCAACATGTGGCCTTGTTGAGGTCAGTTCTGTGTGCATTGATCAGTGGGCAGAGGTGATCATTCTTTGGGGAGGCCGTCAAAGGACACAAGTGACAGACACTGAATATAGGCTTTGCAACTGAAGTTATGCAGCTGTGGATGTCCAAATTATGTGACTGGGTTTACAGAATTATGCTGGAAGACAAATTACACAGCACTGTGTATTCACCTTTAAATACTGAACATCAGTCTGAGATATATCCAGCCGAGCGTACCCAAATGTGGTGTCCTCACCTCTGGATGTCAGTCTGAGATAGATCCAACTGAGCTGTACCTAAGCATGGTGTCCGCACATGTGGGCAGTGAATGTCAATCTGACCTAGAGCCAGCTGATATGTATCCAAGTGTGGTGTCCTCACCTCTGGTTGCTGGATGTCAATCTGAGATGAATCCAGCTGAGATATGCCTAGGAGTGGCGTCTGCATATCTGGGCTGTGGATGTCAGTCTGAGATACAGCTGCACTGTACCTTAGCTTGGTGTCTGCCCCTGTGGGATGTCAGTCTGGGAAAGATATATACAGCCGAGCTATACCAAAGTGTGGTGTCTGCACCTCTAGGTCCCAGATATCAGTCTGAAATAGATTCTGCTGAGCCACTCTGTAGCTTGATGTCCCCATCTCTGGGAGCTAGAAGTCAGACTGAGATAGGTGTCTATAGCCGCGCTGTATGAAAGTGTCTGTGTCTGTAGGTAGTGGACGATAGTTTGAGCCAGAGCTCTACTTGGGAGCTGTTTCTACACCGATGTGTGAGGAAGACAGAATCATTGCAATCCTACTGAGAGTAGGTTCGACACCACTAAATGATGGTCAGAGGTAGATAAAGCAGAGCTCTGCCTAGCCCTAACACATACCACAGTCTCCCAGATCAGGGTGGGAGTGGTGTCCACCTCTCACGTCACTGGATGCCGGTCTGAGAAAGCTGGTCTACCTGTGTTTGGTATACACTTTTTAAACCTACTCACTTCTGAATGCTCCAATTTAATATCTGTCCTCTGACACACTGTGTGATATTAGGCAATTCCATCTCTCTCCCTGGCCTTATGTTGGGTATATTGTGTATACAATTTATTGATGGAGGCACTTGATGCAAGATGGCTGGGTAAAAATGATCTATTCCTGTCCCTTCTAGAGGCTCTCCGGACAATCTCAGACTCGCTGCGAGGAGACCCTCCTGCGCTCCATCTATGGGACTGAAGTTCTGTCTGATGAGATCAGGGATGCAGAGACCTCCAAACACGTAGAAGAAGCGTCGACCAAAGAACAGGTGACAATGTAGTGCCTTATTTGTGTCCTGGGCTGTCCCATGAACCTACATGTGTGTTTCTTCAGCTCTCTGCCATTCTGTGCCCTCTGCTCTTCTCTCTTCTGTCCCTCAGCCTCTCTTCGGGTCCGTATCAGTACCAGCTGGCTGTGCGCCTAATGTCCACATCCGCGATCCAGCTCGCCATCCGTCTTGTTAAATACTGATGGGTTTTGGGTGGAATCCTATGAGAACTGGGATACGTATGAGGCATAGGTATAAACGATATCACCTTCACAAAATAAATCTCTAAGGGCCTGATTTAGCGTTTGGCGGAGGGGTTTACTCCATCACAAACAGGAGGAATATCCCGTCCGCCGTATTATGATCCCATTATAGCCTATGTAGATTGTAATACTGCGGATGGGATATCCGTCACATTTGTTCCGGAGTTACCCGTCCGTCAAACTCTAAATTAGGCCCTAAGACTGGCCACTTTTTTTTTTTTATAAAGGAAAAATGTGTTTTACCCACCGCACAAATATTCTGTAAGGAACATTAGTACGCACAATACATTCAGAGTTGTCTCTCTAGAACCTCCACATGAGGTGGGGAAAAGCTGGAGACCGGCCATTACCAAAGGCTGATGATAGTTATAGATTAGAGTGTTTTATATTGTGACGCTTATTCACATAATATAGACTATGTGTCCCACAAACCACCCTGGGAAGAGTAACTTCGCTGATTCGACCCATCACTTAATTTATTCAGCCAGTTAGGACCATATTTGAGTTCATCACCCTAGCAAAGATGGTGCATGCTCTGCTGGGAGCCCGGTAAGAGGTACCTTCCTCCATCCATATCAGAATTGTCCCTGGCCTGGACGACTGGGCTAATGTCATTTATAGAAGTTTGTTTCTGACTGCACTGAAAAGTTAGATTTGAAAGCAAATTGTTTAAACCTACTTTAGAAACCATCATTGGCATTTGGCATCTGTGAGTTTTTTGTGAACAAATGCAAGAAAGTATGAAAAATGAAAAGACCGGGCTTGAAAGGCACACACTTGAACAGAGGTGACATTTGTCTCAGTCAAAAGAGTAAAAATGGTTTTAAACATTACCCAGTAAAGTAACTGGATAGTGGTGCTGCTCCCACCCCAAGTATTTCCAAATGTCTGCATGATTACGATATTCCACCAATTGCCCCTTGCTTTTATAGACATACCCCTTGCATTCTGGGATTGGTAGTTTTCCACTGCATTAGAGGTAAGGCTTTGGGTCTGCCTAGTGTGCAGCGCAGTGCTGGTTAGAAGCCAGTATTGGCTGTGGGTGTCACCCATGCCTAGATTACTCTTCCAATCCTGGTTTCATTCTTTCCATACTGGTGCTCGCAGTCTGGCCTATGTTACAGGACTACAAGCTTGCAGATTTAAACACAAGATCCACATTAAGTATGTACCGTTGACCCAGAGCAACCGGAGAGTCATGTTAACTCAATTACAGCAGAACACGTAAACTGTGCGACATAACAACAATGTGAGTCCATGCAAACCATTGTGCAATGCCACTGGCCTGCTAGCCAATGTAACCATTTGCAGCACAGAATGGAGAAGACACACTGCACTCGCTTCCCATAAAAGAAACACCAAACAGCACCGCCCAGGTAGCAGAACTTCCCCACAGCCAGACTCAGAATGAGTTCCTCCTTCCCTTCCAACAAAACAGCCAACATAGTCAAGAAAATACTAATAGTCATCATAGCCTTGTTGACACGTCATTCAACACTCTTCTTTCACTAGCATTTAGCCCTGATCACGAAGGGGTAACTCAAGAAACCTGCAAGGGAAATGGAAGAAAGACTCAGCTCTGCAGGTAGCGGGACACCGGGAATTCCAAATTTAAAATTGTCAAATAGGTTTTTCGAGTTTGTCCTGCCTTGAATCTTCTGAAGTTTGTGTTTCTGGATTTCCAAGTTGTTTTATTGTGCTCAGGACTATTGAATAAGATGATCCTTGGGTTTCTTCCTGTTTCATGATTCCTGTATTTCCCCACCTTGATGGAGAGTGGCGTAAAGTGACATCTTCTTTGACACTGTCTCCTCTTCTCACCCACACAGGTGGTGTCTACAGCCATTGTGAGCCTGCTGCGCAATTGCGCTGTCCATGAGGCCAGAGCGCGGCTTGAAACCTACCCTACAATCCGCGCAGCAGTAGAAGCATCGCTCAATGCTATTGGTCGGAAGAGGAGTGTGATAAACATTGAGATGCGTAGCACAGACACATAGGATGGCTTTGAACACATGCGTGTGCCCAAATATAAGACCAGGAACGCCAGACCGTCTTCCAGCTTCTCACTGAGCTTGAGGCTCACATGAAATTTTACCTCCATGGTTGGACTTGACTGTGAATATATGTATTTTTTTAGTTTTATTTTATATTTTATGGTGCATTTTTGGATTGCTTAGAACAAACACAAAGCCTTCATTTGGATTATTTCCTACAGCTGATTCAGTCTTGGTTTACAGCCTATCTGTGGTTTTGATGTGAAGCATTTGTTTAACTGCAGATGGGTTGAGTGTCTAGAGGGAACTTCTTACCTTGAATTAGATGCCGTGCCAAAAGTTCAGCTACATTCCCCAAGCTGCAGATGAAAAACAGGTAGAAACCTTTACATAACAGCCTGAGATCTCCTTGGTGAACTCTGCCCAACCACATAGGCTAAAGAGAAATAACCTGGTCTAGAAACTCTGTTGTGAAATTGAGACCTGCTGCCCTAGCATATCATAGCCGCGAGGTCGAGGACATCAGGCAATAGCAGAGAGCTACTGTGAGGATAAGGGTTGCACGATAGCAGGAAGAGGACAATACCTCGCTCAGAGAAGCTACTTTTTAAAGAGTGTATAGGCGAAGCCCAAATTCACATCACATGTGGCTGCTACAATCCCATTGTATCTATTTTACAGGTAGTGGAAGAACACAGAACAGGGACAAGCGTGAGAACATCACCTGCATTGCAGCAGGGTGAGCAGTGGGACATGCATGGACCAGAGAGCTACAGCAAGAATTTTAGGAGTGCCCCATCAGGAACAGGGAGAACATGACAAATGAATAGGCTTGGGAGCCTCTGGCAGACTCAGTGCTGAGATGGAAATGAACTGGAAGCTGTGCGGGAAATCTCAATTCTGTCACAGTGGATGAGGATGTCAGGCTTTTAGAAGAGTTGATAACTCCCCTACCCATCAGAATGTGAAAGAGAGGAACAAAAAGAGTCAAGTGGGATGGAAGCTCAAGGCAGCTACAGCCCAGTTGCACCAGCCCCAGATAATCTGGGTTTAGAATCCAGGTTTCAAGTCAACCCTAAGGGATCTTCAGCAGGAGCTGTTACAGAAGCTTCAGATGATCCAAATATCCATACCAGCTCGCACTAGTCAGGAAACCTCATATAGTCGTTAAAAGAGCCAAGTTAACCATTCATGCGCCATGCCCGTCATGTCTTGGATGGGACATCTAGCTGTTGTTCTTCTCCACACCTTTGTCTCTTTCCACCAGATGCTGAGGAGGAGCAGGGACACAGTCTTCTATGTCTACCAAGACCGTTAGCACCAATCACCCAGATACAACCAGAGGTCTCGCCCTTTTAGATAGTCAAACATTATAATGTACTCCTAAAGGATTACAGTTACAAACAACCATTGGCATCTGTGTTGTCCATGCGGCTTAGCACCATTCCAAGTGGTGGATGCAAGGTCAGAGAGCGCATCACCAGCAGCCACCACGTTCTGTATATAGAAAGATAAAATGGGTTCTCCTGGTGCCTCAGTACGCGGATGCCAAACACTGGGCAATTATCACCTACAATGGAATGAACACTTTTCTCATGGGCATAATGTACTGTCTGTGAACGGTTAGCATATTTTGGGAAGATCTTTTGTCATTGATTTAATGATGAATTATGGTTTCCAAATAACAGTTTTCGTTTTTTGTAACCATTATCTAAGACTATTGGTCCAGTGGTGAAAAAGGATGTTTTAGTCGCCACTTCACATCTCGCAGAAAACTGGCTGGGACTGAAAGACGTCAAAGGAGCCGAAACCATTCTGTTCCACGATTAAGGAAGTAACACCTTCCTAGCAGGGATGCTCTACAATTGCTTGTGCATACTCAACCCTTGTATGTGATTCACCTCAGTCGGTGCTAGATGCAACCTCTTCAACTTTGAAGTGATGCCTTTCAATAAAATTGCCTTTTTGTTAAATTTGGTTGAGCATTGAAAGATGATTCATAAAGACAAAGGGTTCTGTCTAGTGGCCTACTGGAGTAAGTGTGGGAGATGATGCACTTGAGTTCTACACAGTCACGGCCTCACCTACATCTTGAGAGAAACTGATAATGATATAGCCTTTGTACTCCAATTACTTCAAATGACCTGCTTGCCCATGGTATCTTCCACCACAGGGGCAATGTGGATAATGCATCTGCCTGTATGAGCAGGGCGGGACATTCATGTATCCCCCTGAAGACTGAGTCTTGGTGAAAACCAGGATCCACTCTCAAAGTCCCTAATTGTCTGCTTTCCATCTAGAAATGAATGTGAGTGCCTCCCCCCCCCCAGCTTAAAGACAGAGAAATATGGGCATCAATCTTGAAATCATCAGCTGGCATGCCAGGAGGGTTTATTTCCAACATGAGTGATTTCTTCATGCTGCCAGGGGTGTAGCTTCGGGTGGGTGGGGGGTTCACTCCCCTAAGGAATACATTTTCAGGTCAATAGTTGGGTACAGGTTCAACCAGGCATGGTGAGGCGTTTGTCAGATTTCACCAGGAATTTTTACATACACACAGAAAAAAACGTGCACACACTTTCTCCCTCTATCTCTTTTGAAAGTCTTCAAAATGTTGGTTATTTTACTAAATATTGCTTTTTCTCTCACTTATTACCCCTCCCAATCGGCATTCCTCCCGCTTTTTGCTACACCTTAAGACCCTCCCATATTCCCTGCTTGTTGTATAATGTATTTTAACATTTTATGACAGTATTCTTATTGGAAAATCTCAAGCTCATACCCTCCCGCCCTCCCCCATTCTACTGACCATGCTATGCCCTTGCATGCTGCACATTAACTGAGCTCCTCCTTGGGCAGATGAAATCCAACCCCAGGTCTTATGGATAGCCCACATGCTCGCGCCAACTAAAACTTATGTGGTGGCAGCAACATTTCAAACAGAAATGTTTTACAAAAATATATAGACAAGAAATCACTGCTAAAAGGAGGGGCTGGCCCTGCTGGTTGACGTCAGGAGATGAATCTTTAGGGACACTTCAAGGCTTGGATTGTGGGGCTTGCCCTGATGGTTGACGTCAGGAGATTATTCTTTAGGGACACGTCAAAGCCTGGATTGAGGGGCTGGCCCTGATGGATGACATCAGTAGATGATTCTTTAGGGACACTTCAAGGCCTAGATTGAGGGGCTGTTCCTGATAGTTGACGTCAGTAGATGACTCTTTAGGGACACTTGAAGGCCTGGATTGAGGGGCTGGCCCTGATGATTAACGTCAGGAGATTAATCTTTAGGGACACTTCAAGGCCTCAATTGAGGGGCTGGCCCTGATGGTTGACGTCAGGAGATGAATCTTTAGTGACATTTCAAAGCCTGGATTGAGGGGCTGGTCCTGATGGTTGACGTCAGGAGATGATTCTTTGGGGACACGTCAAGGACTGGATTGAGGGGCTGGTTCTGACGGTTGATGTCAGGAAATGAATCTTTAGGGGCACGTTAATGTCCTGGATTGAGGTCCCTCATGGTTGGAGGCAGCATATTCCAGCGCAGGGGGCCAAAAAGTAAGATTGATGAAATGTTAATGAATACACAGAGCTTTAGGCAATGCCTTAAAATGTATTAGCAGACCGTGGGCAATGGGTGAGGTTTATCTGGTCAATGAGGCAGAAATATAGTCTAGGGTTTGGCTATGTTGAGCTTTGAAAGCAAGTATCAGTAACTTGTAAAGAGCTTCCCAGTGATGCACACCATTAATAGTATTCAGAACAAACATTTGCAAAGCCAGTAGATCTCGCCTACGAGAACATGGCTTTTAGCCCTGTTATACAGTAGCACAGCTGAAAGTTAGAACAACAAGAGCGGAATGATGCCGTCCCAAAAGAAAGGGTAGCACTGTCCTAGATGACAAAGAAGAGGACAATGCCAACCGAAAGGGCAGGCGTTATGCCATGTGACCACAGCCATTTTAAAGATAAACCTTGGCCAAAGATAAAAACAAGAGAGATGATTCTAAGACCTGCGTTAAATGACAAATGTGATATGATACAGTTCTCAGACCCTGAGGAGTCCTGGCAATTGGCTCACACTTAGGCCCTCATTATGACATTGGCGGTAAGTCCCGCTTACCGCCATGCTGACTGCCAACAACACCGCCGCTGCAGCGGTTTACCGCTACCCATATTATGACACACACATAGCAATCCGTCACTATACAGACACACACATAAGACTGCCAGTCCAAAGGTCAGTGATAAAATGGCAGTAGCAAAACCCACACAAAACCCACGCAACGGAACTACGCCCACAGCATTAAGACCCACGACTCACCGCGGCGGACATTCAACCGCGGTAAACCATTGGCGGTACATACCGCCACGCTCAAAATACACACACTCAAACAAGACAACACCACATTGAACAATTCAAACTACACACATCTGACACATATACACACACCACACCCACACCACTATAAAACACACACAAACATTACCCCAAATCCTTTACAACTCAAAACAATTGCCACTAGAGAGATACAGCAAGAGCACCCACATAACCAGAGCCACAGAACACCATCACCTATACACCATCCACGCACCTCACAGCACACACCCCAACACATCACCCCACACACCCTCACACACACCACTCACACTACACCCATGGCACCACAAAGACACCCCAGGTTCTCAGAGGAGGAGCTAAGGGTCATGGTAGAGGAAATCATCCGAGTAGAGCCACAGCTATTCGGATCACAGGTGTAGCAGACATCCACTGCTAGGAAGATGGAGCTATGGCAGAGAATCGTGGACAAGGTCACTGCCGTTGGACAGCACCCCAGAACAAGGGATGACATCGGGAAGAGGTGGAACGACCTACGGGGTAAGGTGCGTTCCATGGGTGCAAGACACCAGATAGCTGTACAGAGGACTGGTGGTGGACCCCCACAACTAACAACATGGGAGGAGCAAGTCTTGGCAATACTGCATCCTGAGCGCCTGGCAGGAGTGGCAGGAGGACGGGACTCTGGTAAGTCAAATCTCTATTACTATCACCCCTCTACCTTCATGCCATCACATACCCCCACCCCTACCTTCACTCCCATTACTCCACCACCTCACATACACCCCACCATCACAACCCACCCCTCTCACTACCAAGCCCTGCGTGCAACACCAATGCATTGTCACCCATCACAGACCTGCATGGACACCCATCACCAAAGCATGCACACTCGAGACAATCACCTAGCCCACAAAATCACCACTCACACAAGCCTAAGCTGCCAGGGCAATCACAACCTTACAGGGCAACACACCCATGCACAAGATGGCAAACGCAGAAACAAAAACACTGCAATTAAATCCCCACAGGTCCCCCACACAACGTCACCGGAGAGGAGGTGCCAGCAACATCCAGTCCCCCCACAGAAGAGGCCCAAAATGATGACAGCAGCTCTGCACGCCTGGATCTGGATGACCAACCTGGCCCATCAGGGGCCTCCGGACAGTTGGTTACCCAGGCACGGTCCAATACCACCACAGAGCCTCCCCCCTCAGGAAACAGCACCACAGCATCCACCCAGCGGGCCCATACCTCTGTCTCCAGGACACGTCAATCAGCAGTGTGTCCACCACTACATGGACCCAAGGGGACACCACAAACTTAGGACGATCAGGGACCTGGGGTCAGTGACAGTGGGCACACGGTTCAGGGGACAGAGGCACAGGAAAACAGGGAAGCTGGGAGGACTGCTGTGCGACAGGGGGAGGACAGGCCCAGGGAACCGACTCTCCACATGAACAGCCCTCCACCTCCGCTGACGCTAGTGGACTGGAGGCCCCGCCACAGGAACAACAGGCCACCAGCACCCCACCCCCTGCAGAAGGAGAACCACCCCGCAAACGGTCCTTGCGATCCAGGCAGAAGCCAGAGAACATTGCCAAGACCCCCACCAGGAAACAAGACTCTCCTGATTGTCACCCTTGTGTCCCACTCAGTCACCCTGTCCAACTTGAACTGCCATTGCTCCACTTCCTATGCCCCTTTGGACAATGCACCTGTGATAGAAATAAACTGGACTCTAACTTGGACTGTCCTCCACCACCCCCCTAGCCTATAGAAATACCCCATCCACTTATTAGCACATAAATAAACATCCCTGTTAAAAATACAAGTATTGAGTCTGTCAAGTGCATTCGTTTAACAATCTGTAGACATTGCAATTCAACTGTACAGTAATGTATACATAGGTATGACCTGTATTTTGCTGCAGTCAATACACCAGGAGCCAGAGTGGGGCACAGATATCTGTAAATAGACATTTTAAAGGGTACAGTAGGTGGCCATAGTAGTGGGAATATCAGCCTGCCAGTGAAAATTTACAATACAAAACTGCAATGGAAGGTGAAGTTGAGTGTCTTACCTGTGTGGCACTGGAAGTACTGTCATATGATTGATGTTCTCTTATCTAAATCCTCATCCTGTGCCTCCTCTTCGTCACTGTCCACAGGCTCCACTGCTGCCACACGCCCATCTCCAGCCTCATCCTCCTGCTAAAAAGGCACCTGGCGACGTAAGACAAGGTTGGGCAACATGCCACAATGATCTGGCGCACCTTCTTGGGTGAGCAGCACAGGGAACCACCTGTTAGATGGAGGCACCAAATCCTGGCCTTTAGGAGGCCGAAGGTTTGCTCTTTAATTCTTCTTGTTCGCCCATGTTCCTCATTGTAACGTTCCTCTGCCCTTGCCCTCGGATTCCTCACAGGGGGCAGTAGCCATGAGAGGTTGGGGTAACCAGAGTCACCTGCAAATACCGAGGGATACCTGATACCTGTTAGCCAGACACTAACCCTTAGGGCCAACCCCATACACCAACATATACTGGGTGGGGACCATGGGCTCACCTATTAGCCACACCCTGTGCCTTTGGAGTTGAGCCATCACATATGGGATGCTGCTATGCCTCAGTATAAAGGCATCATGCACAGACCCGGGATACTTTGCAGTGAGATGGGAGATGTACTGGTCCGCCAGGCACACTATCTGTGCATTCATCGAGTGAAAGCTCTTACGGTTTCTGAACACCTGGCCATTTCTCTGGGGGGGGAGAGGGAAACAAATGCAATATGTGTACCTTCTATTGCCCCATGTGATGTTGGGGATATGTCCCATTGCACAGAAACCAGCTTTCACTGTGGCCAAATCCTCCACCTGGGGGAAAACTATGTAGCTGTGCATGTGTTTCATCAGGGCAGACAACACTCTGGTCAGCACTATTGAGAACATTGGCTGTGACATTCCTGCTGCCAAACCCACTGTCACTTGGAAGGAGCCAGTTGCCAAGAAATGGAGCACAGATAGGACTTGCACAAGAGGGGGGGATCCCAGTGGGGTGACGGATAGCACAGATCATGTCTGGCTCCAATTGGGCACACCGCTCCGTGATTGTGGCCCTGTGAAGTCTATAGGTGAGGATAATGTGCCTGTCCTCCATTGTTGCCAAGTCCACCAGGCGCCTGTACACGGGCAGATGTCTCCATCTCCTATTCATCTGCAGCAGTTGTAATCTAGGGGGCAAAACGATGGGCATCTGGTCAGTATTCAACATTTCCAAAATGTACAGTGCATTGCATGTTGTGACAGAAACAGTTTGTTGTTGTATAGGCCCAAATGGTGCCTATGTGTGCTGTGACGCAGTTAAGTGCCATGGCCTGCCCCCACCCTGAAATGGCGCCTGCCTGTCCTGTGTGGATGGACATGTGGAAATGAGGTAATGCCGCTGATGTTGTGCGCCGTTGCGGGAGGCGGTAGAGTATCGCCGTGCAACTCCTCATTGGTTGTCATTGGGCCCTATGGGTTACAGTGGCCAATGGTGAAGTATGCCGGCGGTCACGGTACGCACCACCGTGAACATGACCGCCATTTTCTATCTGTTCACTCACTTGGTACCTGACCTTCAACAGGAGAGGACCTACACTGCATGTGCTGCTGTGACCTGTGTCTGAAACCGACCATGGCTCGTGTGAATGGGGAAAGGGCCCCTGCCTTCACCGCTGTGGAGTTGGCGAGACTGGTGGAGGGGGTCCTACCCCAGTACCGAATGCTGTATGGGCCTCCAGACTAGTAGGTGAGTACACTGTGAACACGATGGAAGGGGCATGGATGCATGGAGTGCTGTATGTGAGGGCCTCATGTAAGGGGGGTGGTTGAGGGGTCCTGGGCAGCGTGCTGCATGTATGGTGTGCAATGTATGTGCGTGAGGGGATGGGAGGGATATGGTGGGTCATTAGTGTAACAGGCAGGACTGTATGACTGATGGCCTTTTTCTATATGTATTTTTTCTGCAGGTCAGCGCCCATCAGAAAAAGGGTATAGCTGGCAAGGAGGCACCACCAGCTTACAAGGGGAAGGGCAAGGAGGCACCACCAGCTGGCAAGAGCAAGAAGGCACCACCGGCTGCCAAGGTGAAGGGCAAGGAGGCATCACCAGCTGCCAAGGGCAAGGATGCACCACCAGACAGCAAGGGCAAGAGCAAAGGGCTTGCCCCTGCAGGCAGGAAGGACAGGAGGCCTGGTGCTAGGACTGAATCTGAGCCCCCAACACCAACCATGGCGCTTCAGCCATCCGAGGCTGCAGGGGAAGGGCTGGAGCCTCCCCCACCACTGGCAGCACAGACACCAGCACCGCCACCTGCACCGCCACCAGCACCGCCACCAGCACCACTGCCAGCAGCAGCAGCCCCAATGGGCAGCCGTCCAAGGCTGCAGGGGAAGGGCTGGAGCCTCCCCGCACCACTGGCAGCACAGACATCAACACCGGCACTGCCACCACTGTGCAGCTGTCGCCGCCCGTGGGCAGTGTGTAGTCCTGCCTCCATGGACTGTAATGCATCCTGACCACTACAAATCATGTGGGTCTGACACCCAGGTGAGTGACTGTGACCTTGCACTCCCCAGTATCTGCATCACAGGGCAAAAAGCCCCCTCCAGAACCAGTGGACAAACCACCCACTAGAGAGACTGTGGCCTTACTCTCCCCAGGTCCAAGCAGTGGGCAAACCACCCACTTGAGAGACTGTGGCTTTGCACTCCCCAGGACCAAGCAGTGGGCAAATCACCCACTTGAGAGACTGTGGCTTTGCACTCCCCAGGACTAAGCAGTGGGCAAACCACCCACTTGAGAGACTGTGGCTTTGTACTCCCCAGGACATCGCACAGGGCATATTGCCCCCTCCAGGAACAGTGGTGTTGTACTATCTTCCGGCTGAGGTGCCCCCCCATTCGCCCTCCCCCTGAGGTGCCTGTGTATTTTCGACCTGATGCCCCAGCAGTGTTCTCTCCATGTTTATGCAGGAGTAAGGTGGGGCCTTGGCCTATGTGATGTTGCCCTGTAGCCCACAGACATTATGGACTGGGCAGTGTCCCTCCATTTGTATATATGTAAATACTGTTTTGATTTTTGAGGACGTATTTCTAGTATTGTATCTTATTACACTCACTTCAGTCACTTCCTTTTGTCCTTGCATTATTCCTGTGGGGTAAGGGGTGGATGTGTAATGTTGTTGCATCTGTTTGTGTGTATGCTTTTGGGGGTGGGGGTGTTGCATGTGTGTCACTCTCTTTTTCCTCCCCCTCCCCTGTGTGCTAGGCGGCAGTACTCAACGTGGTTGTCGTAGTCCTGGTGTCCTAGGAGGAGGTAGACCAGCATGGGGAACACCTGCAGTTCGGGCTCCATGGCGGCGTGGTTCTTCCCTGAGTCTCCAGAGTTGAGTCCTTTGACTTCTGAGTTCTGTTTCCACCGTGCTTTTGATGTCGTTGGTACCGCCCCGGAAAAGGTGGCAGATAGGCCTCTTGTAATACAGTGGGCGGTACAGTCTTCGGCCTGGCTGTTGGCGGTTACCGCTGCGGTGCTTGTTGCTACCACCGTGGCGGTCAGTATGTTAAAGTGTTTGTCTGTGTGGGTAGTTTCCGCCATGGTCATAATTCCATTTTTATTACCGCCGGCTTGTTGGTGGTATTACCGCCGCTTTATTACTGACCGCCAGGGTTGGAATGAGGGCCTTAGTGAAGCTCCATAGATGGAAGTATTGGGACAATCTATGAGTGGGATAGAGATCCGTGGTGAGGAGGTTTACGGTTCAAATGTTGGGGAGGCAGAAGTGCTCCACAGGTGTGTTCATTCAGGAGATTACAGATGCAGAGGACCAAGAATCCATGGATGAGGGTGATCAACATTCTGAACGGTGGTAATGCTGGTGTTGTGGGTCCCATGGGTGGGAGATGCCAGAAAGTTCCAGAAGAGGGGACGACTGGCTGGCTGTACGAGTGGTGGAGGCTCGGGTGGGGTGAGGTCCTGCAGAAGTAGCCCTGAAGAGTCATGAAAGAAGGAGCAGTGAAGCCATTGGTAAAGGGATAGCAAGGGTCCTTGATGTGTAGTTCAGTAGCTCGAGAGGTGACATGGGCGGTGTATACTGGGATTCCCATGGGCAGAGGTGCAGGAGGTATGAGGCAGCACAATGAGAAATCCTGGGAGTTTGACAGCTGGCACATGTAAGCACTGTGTTTACACATCAGTGAAGAAGCTCACAATAGCAAACAGACTAGGGAATGTGAAATCTGTAAAACAGTATTTCCCAACCTGTGGTCTGGCGAAACCTACTCAGGTGGTCCGCGACTGCTTAGTAAATTAAATAATATTAATAGGTTAGGTCCCCAGCTTTCAGTAATGACTCAGTGGGGGGGTCCCTGGATTCCAGAAATGATAAATGTGGGGTCCACAGAAGTCAAAGGTTGGGAACCACTGCTGTAAAGCATAATATTTTCGTTCTTTATTACAGAGACCACCATCGCTCCCTTTTACATGCTGACCACCCGAAGGGTGGCAAGTCGTTTGTTTGTCAGGATTACTGGCTCCATTCTGCTGGCTTGGAGCGTGCACATGAACACAGGGCACCTCAACTGAAGAAAAAAAAATAAGAAAAAAATAGCATTATGACATGCATGGCACTGGTCATGTAATATTGTTTTTGTTTTCTCAGAACGGTAAGGCGGGAGGGGCGAGCAACAACACTGGACGGTAGGGTGGGAGGATCAAGCAACAACGGTGTACAAAAGGGTTGGGGGGCAAGCAACAACAGGGTCAAGCAACAACGCGGGGCGGGGGAATGGGTGGGAGCAAGCAGGGTGCTGCAGCTCAAGGCAAAAACAAATGTAAGTTAGGGAAAAAAGGGTAGTGACGTGGCCAGCACAGACATGTCACAGCACTTTTTAATAGGACAGGAGTATGGCAGGGAGCACGCAATAATGCGGAAGTGGAGAATGTTAGGAGGCATGCAACAATGTGAAATGTGAGAGGGAAAGCAACAACACAGCAACAATGCGAGATGGAAGGAAGCAAGCAACAATGGGGAAACAACACAGGACATGAGGGTGGGAGGGGTCAAGCAACAACGCGGGGTGGGAGTGGGCGGTCAACAATGCGGAGCAGGATGGTAAGGGTGGAGATGGCCTGCAAACATCTGTGTTCCTATGGAGTGCTGCAACCAGTGGTCAAGGTGAACAGGACCTGCAGGGCACAGCATCCCCCTACTTTCTTAATTTAATGCAATCTGTTCCTCTACTTTTTTGTTTACTAACATGCATCCCAGGACCATGGGAATGGTCCTTGCCTAAAAGTGATTACATGATCATCCAGCCCTGCATGGTACACACAGAGTATAGCCTCAGCAGTCGCCACAATCTCCTCCCCATACCCCTCTGTATCTGGAGACAGGGGCGTTCCCAGCAACAGTGTAGGAGCAGTCAATCTGGGGCAAGCTTGTGAAAACAGCTACGTATGATGGCCCTTTAGTGACCTACACCTCACCTGGTGGCGATTCCTGCCTACCCCCACTGTGACCAATACAATGGACACATCAGGATGCATTGGTGGTCGTACCCTTAACCTAGTCTGCCCTTTATTTTCGAGCTCAAGCTGACTGACAACGTCACCAAGAAAAGAAGAGGACTGCAGTGTGAAATTCCTGGCTGACTGTGACCATCTGCTCTCCACCCCGCTCTTTACCCCGCTAGACCTGGAAAATAGGAGGAAGGGAGCTGCAATAGAAGATGCCCTCCACTGGTCTCTGTACCCTGTGCTGACCCAGTCCAACAAGATTCTGCTGGAAACTGTTCTTCCTGCCTTCCCAAAGGTCCCCAGCTCCTCCTTTACAGCTCTGCTCCTTTCTCAGCACTGGAGGCTGTAAGAGCAACCTGGAGAGACGGAAATTGAACTTGTTGCTCTATATAACCAACCACCATAGGAAAACAGAAGAAATCTGTGTGTGTTTTCAATAACTGTGGAAAACGTTTAATGTAAGCCTTATAAGCTGTTTTACTTATGTTTATGATTATGTAATGTATACCACAGCTCTGTCTGTGTTCAGGGATGTGGTATTTTTAAACAATATTGCTTACCTTTTGTAAGGATATAAGCAGCCCGAGGTGCCCAACTCTGTGACCCAAGCACCAAAGTCCCTTTTGGACCCCATCCAGGGTTGGGCTAGGAAAACAAATAAGCCCTGGCTCCAAATTAAAAGTGCCCCCTTTAACAAATGAGATATCTAAACAAGCACTGGCAAAGTGAATAGGTCTCGCCTTTGGGACCTTTTTTACCTTTGCAAATGTTTTTAGCAATGCTTTACAGCATTACAGTCATGCTAATGTGTCACTAAAAAAACATAAAAGTTGGATGTATCCTTCACTTCCCAAAAGAAAATAACAGTTTGCCTTTTACACACAAGAGTTTTCTGAAGTTTGTTTGGGGTACGAGAGTTTTCTAAGCCGGACAGTTCAAAAGGTATCCTTTGCAGGCCCCATCAATGCCGCAGAACACGTCGCACAGGGGGCTACATAAAGGGGACACCATCCTAGTACTGCTCCCCTGCTAGGATGGTAGCTGACACATGGTACCCACCATAGGTGGCGAGGGCTGGCCACCCCTCTGCTTTATTGCCATCAGCGTCAGGAAGGAGTAGTAAGGCCAAGGAGTCTTATAAGGGGTCACCTTCCAGAGCTGGGCCTCTTTGGCGATCAGAGTTAACCACCCACCCTCCCAGCTAATTCTAAATATATATTCACTAAAAAATCAAAGGTTACAGGGACGTTCTAGTTAGGCTCAGATTTTACATGCACAAAACCATGGAAATTCACCAGCTATAGTTAGAGTTACCTCAAGTAACTATAACTTGTGTCCTAAGGTAACTATAACTCACGCTCCCGCCATGCACAGTTTTCTCATCAATAATTTAGCTTCAAATGTTACAGTGATATTTTCAATGATGTCATGAGTGATGTAATATCTCTGTAACCTTTAGTTTTTTAGTGATTTTTTTCAGGTTTATAAAAAAATTATTGTATGTCCTAACTGTAACGTCCCAGTAACCTTTTATATACATATCTATCTATCTATCTGTCTATCTATCTCTCTCTCTCTCTCTCTATATATATATATATATATATATATACATCCATATATAATTTTTTCAGATGTTCCAGTCATCGTAGTTACAGGGCAATCCTAAAGCTTCGAATAGCCAGCAAGGCCTCCAGATATGGATCTTGAAGCCAAAAAGCAATTCCTCAGGTGACTGTGAGTCAGTACAGTGGGGCATGGGATGACGCAACGGTGTTCCTTAATCCCTCCAGGGCCGGATGAAACCCTGACCAACTATGGAGACTGACCGGGGTCATGCTCTGACTTGTCAGGAGCATGGCACAAAATTAAGGAGTAACATGTTGTAAAGAATCTTAATGTGTGGTGCTGAAAACACCAACAGTACAGCTCTAGCTTTCTTAAGATTGGTGTCGGCTGTTTAAGAAACTCACCACAGACACCTGGATCACCCTTAGGCTAACCCAACCTGTGTAATCAATAAACGTACAACATGTTGTATCCACAAAAAGTGTCACTGTCAATAATTATGTTGCAAGCATTTTAGTGTAATTTTCAAGAGTCCTCACATTCTCAAAGGTCTAGGGGTAGCAATGCTATGTGGAAGAGCCCTGGTGGGTTTCTTTGCTACAAGTTATAAAACTGTTTGCAGTGACTCCAGTACTGCGTAAGGATAAGGCAAGACAAATGTGCAGCAGAAGCTGTGAGCACATGAATTGTACTTAAATATCCAGTGACCGCAACCACAATACACACAAGCTCCTGCAGCACCACATACCTGCTTATTTACTGTTCTGGTCAGATCCCAAGTGTGTGAAAGTATTCATGGGGTTAATGATATTAAAAGGCCTTAAGTGAGCTGGGTCGCTCTTGGTCCAAGACCTGGTAGTAATTTAAAACAGACATTAAAACGGGGCCTTTTCGGGCCCTGTATTCATGTCCTTACATTTTCAGGCAAAAACACTCATCAATTTCTGTTTGAGTGTGAAAGGCAACCGTGTTGTTCCTGCTTACATTTCACATGCTCTACTTAATCTTGCATTCCCCATGACTGTTTGAATTGTCCATGTTTTTGCTTTTTTTTTCAAGCAGCATATTACTCTAGTCTAATGCATAATTTGAATTGAATTGAGTCACATCCAGGTTTTTATAACGGGCCATAATTGGGTTTTAGCTGAAGGCAGCACATGTTTATCTCAGTATTTCTCATTGTCTTTCAGCGGGGCAAAAGTGTGTTTGAGGGGGAAAGGTACCTAATTTAGAACTAAGGAACCATGCTCAGCCTTCATGATCAGTCCACACGACCACTCTCCTGGGGGAGCACATTCCTCTCCAGGGAAAGGCCCCGCTAAACCTTAGAAGCCCTGGTCTCTTAGCACCAGCAGGTGGACACTAGTGGTGTCCACAGTGGGTTAACCTTGAAGGCCTGTCCACCACAATCCATACCGAAGCTCGCCTCCAGTCTCGAACGAAGGCCTACCAAAAACACACGCTAGAACAACACTGACTATCATTGAGGTCACTGGACCCTTGAGGCCAGTCCACCTCACCCTTTGGTGCCCCCATCAGCCTTATTCCAGAAATACTGGTGCAATTTACCAGGGACTGTCAATACAGTACTTGTGCACACCAAACTAAAGGACTCATTATGAGTTTGGCGGTCTGACCGGAACACAGTGGGCTGCAGTGGCTGGTGGGCCGAGGCATGAGGCAATACAATGGAGCTACTGCCGGCCATGCTCTCCTACCTGTCAGCACGATGGCCAGCCTGTTTCATATGCCGTGCATGGGACACAGTGCATCCCTGAACCCCAAATTATATGGTGGCCCACATAGGCCCCAGCCTCCCCCTCCATATGGCTGTATCTTCTAGGGCCCTGCGTTCTGGGCCCCTTACCTGCCAGACAGCCAAGCTTTCCATGGCAGTGGAATGTTCAATGAAAAGTTGGCGCTCTGACAGGTTGTAATAGCAATGGCGATCCCGTTGCCGGGATATCTTACATTGGCCACTGAGGTGAAGGACCGCTGCAGTCCCTGCCATACTGACTGACAGTATGGCAGGACCGGTGGACCACTGGCGGTCTTTTGGCTGTCCCAGGCCAAACTCATAATACGGCAGTCGTACCGCCAGAGTTACGGCAGTCGGACAGCCACCACCAACATGAATTAGGTGACCTATCCAGAAGGCTTCAGCGTCGTAATATGACCATACTTCTGCAGATTTCACCTGGGCCATTTGCTACAACTGCACTGAATGTTGTTGAACAAAAGCATTTTGATGGTGTAGTACTTCAACAGAACAAAGGCTGTATCAGCATCAGTAAGGCACCGTTCTTTAGGACATTAGTAAATAACCTGCTAAAAAAGGAAGACAATGACTAATGCATCAAATGTTCCTAGAAGTGTTACTACAACCAATGATGAAATAGAATACAAAGAGTTGGTACATTCAATGAAACACCTACAACCAGTTTATTGGCCAAGTCCAGTAGGAATCTTATATGGTGAGGGAGAAATACAAAACCTTTGCGGCAGGCCGCTTGTATTTGATACCAGGCAGTACATCATTGGTTTCAGAGAACACAAAGAAAATATAAATTGCATCCATGAAAGCCTGAAAGCCTTAGTACACATTATGTCCAACTTTTGTACATCCACTGCAGAATGTGAACGAGCTTTAGTGTAATGAAAGATGAGCTCATGCCACTGCAGAACACAGTAACAGTTAATCACCTGTCTTCTATAATGTTCATAGAACGTGAGGGGCCTCCTGGCATGGAATTAAAACCAGAATTTTATGTTCAGAAATGGTTGGGAAAAAGGAGAAGTGCTGATGAGAGAAACTGCAAGGCTCATAGACAAATGGCTCATGATTCCACTTATAAGCGTTTTTGGAACATTCTGTGATTAGAAACGTATCTCACTTTAGGAATGCATTTTAATATTTTCCTGTCAATAACTCATATTAAACCTTAAATAAACTTCTGTATCCATTGGTTGAATTGGTTGAATTAAATAGCAATATAAACTGTAACTGGTTAGTGAAATGCCAAACAAATACTAGAAATCTGAATGTTTTGCTCTTTCTAGCCACATCTCTGACTCCGTCCCATTGACCTAATCCTAGGGTCATCCCAGCCCCCTGATTCGCCGCCCACACTTCCCCTACTTTTTTCCCCACTTTAACCACTGGTTGAAAGTAAAAGTCAAACATTGCTTCAAAAGTGCAAGCAGTGGAAGGACAGAGGTACTTGAACAGTGCTCCGTGGGAGGGATAAACACACAAAGAGGAAGTGAAGCCAGCAAGCGCTGACAAAAGAGAAGCAAGGAAATGAGTGACAATGAAGCCAACCAGTGGTAAGCAATGGGCGGATTGTAAGCCCCCTATAGGTAAACAAAATGTCATGCAAGCAACAGCGCTTTTGATGTCTTAGGCAAGACCTAAAAAGGGCCAAGATAGACACGTGGCTTGAAACATAGCTGTGACTACATGATTTTATAGAGATGCACATCACCTTTCTGAAGCTTCAAAGCTCTGTAACTTTGACAAAGTCTGAGGATTATGAAGCGGAATCACTCGGTGTCCCACTGGTGATGGTGGAGTCTGACACCATATTCTACATTTTAGTCCTCAAGTACAAGTTGTTTGGTAGAAAGAGGGCCAGAACAGCTCTATTTCCAGGTCCTTCCAGAAGCACCTGTAACTGAGCTCTGCTTCATGCCTGAATGTAATTGTTTCAACAATCTAGACTACTGATCTCACAGGGTTCAGTCTTCACACTAAGTATGAATTTTTCAGGATCCTGTTAGGCAAATAATGAGGGTGAGACTTATGAGGGGGTCTTTGCTTCATTAGGTCTTGTGGATAATGGAAAGTCCTTTAAACTTGACTGCAGTATCTCTTGAAAGTGTAGCACTTACAAGCCAACGTTTTTGTAGCCATTTATTCTTCGAATGAGGCAGTCTGCAAGCCAACAAGGCCTACATAAATTCTTGTTCAAGGAATGAATGACTCCATTTGACGATATAGTAAGGAGTCAGAATTTGTAGCAGAATTTTGATTGTCTTTAACTTTTTTTTCAAACATAGTCAAAGACACAGATTTCGGGATGTTAGCTTTTCTTATTACTTAGGCCCATATGTATTCTTTTTGACGCAAACCTGTGCTAAAGCAGGTTTGCGTCAAAAAGTATAGAGCCGGCTTGCGCCATTCCAGGACGCCAACCGGGCGCCATATTTATGGAATGGCGCAATCCGGTGCAAAGGGTGGGCTAAAGTAAAAAGAATTGACGCTAGCAGGGTGGGGGTGGCAGTATGGGAGATGGGTGTTTAGCACCAAAACATTACGCTAGGCTGGTTAGAGTACAAAAAGATGACTCTAACCAGATTAGCGTCATTTTATGGTGCTAAACCTACTATGCTACATGACTCCTGCCTTAGATAAGGCAGGAGTCATTCCCACCACCCCAATGGCCAGCACAGGGGACAAGGGTCCCATGGCATGGTCATTGCACCCTGTGCCTTGGAGGGGGGCCCATTTCAGGGCCCCCAATGACACTTAAAAAAAAATAATAATACTTACCTGTACTTATCGATACTTACCTGGGATGGGGTCCCCCGTCCTCCGCTGTCCCTCTGGTGTGGGTGGGGGTGTCCCTAGGGCCTGGGGAGGACACCTGTTGGCTTATTCCATGGTGTTCCACCATGGAAATAGGTCCACAGGTCCCCTAACGCCTGCCCTGACCCAGGCATTAAAAAATGGTGCAAAGCAAGTTTTGCACCATTGTTTGACCCCTACTTCCCCGTGTGTGATTTTTGCACAGGAGGATAAATATGGCGCTAGGGCCTTAGAGTCATTTTTTGCCCGGGAATGCCTACCTTGCCCGGCCAGAACCAAGACCAAATGTCTTGGTTCTGTTTAGACAAAGAAAGCTCTACTACACCCAATGGGATACGTGGTCCTAGCAGGACAATGTGTTGGTCTGGCTCTCAACTTCTTTTCCAAGTTGGGAGTCTTCGTCAACATACATTCAGAGGTTCGTATGAACTTTCTTTAGAAGTGGAGCCAGTGGGGATACGTATTTGTTGAAGAGCCACCAGATTAGGGATGTCTTCGATATGGGGTGTATTGAGTTCTCTACAAGAATGAAAACATGGAAGTAAGCATGATTAAAGCTCTGCTGTTGCCTCACTATGTTGCAGTGGAGCAGATTCCCAGCGTTCTGTAAACGGTAGGTCATTCCGTAGCAAATTACAATGCAGTTCTTGAGCAGGGACAGGGACATATCATCCCACCAAACTCTATTAACCAAAAGTTCACAGCTGGTGAGGACCTAGTTTATACGATATTTTCAGAGAGAGGGTTTTTAGCCACTGCCTGGTTTTAGAAGTTGTTTGCACATGATCTCATTCCATAGTTCATTTTTCTTCTGCACTGCCAACATGATCTTTGCTAAGGCGATTCTTTTCATAGTAGGTAGTGGTAATGCTGGCTGTTAGTTGGAATACCCACAACGTGGGCACAATAAGTGCCAATCTCTTCACAAAGCTCCTATCATCCTTCCAGGATGGGCTACTCAAAGGAATACAGGACTGAGGCTCTCCCCAGAAACTTCTCTTTCACAGCAAATGCATCTGCTGACTTGCTCTCATTCCCTCACCATTAATCAAATAGCAGTGCTCATAAATGACTGTTCAGCAATCCATTGCTTTAAATGTCACATAGAATTTCTAAATCTATCCTGTATCTATTCCTTTACATTTCTAGGATTAAACCCTCGATCTTGTGCCAGGTCAGACCAGGGACAATTCAAAATGAATCCCACTGGTAACAGAAGACACACTCACCAACAGTATGATGTGCTATGTCCTTATATCATACATGCCCACACACTGGAATGGACCTTGCATTGTAGATGGGGCTGGAAAGTTCATATAGTAGCAGGACCAAAACTGATTTGCATATATAACTAAGCCTCTGTCTAGAGAGGCATTGCGGTGAAAAACCGTGGCCTGGAATGCAGCCCTTGGGTGATCACCAGCATTTGAGATTAATACAAGCATTGTTGCGTATTGCCATAGAGACCATAATAAAGGCACAATACCATATTAAGTAACACATGGGTTACTCATTGTAGTGGTACCTGTACTTTACCACTCAGGGAAACAGTCCTGTAGGTCCTCTACCATGCTGGGAAACATTCTAGTCCCACAGATGCCCCCTCCCAGATCAGCTTGCCTGGAATGTTACTGCTCCGTTGAAGATGTCCAGTCATCAGATTGGCAAAACTGGCAGGAATGTCCATCTACATCCCGATGTCGTAGATCTTGTAGATGGACATACAGGGATGTGAAATCTAGGCCCTGTAGTGAAATAGAGCATCTTAGCAACTTGAGATTTTCAGCCTACATTACCATTGACCACTTAAATGGCTTGTGATTAGTCTGAACTAAAAAATTGGCACCAATCAAGTAAGACGGGAACCTCCTCAGGGACCACACTATTGTTTAGCACTCCTGAACAGCAGCTCAGTTCTGTTTCCTAATTGGCAGCCTGGGACCATAAATGACTCTGGACGCTCTCATCCCCATGTGATCGAACAGAGTCAGAACTGCCAGGAGATGCATTGCACAGTGCAGGAAACACAAAAGGCAGGGGTGAGGAATTAAAAAAAAAATTGTCTAAAGGGCAAAGTTCCACAGTAATCTAGCCCTGTAAAGAAATGTCTTTGCCCCACTGTAGGAAGTTGGCTCTGTATATACTATCTCAAAGTGAGAGATAGTGTGCACAGAGTCCAAGGGTTCCCCTTAGAGGTTGATAGTGGCAAAATTAGATAATACTAATGCACTATTTTGTGGTAATGTGGTCGAGCAGTAGGCTTATCAGAGGGTAGTGTTAAGCATTTGTTGTACACACACAGGCAATAAATGAGGAACACACACTCAAAGACTTAACTCCAGGCCAATAGTCTTTATATAGAAAAATATATTTTCTTAATTTAATTTAGAACCACAAGATTCGAGGTAAGTTCATAAAATGCAAGGTACTTCACACAGGTTAGTATAGAACTTTGATTTGAAACAGTAGTAAAAACAGTTTTGGTTAAAATGGTAATAAGCTATTTTAAAAGTGGACACTGCAAAAAATCAACAGTTCCGGGGGGAGGTAAGTTTGGTTAGGTTTCTCAGGTAAGTAAAGCACTTACACAGTCAGTCTCCTGGGCGTAGGCGGCCCACCGTTGGGGGTCCAAGGCAACCCCAAAGCCACAGCACCAACAACACAGGGCCGGTCAGGTGTAGAGGTCAAAGGAGGGCCCAAAACACATAGGCGCCTATGAAGAACAGGGGTGCTCCGGTCCTAGTCTGCTTACAGGTAAGTACCTGCATCCTCAGGAAGCAGACCAGGGGGGTTTTGTAGAGCACTGCGGGGACACTCACAAGCCCACAAAACACACCCTCTGTGGCCCAGGGGCGGCCGGGTGCAGTAGGCAAAGTAGGCGTCGGGTTTACTATTGAACGCAATGGAGGGACCCGGGGGTCACCTAGGCGATGCAGGCAGGGCACAGGGGGGCTTCTCGGGCCAGCCACTGACTGGGCTAGGATTAGGGCCACCTGCTGGTCACTCCTGCACTGGTAGGTGGTTCCTCTCAGTCCTGGGGGCTGCAGGTGCAGTGCTTGGTCCAGGCATCGGGTTCCTTGTTACCAGGCAGTCGCAGTCAGGGGGAGCCTCTGGATCCTCTCTGCAGGTGTCGCTGTGGGGGTGCAGGGAGGTCGACTTAGAGTGTCCACGTTGTTGGAGTCACCTGGGAGTCCTCTCGGTGGTGTTGGTTCTCCTGAACTCAAGCTGGGGGCGTCGGGTGCAGAGTGTGAAGTCTCACGCTTCCGGCGCAAAGAGAGAATGCTTTAAAAGTTGCTTCTTTGTTGCAAAGTTGTTGCAGGTTCTGAAAAGTGCCGATGTTCTCAGGAGTTTGTTGGTTCTTTAGGTTCAGGGTAGTCCTCTGAGTCCTCAGAGGTCACTGGTCCCCGTCTGATGCGTCGCTGTGCAGGTTCTTTGAGTCTGGAGACAGGCCGGTAGGGTTAGGGCCAAGTCAGTTGGTGTCTCCGTCGTCTCTGCGGGGCTTTTAGGTCAGC
Organism: Pleurodeles waltl; assembly: GCF_031143425.1. Taxonomy (NCBI): domain Eukaryota; kingdom Metazoa; phylum Chordata; class Amphibia; order Caudata; family Salamandridae; genus Pleurodeles; species Pleurodeles waltl. Next base: position 60,636,177 of record NC_090444.1, on the reverse strand, counting down.
AGTCCTTCTTCTTTCTTCAGGTTGCAGGAATCTGATTTCCTGGAATCAGGGTCACCCCTAAATACTCAATTTTGGGGCGTGTTTAGGTCTGCGGGCAGTAGCCAATGGCTTCTGTCCTGGAGGGTGGCTACACCCTCTTTGTGCCTCCTCCTTGAGGGGAGGGGGGCACATCCCTATTCCTATTGGGGGACTCCTCCAAAACCACAATGGAGGATTTCTCAAGGCAGGGGTCACCTCAGCTCAGCACACCTTCGGGGCTGTCCTGACTGCTGGGTGACTCCTCCTTGTTTTTCTCATTATCTCCTCTGGACTTGCCGCCAAAAGTGGGGGCTGTGTCCAGGGGGCAGGCATCTGCACTAGCTAAAGTGCCCTGGGGCATTGTAACACGAAGCCTGATCCTTTGAGGCTCAATGCTAGGTGTTACAGTTCCTGCAGGGGGAGGTGATAATGATAAGCACCTCCACCCAGTGCAAGCTTTGTTTCTGACCTCAGAGAGCACAAAGGCTCTTACCCCATGGGGTCAGAAACTCATCTCAGTGGCAGGCTCGCACAGACCACTCAGTCCTGCACTGAAGGATTGAGTAAAATACAAGGGCATCTTCTAAGATGCCCTCTGTGTGCATTTTGTAATAAATCCAACACTGGCATCAGTGTGGATTTATTATTCTGAGAAGTTTGATACCAAACTTCCCAGTATTCAGTGTAGCCATTATGGAGCTGTGGAGTTTGTTTTGACAAACTCCCAGACCATATACTTAATATGGCCACAGTGTACTTACAATGTCTAAGAATAGAGTTAGACACTGTAGGGGCATATTTCTCATGCAGCCATGCCCCCACCTGTGGTATAGTGCACCCTGCCTTAGGGCTGTAGGGCCTGCTAGAGGGGTGACTTACCTATGCCACGGGCAGTAGTTTGTGTGCATGGCATCCTGAGGGGGATGCCATGTCGACTTTGCCTTTTTCTCCCCACCAACACACACAATCTGCGATGGCAGTGTGCATGTGTTAGGTGAGGGGTCCCTAGGGTGGCACAACACATGCTGCAGCCCTTAGAGACCTTCCCTGGTCACAGGGCTCTTGGTACCACTGGTACCGTTTACAAGGTACTTATCTGTGTGCCAGGGGTGTGCCAATTGTGGAAACAATGGTGCATTTTTAGTGAAAGAACACTGGTGCTGGGGCCTGGTTAGCAGGGTCCCAGCACACTTCTCAGTCAAGTCAGCATCAATATCAGGCAAAAAGTGGGGGGTAACTGCGACAGGGAGCCATTTTCCTACACCCTCCTACCATACAAATCGACTAAATGGGCTAGCATAGCTGCATTAATACAGCCTCCAAAGTAATCTTGTCTATCTTATCCACTTGGCTCCCTACCCTCCATTAGCAGGCAGCCTTGCAAATCCTCTTAGAGCAGCACTTTATCTACCACACTGTTTTCTTGCCATAGGGATACACCACTTACTCTTCACTTCCTGACTTCTGAGCCCATATCGTTTCCACTGACTCAGAGGATCAATCATGCTTTCTTGCTTTCTCACAACATAGGCTTAATACATTTCCTGTTCACATACAGCACTTTCTTTAAAGATAAGCCAAATCTATATAAAGAGGAAGAAATACAGAAATATATTTATAACTTTCCCCACCTCTTTCACTACAGATTTAATTCCCCTCCTCTCCACTCTCCCCTCAACACCTGCATGCCCTGTGTCAAATCTTACCACAGGGTCCACAATTGTCCTCTTCTACACCCCTTTCCAGTAGGTTTCATTACCCCTCCTCCATTCCCACCAGAGGCTGCAAGTATTTTTCTTTCACCTCAACTCCAAAACCCCCTCCTCTCTGCTTGTCAACAGCTGCAGTTCTCTTGCCTTCCACTCTTTCACCACAGACTGCCCACCTTTCTTTACCCATTGGTATCTGTGCTTGTCTAATAGCAGCCCCGTTATCCTAACCATCCCACTTTGCTTCATGTCCTCCAGCAGCCCTGCAACCTGCCCCTGCAGTAACACCAGTCTTGGAGGTGTGTTGTAAAGAGCTACACAGGTCAGGGAAATATAGAAGCTAATTAATGTGTCCTGTGCAGTGACGACAAGATGACAAAAAATTTAAAATGTAAGCCAAAATATCAATTTCAAGCTTTCAATGAAGCACACACCCTTGTAAGTATATAGTAAAGATGCCACAATATTAATTGGGTGTAAACCGAGTGCAAGTGGAAAATAAACATTGCAACAGGTTCAGAGAAGCCGAGTTTTAATAGGGGAAATGTGGACTGATGGCTACAGCTGCTGACCGTGCAATATGTGGAACCAGGTTCAAATTCAGCCTTGGCTCAGCATCCTGAGAATCCCAGCAACTCTCTCTGTGATGAGAAAAGATGTAGCATAGTCTATGTCTGTTGGGAGGCAATGTTATTTCATTGGGTTAGGGTTGCGCTGTGTAAAACAGTAAAAAATAAAACATGGACTGTTCCCGTCACAGACACTCTAGTCTCATTCTCTAAGAATCAAGGACAAAGCATTACCTCTTAATAGGAGAAAGAAACTGCTATTTATTTGCTGAATTGTACAATGTGAAACTGGGAACCCGGGATCAATCTTGACTTCCCTGCTTTACCAAATTGTGTTATCCTAGCCAAATACTTTATTTCACCAAGCCTCCTTCTCTCCACAAAAACCTCTCGTTCTTGATTCAGTAGCCTATAATGATGCTTTAGGTACAATAACAATCAAGGCCACATTAATGGTGCACAACATTCCTGACTTGCATCTGAGTTCACTGATAGTATTGTCATCGGGGTTAGCTAGGAATTTTTTGCAGTTAGTGTTTAAAAACTCACAAATTAATAAATGCCTCTCAATTAAGTGATATAATTTGATTCTGTAGGAAGTTCGCTCTGTATATACTATCTCAAAGTGAGAGATAGTGGGCACAGAGTCCAAGGGTTCCCCTTAGAGGTTGATAGTGGCAAAATTAGATAATACTAATGCACTATTTTGTGGTAATGTGGTCGAGCAGTAGGCTTATCAGAGGGTAGTGTTAAGCATTTGTTGTACACACACAGGCAATAAATGAGGAACACACACTCAAAGACTTAACTCCAGGCCAATAGTCTTTATATAGAAAAATATATTTTCTTAATTTAATTTAGAACCACAAGATTCGAGGTAAGTTCATAAAATGCAAGGTACTTCACACAGGTTAGTATAGAACTTTGATTTGAAACAGTAGTAAAAACAGTTTTGGTTAAAATGGTAATAAGCTATTTTAAAAGTGGACACTGCAAAAAATCAACAGTTCCGGGGGGAGGTAAGTTTGGTTAGGTTTCTCAGGTAAGTAAAGCACTTACACAGTCAGTCTCCTGGGCGTAGGCGGCCCACCGTTGGGGGTCCAAGGCAACCCCAAAGCCACAGCACCAACAACACAGGGCCGGTCAGGTGTAGAGGTCAAAGGAGGGCCCAAAACACATAGGCGCCTATGAAGAACAGGGGTGCTCCGGTCCTAGTCTGCTTACAGGTAAGTACCTGCATCCTCAGGAAGCAGACCAGGGGGGTTTTGTAGAGCACTGCGGGGACACTCACAAGCCCACAAAACACACCCTCTGTGGCCCAGGGGCGGCCGGGTGCAGTAGGCAAAGTAGGCGTCGGGTTTACTATTGAACGCAATGGAGGGACCCGGGGGTCACCTAGGCGATGCAGGCAGGGCACAGGGGGGCTTCTCGGGCCAGCCACTGACTGGGCTAGGATTAGGGCCACCTGCTGGTCACTCCTGCACTGGTAGGTGGTTCCTCTCAGTCCTGGGGGCTGCAGGTGCAGTGCTTGGTCCAGGCATCGGGTTCCTTGTTACCAGGCAGTCGCAGTCAGGGGGAGCCTCTGGATCCTCTCTGCAGGTGTCGCTGTGGGGGTGCAGGGAGGTCGACTTAGAGTGTCCACGTTGTTGGAGTCACCTGGGAGTCCTCTCGGTGGTGTTGGTTCTCCTGAACTCAAGCTGGGGGCGTCGGGTGCAGAGTGTGAAGTCTCACGCTTCCGGCGCAAAGAGAGAATGCTTTAAAAGTTGCTTCTTTGTTGCAAAGTTGTTGCAGGTTCTGAAAAGTGCCGATGTTCTCAGGAGTTTGTTGGTTCTTTAGGTTCAGGGTAGTCCTCTGAGTCCTCAGAGGTCACTGGTCCCCGTCTGATGCGTCGCTGTGCAGGTTCTTTGAGTCTGGAGACAGGCCGGTAGGGTTAGGGCCAAGTCAGTTGGTGTCTCCGTCGTCTCTGCGGGGCTTTTAGGTCAGCAGTCCTTCTTCTTTCTTCAGGTTGCAGGAATCTGATTTCCTGGAATCAGGGTCACCCCTAAATACTCAATTTTGGGGCGTGTTTAGGTCTGCGGGCAGTAGCCAATGGCTTCTGTCCTGGAGGGTGGCTACACCCTCTTTGTGCCTCCTCCTTGAGGGGAGGGGGGCACATCCCTATTCCTATTGGGGGACTCCTCCAAAACCACAATGGAGGATTTCTCAAGGCAGGGGTCACCTCAGCTCAGCACACCTTCGGGGCTGTCCTGACTGCTGGGTGACTCCTCCTTGTTTTTCTCATTATCTCCTCTGGACTTGCCGCCAAAAGTGGGGGCTGTGTCCAGGGGGCAGGCATCTGCACTAGCTAAAGTGCCCTGGGGCATTGTAACACGAAGCCTGATCCTTTGAGGCTCAATGCTAGGTGTTACAGTTCCTGCAGGGGGAGGTGATAATGATAAGCACCTCCACCCAGTGCAAGCTTTGTTTCTGACCTCAGAGAGCACAAAGGCTCTTACCCCATGGGGTCAGAAACTCATCTCAGTGGCAGGCTCGCACAGACCACTCAGTCCTGCACTGAAGGATTGAGTAAAATACAAGGGCATCTTCTAAGATGCCCTCTGTGTGCATTTTGTAATAAATCCAACACTGGCATCAGTGTGGATTTATTATTCTGAGAAGTTTGATACCAAACTTCCCAGTATTCAGTGTAGCCATTATGGAGCTGTGGAGTTTGTTTTGACAAACTCCCAGACCATATACTTAATATGGCCACAGTGTACTTACAATGTCTAAGAATAGAGTTAGACACTGTAGGGGCATATTTCTCATGCAGCCATGCCCCCACCTGTGGTATAGTGCACCCTGCCTTAGGGCTGTAGGGCCTGCTAGAGGGGTGACTTACCTATGCCACGGGCAGTAGTTTGTGTGCATGGCATCCTGAGGGGGATGCCATGTCGACTTTGCCTTTTTCTCCCCACCAACACACACAATCTGCGATGGCAGTGTGCATGTGTTAGGTGAGGGGTCCCTAGGGTGGCACAACACATGCTGCAGCCCTTAGAGACCTTCCCTGGTCACAGGGCTCTTGGTACCACTGGTACCGTTTACAAGGTACTTATCTGTGTGCCAGGGGTGTGCCAATTGTGGAAACAATGGTGCATTTTTAGTGAAAGAACACTGGTGCTGGGGCCTGGTTAGCAGGGTCCCAGCACACTTCTCAGTCAAGTCAGCATCAATATCAGGCAAAAAGTGGGGGGTAACTGCGACAGGGAGCCATTTTCCTACACCCTCCTACCATACAAATCGACTAAATGGGCTAGCATAGCTGCATTAATACAGCCTCCAAAGTAATCTTGTCTATCTTATCCACTTGGCTCCCTACCCTCCATTAGCAGGCAGCCTTGCAAATCCTCTTAGAGCAGCACTTTATCTACCACGCTGTTTTCTTGCCATAGGGATACACCACTTACCCTTCACTTCCTGACTTCTGAGCCCATATCGTTTCCACTGACTCAGAGGATCAATCATGCTTTCTTGCTTTCTCACAACATAGGCTTAATACATTTCCTGTTCACATACAGCACTTTCTTTAAAGATAAGCCAAATCTATATAAAGAGGAAGAAATACAGAAATATATTTATAACTTTCCCCACCTCTTTCACTACAGATTTAATTCCCCTCCTCTCCACTCTCCCCTCAACACCTGCATGCCCTGTGTCAAATCTTACCACAGGGTCCACAATTGTCCTCTTCTACACCCCTTTCCAGTAGGTTTCATTACCCCTCCTCCATTCCCACCAGAGGCTGCAAGTATTTTTCTTTCACCTCAACTCCAAAACCCCCTCCTCTCTGCTTGTCAACAGCTGCAGTTCTCTTGCCTTCCACTCTTTCACCACAGACTGCCCACCTTTCTTTACCCAGTGGTATCTGTGCTTGTCTAATAGCAGCCCCGTTATCCTAACCATCCCACTTTGCTTCATGTCCTCCAGCAGCCCTGCAACCTGCCCCTGCAGTAACACCAGTCTTGGAGGTGTGTTGTAAAGAGCTACACAGGTCAGGGAAATATAGAAGCTAATTAATGTGTCCTGTGCAGTGACGACAAGATGACAAAAAATTAAAAATGTAAGCCAAAATATCAATTTCAAGCTTTCAATGAAGCACACACCCTTGTAAGTATATAGTAAAGATGCCACAATATTAATTGGGTGTAAACCGAGTGCAAGTGGAAAATAAACATTGCAACAGGTTCAGAGAAGCCGAGTTTTAATAGGGGAAATGTGGACTGATGGCTACAGCTGCTGACCGTGCAATATGTGGAACCAGGTTCAAATTCAGCCTTGGCTCAGCATCCTGAGAATCCCAGCAACTCTCTCTGTGATGAGAAAAGATGTAGCATAGTCTATGTCTGTTGGGAGGCAATGTTATTTCATTGGGTTAGGGTTGCGCTGTGTAAAACAGTAAAAAATAAAACATGGACTGTTCCCGTCACAGACACTCTAGTCTCATTCTCTAAGAATCAAGGACAAAGCATTACCTCTTAATAGGAGAAAGAAACTGCTATTTATTTGCTGAATTGTACAATGTGAAACTGGGAACCCGGGATCAATCTTGACTTCCCTGCTTTACCAAATTGTGTTATCCTAGCCAAATACTTTATTTCACCAAGCCTCCTTCTCTCCACAAAAACCTCTCGTTCTTGATTCAGTAGCCTATAATGATGCTTTAGGTACAATAACAATCAAGGCCACATTAATGGTGCACAACATTCCTGACTTGCATCTGAGTTCACTGATAGTATTGTCATCGGGGTTAGCTAGGAATTTTTTGCAGTTAGTGTTTAAAAACTCACAAATTAATAAATGCCTCTCAATTAAGTGATATAATTTGATTCTGTAGGAAGTTCGCTCTGTATATACTATCTCAAAGTGAGAGATAGTGGGCACAGAGTCCAAGGGTTCCCCTTAGAGGTTGATAGTGGCAAAATTAGATAATTCTAAAGCTCTATTTTGTGGTAGTGTGGTCGAGCAGTAGGCTTACCAGAAGGTAGTGTTAAGCATTTGTTCTACACACACAGGCAATAAATAAGGAATACACACTCAAAGACTTAACTCCAGGCCAATAATTTTATATAGAAAAATATATTTTCTTAATTTATTTTAGAACCACAAGATTTGAAGTAAATACATAAAATGCAAGGTACTCCACACAGGTAAGTAAGGAACTTTGAATTAAAGCAGTAGTACACACAGTATAGGTTAAAATGGCAATAAGCTATTTTAAAAGTGGACACTGCAAATATCAACAGTTCCTGGGGGAGGTAAGTATGGTTAAGTTTCTGAGGTAAATAAAGCACTTACAAGTTCAGTCTCCTGGGCATAGGCAGCCAACCGTTGGGGGTTCAAGGCAGCCTCAAAGTCACCGCACCAGCAACACAGGGCCGGTCAGGTGCAGAGGTCAAAGGAGGGCTCAGAACACATAAGCGCCTATGGAGAACAGGGGTGCTCCAGTTCCGGTCTGCTGGCAGGTAAGTTCTTGCGTCCTCTGGGAGCATACCAGGGGGGTTTTGTAGAGCACTGGGGGGGACACAAACAGGCACACAAAACACACCCTCAGCAGCACAGGGGCAGCCGGGTGCAGTGTGCAAAGTTGCCGTCGGGTTTGCTATAGAAAGCAATGGAGGGGCCCAGGGGTCCCTTAGGCGATGCAGGCAGGGCACAGAGGGCTTCTCGGGCCAGCCACCGACAGGGCTAGGAAGAGTGCTGTCTAGTGGTCACTCCTGCACTGGAGGTTGGTGCCTTTCGGTCCTGGGGGCTGCGGGTGCAGTACTTGGTCTAGGCATCGGGTTCTTTGTTACCAGGCAGTCGCGGTCAGGGGGAGCCTCTGGATCCTCTCTGCAGGCATCCCTGTAAGGGTGCAGGGGGGTTGTCTCAGGTTACTCACAAAGTTGCAGTCGCCTGGGAGTCCTCCCTGCGGTGTTAGTTCTCTGGAGCTCGAGCCGGGGCCGTCGAGTGCAGAGTTTGAAGTCTCACGCTGCCGGCGGGAAGAGGAAGTTCTTTAAAAGTTGCTTCTTTGTTGCAAAGATGTTGCTGTTGTTGAACAGTGCCGCTGTTCTCTGGAGTTTCTTGGCCTTCGGGTTCAGAGCAGTCCTCGAGTAGAGGTGGCTGGTCCCTGTTGGATGCGTCACTGGGCAGGTTCTTTGAGTCTGGAGACAGGCCGGTAGGGCTGGGGCCAAGTCAGTTGTTGTCTCCGTCGTCTCTACAGGGCTTTCAGGTCAGCAGTCCTTCTTCTTTGTGTAGGTTGCAGGAATCTGATTTCCTGGGTTCTGGGTCGCCCTAAATACTAAATTTAGGGGTGTGTTTAGGTCAGCAGGGCAGTAGCCAATGGCTACTGTCCTGGAGGGTGGCTACACCCCCTTTGTGCCTCCTCCCTGAGGGGAGGGGGCATATCCCTAATCCTATTGGGGAAATCCTTCAAACTCAAGATGGAGGATTTATAAAGGCAGGGCACCTTAGGGGCTGTCCTGACTGGTGGGTGACTTCTCCTTGTTTTTCTCATTATCCTCTCCTGCCTTGCTGCCAAAAGTGGGGCTGTGGCCGGAGGGGCGGGCATCTCCACTAGCTGGGATGCCCTGGGGTGCTGTTACAAAAGGCATGAGCCTTTGAGGTTCACCGCTAGGTGTTACAGTTCCTGCAGGGGGAGGTGAGAAGCACCTCCACCCAGTACAGGCTTTGTTCCTGGCCACAGAGTGACAAAGACACCCTCCCCATGTGGCCAGAAAGCCTTCTGGTTGTGGCAGGCTGGCAGAAACTGGTCAGCCTAGCACTACGAGTCGTACTGGTATTCAGGGGGCATCGCTAAGATGCCCCCTGAGTGCATTTTACAATAAATACCATTTACAAGGGACTTATCTGTGTGCCAGGGCTGTGTCAATTGTGGGAATAAAGGTACAGTTTAGAGAAGGAACACTGGTGCTGGGGCCTGGTTAGCAGGGTCCTAGCACACTTTCAATCATAACTGGCATCAACAAAACCATGGGGGTAACCATGCCAAGGAAGGCATTTCCTTACAGATTCACTAAGCTGGAAAGTTTCCTTGTGTTAAGGAAATACATTTTGAGTTATGACTACACTCTGTCATATTCTGACATGTTTGTTGCATGATGGACATGCCAAATATTTTCAAGGCCTGGCTCATGCATAGGCTCTTAGAGCCAGTTTTGAACCTTAGTACTAAAAGTACTCTTAAACATTTGACAGCACCCCCCACTTGGGGTGACTTTCCCTCGTTTGCCTGGGTGATGAATGTGATATTTTTGACACCATCATGGTTTGGACAGCAAATCCGAACACACCTTCTGAACCAGATCTTGACATCCACTTATTACATCTTGTTTGCATGTTCCATTCCCAGCAAGTGACTGCATTCTGGAGTTTATCTCAGCAGGCATACCACACTTGGGAACTCATGCTTTCTTGACCTTTGTTTCCCTGAAAAGGAGAGCTAGCCTGCCCCCACAACCTAACTCACAAATCCTTCTTCACCATGCCACTCATCAACAAATCAGGCCATTCCTGAAAACGGTCTGCAGCCACGGTAAGGCCTTTACTGTTAAGCAGCCTACTCACTGTCAGCTGTTTGGCCTGCAAGCCTGGCAGTCACTGTGATAATGGGCTTTTAGTGCTCTTGTTTTTCTTCTGATTTTCACTGTAGATGGCATGAAGCAAGGAATTCACCTAGATTTGACACACAGTTTCAAACACGTAGGGACAGACAGCGGATACTTCCCACTTAAATCGTACCTCCAGGCAATGCAACAGGGCATTGTGTCACTCTCTGAGGGCATTTTTGCAGCATGTAATTTTTAGTGTGTAGGCAACACAACCAATAAATAGACTGGATCTGTTTTCAACTCGCTTATCAACTGTGAGAAGAAGAGTGCTCATAGCTCTCTCTCTTATTATGGTCACCGTATTTACCTATAAAATGAGCAGTCAGAACATTTTTAGCATGCAATTTGAAATAACTGACTTAGTGCTTGTATAGTATAAGTTGCAGGAGGGCAAAGCAAAATGTCTGCTTGTCCAGCGGACTAAGTACAGATTAAAACCTCTTGCCTGCAGCAGGAATCATCATGTCTCGGCATAGAGCGATATAAAGTCCCCACCGCTAAAGAGGTGATGGAAGGAATGCTTGCAAATTGTCTAACCACTGGCAATCACTTGGGTTAGCATCCCTACCCATCATTCTTTTGCTCACCATGCCACCTTAGTTTGGAGCCACCCATCGGCAAATCAGTCTAGACCCTACTTCTCATGGGAACAGTCCAGCCTGAACTGCTAGGCCAGGTCCTCTTGGGTCCTCCCTGATCTGGAACACAAGCAACTAAAGACTGGTTTCATCCAAGTTATGGGCTCATAAGCAAGGCACAGCTTGGTTCTAGTGACACACTGAGCACAGGACCCACATCTGGGCAAGCCCATGTCACATAGGGCAGTACATGACACACACACAAGGTGATGGGAGGAATGCTTGCCATTTGTCTAACCACTGGTAAGTGCTTGGGTAGCATCCCAACCCATCATACTTTTGCTCACCATTCCACCTCAGTTTGGACCCAGCCATATTCAAATCAGTCTTGATCCTGTTCCTCATGTGAACAGTCTAGTCTGACCTCAAAGGCCAGATTCTCCCTGAACTGGAACACAAGAAACCCAAAACAGGTTTTGCCCTAGACATCGGCTAATCAGCCTGGTACAGACTGGTTTCAGTGACACATTGAGAAGGGATCCATTTATGGTCATATCCATGGCATTTCATAGTGCCTCATTAACACCATCAGGGACCTACTGACAGTCCAGATCACTTAGTTGGACTGTTTTCTGAATATTAGGGTTGTCAAGGGTGCAAATATGGTGTCATTGTTGGTCGCAAAGTTCCTGTAATAACCCCTGAGTCCTACAAAGGCTCTCACCTCTGTCTGAGTAGTGAGGGCCTCCCACTCCAACACATACTGGATCTTGACATCCAACAGGTAGATTTTCCCATTAACCACCTGATTCCTAGTAGACTAGAGGACAACCCATTTGATACTTGGTTGCCTTGATGGGCAGTTTTGTACTCTGTATGCAGTAAGACAGAAGAGAGTTCACCTAGTGTTGAAAAGTGACAGGTGAATTATTTAGCCCAAAAGGAAATACCTTAAACAGATACAGACCCTCTGTCATCAAGAAGGCAGTCTTCTTCATCACAACACTTGGTGCCAAGGTAATCTACCAATAACCACTGGTCAGATGAAAGGTACTCAAGAAGTGGGCAGTAACCAGCATGCCCACCAGCTCATTAACTTGGGGGATCAGCTGTGCATCAGCCTTATTCACCTCACTGGGAATCCAGTAGTCCATGCAAAAGTGTAGGTATATTGATCCTTGCTTAGGAACCAAGATCACTGGACTGACCCATAGGTAACAATAATAAATCACTCCCAAGTCCAACATCTTAACAACATCTACCTTAATTCATTCTTGGACTCAGTCCTGTACAAACTATGCATTGTGTCTATGTCATGTACAGACTGAGGTCAATCCATGGGTCAGCAATGAAAAATGGGAAAATCTCACAAAATCTCTTTATACTCTTGCAGCTTATGAGTCTGTTCAAGTTCAAACTGTATCCTTTCTACAGAGCCATTTTTTACATCAGTCTTGAAAAGGTCAGGCTGCACTCACTGTCCTCTTCAACTAGGTACAACATTGCCAGGATGTTCTCTGTAAAATCTCTCCAGAGGTATGCCTTAAGCTGGTCTGCCTGGAACACCTTCTTGGGTTTCATTGTGGCATTTGCATCCACCAAATAGATCACAATTGAAATCTTCTGCACTAACTGGTATGATCCACACCATTTATCCTCTAAAACTCTAGGGCAAATAGACTTTAGCACCAATACTTACAGATACCCAATTAATATTGCTGTGCTTTTGTACCAGTCCTTCATGAGTTCTTTGTTAGCTTGACGATTTTTCTTCACCTTACCCATGTACTGCACCATAACCTCCTGAGACCAATATCATAGTTCACCACATTTTTTGGGGTGACTAAGATGTTCTGTCCCAAACGTCTCTTACTAACCTAAATGGGATGTGCACTGGGTGTCTGAACAGAAGATCAAAGGGACTAAAACCCACACTTTTCTGTGATTTTTTTCAGATGGTGAATAAGAGACATGACAAAAGAAGATACCACCTTTTCCTGTTCCTATTATGTTTGTTGGAGTTAGCCCTCTCCGCAGGGTCACACCCAAACATTTTGCCTTCACCCATCATGTTTTCTGAATCTGTTTTTTATTGGCTTTTAGTACTCTGTGCACTTTGCCACTTCTAATCAGTGCTAAAGTGATTGTGCTCACTCCTTAAAACATGGTAAATGTGGCTTACTCCCAATTGGCACACTTAATTTATGTATAAGCCCCTAGTACAGTTGTACTACATGTACCCAGGGCCTGAAAATTAAATGCTTCTAGTGAGCCTGCACCACCTATTGTGCCCCCCATTTAAGTTGTTCTTTCAAACATGTCTAAGACATGCCATTGCAGCATGTGTATGCAATTTTAAACTGCTAATTCAACCTGCCAAAATAAGTCTTTTGCCATGCATAAACTTTCTTGTTAATATATATAGGCCACCTCTAAAGCAGGCCCTAAACAGTCCATAGGGTAGGGTGCATTGAATTTAAAAAGGAGGATATGTACTTTTAAGTTTTACATTTCACTACTATGAGGCCTACCTCTTCCATAGGATAACAAGAGGTTACCTTTTTACATTAAATAAGTGCTAACTTTTGAATCTGTTTGTACTAAAAAAAAAAAAAAAAAAATCTTCTTTAATGGTAAAATCAGACTTTACAGGGAGTGCAGAATTATTAGGCAAATGAGTATTTTGACCACATCATCCTCTTTATGCATGTTGTCTTACTCCAAGCTGTATAGGCTCGAAAGCCTACTACCAATTAAGCATATTAGGTGATGTGCATCTCTGTAATGAGAAGGGGTGTGGTCTAATGACATCAACACCCTATATCAGGTGTGCATAATTATTAGGCAACTTCCTTTCCTTTGGCAAAATGGGTCAAAAGAAGGACTTGACAGGCTCAGAAAAGTCAAAAATAGTGAGATATCTTGCAGAGGGATGCAGCACTCTTAAAATTGCAAAGCTTCTGAAGCGTGATCAACGAACAATCAAGCGTTTCATTCAAAATAGTCAACAGGGTCGCAAGAAGCGTGTGGAAAAACCAAGGCGCAAAATAACTGCCCATGAACTGAGAAAAGTCAAGCGTGCAGCTGCCACGATGCCACTTGCCACCAGTTTGGCCATATTTCAGAGCTGCAACATCACTGGAGTGCCCAAAAGCACAAGGTGTGCAATACTCAGAGACATGGCCAAGGTAAGAAAGGCTGAAAGACGACCACCACTGAACAAGACACACAAGCTGAAACGTCAAGACTGGGCCAAGAAATATCTCAAGACTGATTTTTCTAAGGTTTTATGGACTGATGAAATGAGAGTGAGTCTTGATGGGCCAGATGGATGGGCCCGTGGCTGGATTGGTAAAGGGCAGAGAGCTCCAGTCCGACTCAGACGCCAGCAAGGTGGAGGTGGAGTACTGGTTTGGGCTGGTATCATCAAAGATGAGCTTGTGGGGCCTTTTCGGGTTGAGGATGGAGTCAAGCTCAACTCCCAGTCCTACTGCCAGTTCCTGGAAGACACCTTCTTCAAGAAGTGGTACAGGAAGAAGTCTGCATCCTTCAAGAAAAACATGATTTTCATGCAGGACAATGCTCCATCACACGCGTCCAAGTACTCCACAGCGTGGCTGGCAAGAAAGGGTATAAAAGAAGGAAATCTAATGACATGGCCTCCTTGTTCACCTGATCTGAACCCCATTGAGAACCTGTGGTCCATCATCAAATGTGAGATTTACAAGGAGGGAAAACAGTACACCTCTCTGAACAGTGTCTGGGAGGCTGTGGTTGCTGCTGCACGCAATGTTGATGGTGAACAGATCAAAACACTGACAGAATCCATGGATGGCAGGCTTTTGAGTGTCCTTGCAAAGAAAGGTGGCTATATTGGTCACTGATTTTTTTTTGTTTTGTTTTTGAATGTCAGAAATGTATATTTGTGAATGTTGAGATGTTATATTGGTTTCACTGGTAATAATAAATAATTGAAATGGGTATATATATATTTTTGTTGAGTTGCCTAATAAGTATGCACAGTAATAGTCACCTGCACACACAGATATCCCCCTAACATAGCTAAAACTAAAAACAAACTAAAAACTACTTCCAAAAATATTCAGCTTTGATATTAATGAGTTTTTTGGGTTCATTGAGAACATGGTTGTTGTTCAATAATAAAATTAATCCTCAAAAATACAACTTGCCTAATAATTCTGCACTCCCTGTAGATTACAATTTTGAAAATGTATTTTTTTAGAAAGTTGGCATTTTTCTGCCTAAACTTTCCGAGGCCTTTTATGAGTTGCAGCTGCTTGGGCCTGTTAATTGCTCCTGCATCAGAAATATGTATTGGGCCCAGTCAGTGAACAATAGGACCTGTGTGTAGCTGGGAGGGGCCCACCCTCACAGAATGGGAGGGGTGAAGCTGTTCTGTGCCCCACTTACAGTTCAAAGGAGCTGCCTCGACACAATCACAAAGAACTTGACACCAGGCTTTTGTTGCCCCCAGACATCCTGGGACCTGTGCAAGGAAGAAGGAAATCCCATGACCATCTGTGGGGGGAGAGGGGGAGAACTCCAGAATTTACTTCCAGTTCAAATGTAGCACCAGGCATAAATAGTGGAACATCAGATTCAGTTCAGTCCTGGATCTGCAGAAGTCTAAACAAAGATTGCCTTGTACTTCATAGGACTGACCTGCTGATTGAGGCCTGCCTTGTTATTCAGAGGACTGTCATGCTGCGTGAGGCCTGCCTTGTTCTTCAGAGGACTGCCCTGCTGCTTGAGGAGAGAGAACCATTTCCTTGAACCCAAGACGACCAAAGTGATTCAAGGGTCAGTTGTCTGACCACCTGTTTTGAACTACTGGGACACAACAAGTTCCAGAGACCTCCTTGCAACTGCCCAGCTGACCTGCTGCAACTGACCCTGCCTGGACCTGCTTGAGCCCTGCTGGCCTTTGCTGGAGTGACCTTCCCAGGTCCTGGGCCCTTGGATGGCATCAGCTGAGCTCCTCCTGTGAAATCCCAGTAGTTTTAACTCCAGGCACCAGACTTTGAGACAGTAACTTTTTCAGTAGGACTAACCTGGTCCCTGTATCCGCCCCACACTTTATCATGGTCGGCTGAACCTGTGACTTTTTCCCAATCTATCATGAACAGATATCCAGTTAACACTTTCTGATTCTTGAAACAATTTTACTTAAACCTCTAAAATTTCATATCACTGGTTCAATTTATTGGATTTTTATCATATATGTTTCATTTTATTTATTACATTTTACTCTACCTTTCTAAATGGATTTTCTTTTTTTATTGTGTTGTGTTTTCACTTTTTTACTGTTTATGTGATGCATAAATACATAACACAGTGCCTCTAAGTTAAGCCTGACTGCCTTTGTGCAAAGCTACCAAAGGGTTATGCACAGGATAATTTTGCGACTTTTGTGGGTCACCCCGAGAAAGATTGTGGTGGGTGCTTGAGAAGGGTTTTCACCCCCTGTAGGAGGCTGGCCTGGTTTGTAGTGGGTACCTTGGGTACTTACATCTTACACAAGGTCCTGTATCCCTTATTAGAGAAACGCAGTAGTGTTCTAGCAGCTTAGGCTGATAGAGGTAGCTATAGCAGAGCAGCTTAGGCTGAACTAGGAGACATGCAAAGCTCCTGCAATATCACTTATAGTCACACAGTACTTATACACAAGTAATGACAATATTCAGTGTTACCAAAAATAAAGATAGTTTATTTGGGTGACACAGTACCAAAAATATCTTAGAGGCAATACTCCTTCTGGAGGTAAGTATTATACACAATATATGCACTAGACACCAAAATAAGGTAAGTAATTAGACATAGGATAGTGCAAACAATAGGAAATGCTATAAAATGCTATGGGAGAAAATAGGTCTAGAGCCAACACAAACCATATACTAAGAAAGTGGAATGCGAATCACAAATTCCCCCTAGACAAGTGTAGTGTGTGCAGAATCACTGGGCGAGTAAGAATACAGAAAAGGTAAGTAAATTACCCCACCCCAGAGCCCAGAAAAGAAGGAGTAAAGTACTGCAAGTTTCCTTAGGACACACTACAAGTCGTGATTAGACTTATTGTAAGAACCAACTAAGTCTGCAAACAACAAATGGTGGATTCCTGGACCTGAAGACCTGCAAAGGAAGGAGACCAAGTCCAGAAGTTGAAAGAAGTTCCAGGAAGGACAGGAGCCCCTGCCAACCTAGAAGAGGGTGCAAAAGAAGAGTCCCCGGTTGGACGAAGACTGCAGAAATGCACCCTAGGAAGATGTCAGCAGGTTCATGCATGATGCACTGGATGTCCCACATTGTGAAGTTGGATGCAGGAGAGTTTTGGCGCTGGATTCCTCCAACAAACCTTGGTTCTGGCAAAGTCGCTTTTTGTGTCAAGTAGGCGCTATCTGGACCCAGGAGGGACCTGGGGGCCTCAACTCTGTGTGAGGAGGAAGAGGGGGCTCTCAGCACTTCAGAGAGCCCTCAGAGCACTAGATAGCACCCACAGGAGTCCCAGGACCCGGAGACAAAGGAGGTGAAAAATGCAGTTGGTGCAGCACTACAAGGGAAGGCCCCACACCGCCGGAGAACGACTCAGCAAGTTGAGCATTGCAGGGTAGAGTGCTCGGGACCTGGGCCAGGCTGTGCACAAAGGAATTTTGCAAATAGTGCACAGAGGCCTCAGGAGGTGAAGAAGACATGGTGCAAAGGGGTACTGTCATTCTGGGGGAAGGCAAGGTCTTACCTCCTCCAAATTGGGGCAGCAGGACCTCAGGACAGTCTGTCACGATGGCGTCTACCCTCTGTGTTCCAAGGAGCACCCTCGTCGCCAGGAGAGGAGTCCAAGAGAACCAGTCATCGACTTAGGAGGTGCCTGCTTCAGCAGGGGAGTGACTCTGTCACCCCACAGGAGATTTGTCCGGTCCTTCTGGTGCAGGGTGAAGACAGGGAGTTCTCAGACCATGCACACCGTGGAAACTGTTGCAGTTGCTGGCTGGAGCTGAAGTTGCAGAGGAAAAGTATCCCTTCTGGATACTTTGTTGCTGTTACAGCGGTTCCTGGAGCAGTCTGCGGTTGATCCAAGGTCAGAGAAAAAAGTAGTAGTTGCAGAGGATTCCTGAAGGAAACTTGCAAGTAGAATCTGAAGAGAACCCACAGGAGATACCCTAAATAGCCCAGAGAGGGGTATTGGCTACCTTATCAGTAAGGAACTATCAGGAGAGGTATCTGACGTCACCTGCTGGCACTGGCCATTGAGAGCCCTCCAGAGTGCCCCGACACCTTGCAAAGCAAGATGGCTGAAGTATGGGACACACTGGAGGAGCTCTAGGAACCACCCCTAGGGTGGTGAACAACAGGGGAGTGGTCACTCCCCTTTCCTTTGTCCAGTTTCGTGCCAGAGCAGGGACAAGGGGTCCCTAAACCGGCATAGACTGGCTTATGGAAGGAGGGCCCCATCTGTGCCCTTCAACGCATTTCCAGAGGCTGGGGGAGGCTACCCCTCCCCAGCCTGTTACACCTATTTCCAAATGGAGAGGGTGTAACACCTTCCTCCAAAGGAAATGCTTTGTTCTGCCTTCCTGGGACTGAGCTGCTCAGAACCCAGGAGGGCAGAACCCTGTCTGTGAGGTGGCAGCAGCTGTAGCTGCAGTAGCTGCATTGCAAGCCTCAGAGAGCTGGTTTGGCAGTACTGGGGGTCCATGGTGGAACCCCCAGGATGCCTGGAATTGGCTCTCCAAACCAGAATTAGAATGGGGGGACAATTCCATGATCTTAGACACCTTACATGGCCATATCCGGAGTTACCATTGTGAAGCTACATATAGGTATTGACTTATATGTAGTGCACGCGTGTAATGGTGCCCCCGCATTCACAAAGTCCTGGGAATTGGCCCTGAACTATGTGGGGGCACCTTTGCTACTGCAAGGGTGCCCTCACACTTAGTAACTTTACACCTAACCTTCAGCAAGTGAAGGTTAGACGTATAGGTGACTTATAAGTTACTTAAGTGCAGTGAAATCGCTGTGAAATAGTGTGTGCACTATTTCACGCAGGCTGCAGTGGCAGTCCTGTGAAAGGGTTTGTCTGAGTCCTTATGGGTGGCAAAAGAAATGGTACAGCCCATAAGGATCTCCTGGAACCCCAATGCCCTGAGTACCTAGGTACCATATACTAGGGACTTATAAGGGGGTCCGGTGTGCCAATTGAAATTGGTAAATGAAGTCACTAGCCTATAGTGACAAATTTAAAAGCAGAGAGAGCATAAGCACTGAGGTTCTGATTAGCAGAGCCTCAGTGACACAGCTAAGCACTATACAGACACACACATTAGGCCATAAACTATGAGCACTGGGGTCTTGGCCAGCAGGATCCCAGTGAGACAGGCAAAAACACACTGACATACAGGTAAAAATTGGGGTAACATGCCAAGAAAGATGGTACTTTCCCACACCCCCTCAATCAAAAACCTAATTTCTTACAATAGTATGTATCCTGTTGAACCCTTGCACCAAACTGTTGGTGTGTGGGTGGTACACTGTGGAGACATGCTATGAAATTGGGTCCCATGTCAGAAATTGCAGTTTTGGGAAACCCAACCCTTGAAGATTACCAGGAGGACCCTTGCTACTAGCCAAGCAGTTCTGATTCACAGAGGCACAGGCCCTGGATACTGGGTGGCATGGTCCATCACAACCAAGATGTAGTAGTTGCCTCAAAGAAAGGGGTGATCTAATGGAACAACAAACTAAATTTTCTCACGCTCAGGTAGTATAGCAAACAGTGCCATGGTCTTACCTCCTTCATGGGCCACAGAGAACAGAAAATTAATGTGAACTAGAGGAACTACTAGAATTTTGCTTACTCCTGGCTCAGGATTCAAGGCTCACTTAACAACAATTACTCCTCCCAGTCAAGATAATGCCCTACAACCACTCCTTTGCCTACCTGTTCCTGGCCTTCTTTCTAAAGTCCTACAAGTGTAAGACATTCAAATTGTGCCTGGTGAAATTCTTCATGAATAGGCCCTCCAGCATCAAAGAAAGTATGCAGCACTGGGAGTGAGCCAGCTCCAATACGTGAGCCACTTTAAATGCCCCCATTCTCCTCTCTGTCTGTGATGCATGTAGGCTTCTGGTCCTGGTAGCAATACTTGTGCAGTCAAGTCACTGCCTAAAAGTCAATGATGGTTGTCTTGCATTTGACCTCTAGCTCTGCTGTGGCAGGTTGGTACTTCATGTTTTCATTTGTCGTTACCACTGGCAATCAAGACTGTCCCGTGGGCATCAGGGAGAACTTCCTTGGGTTTGAGATTCTTCCCCTCAACCATAGCCCTGTAAGCACATCTATGCCTCAGGGCAAATACATTCCTGTCATTTATACTAGCTCAGTGGTTCCCAACCTGTGGTCCCGGGATCCTTGGGGGTCCGCGACTACTTAGAAAATGAAATAATATTAACAGATTAGGTCCCCAGCTTTCAGTAATGACTCAGTGGGGGCTCCCCAGATTCTAATAAAGATTCAGTGGGGGTCCCCGGGCTCCAGTAATGATAAAGTGGGGGTCCACATAAGTCAAAAGGTTGGGAACCACTGTACTAGCTAATAAAACAAAACCCATGGTGTTTGGATTGATGTGCTCCAGGTCATCCTGGCCCATTTCCAAAATGTCTATAGCGACTACGATGAAAGGCATGGGGCCCTCTTGGGTCTAATCATCAACAGTTAACACACTGTCAATTGTGAATTCAGCTTGTGTTGGGTCTTGCACCTGATGGTCTTTTTTGTAATTCCCCTCCTTGTCGCATCTAAAGTCTTCACTTTCAGATGTGGAGAAAACGTCCTTCCCTCCGTTGTCCTTAAGCTCCTGACTAGAAACCCAACTCACGTTCTGTTTGTGTCTGGTCCTGGATCTTTGGGATACTGCTCTGGCTCTTACACTTAGGTTTGGAACTTGACTGTGAAGGTTTCTTAACTCCCTCTGAATTGAAACCAGGCTGCTCCATTCTTTTGTTAACCCTGTTATCTAACCACTTGCCAGCCAACAAAACAAGTTTCTATGAATATTTTTCTGTCAGATCTTGGCATGTACGACCTAAGAAAGGCAGAGATCCACTTACGTCCTTCACACCCACTCATTCCAGCCATGCAACACAACACAGACCGAAGTTTCAAATGGAAAGCCATCTGCCCTGACTCAATCTCTGAATGTACTAGGGTGATTTCAGCTCAAACAGTCTAATCAGAGCTTCTTTCGGTCATTTGTAGTTAACTTGCTCAGCTTTAGGCATTCTCCCAATGACGTGTTCTTTTGAAAAGCAAACAACTCATGAGTGCATGTCATTCAACATTTGCATTCTACAAGCAACCACAAAACATTCAGACAATTCCAAAACACCCTTGCCATCCACATACAAGAGCAAACCTCTTTTGCAACCTTTACAAGTAATCGTGCAAAAGTAGAGATGGAATCGCTATTCCCAGAAGTAGCTTTCTCTTCATCAGTCCTGAACTTTTGCTTCTCTAAGGCACGTATCTCTCCCCACTTCCATTTCCTATCTTTCACTTTTGTTTTTCGTCTCCTCCCATTTTGTTTTCTTTTCTTCCTGGGCACTCTCCAGTCTCTCCCATCTGCTTTCCTCTTGTTTCTGGTGAGCTAACCTTGCCATAAACAGTAGTCTC